>NC_054384.1:42288487-42888487 GCF_017654675.1 Xenopus laevis | reverse complement strand
GGATCCAGAACAGGCTGGAACGTTTCCTCTTTCTTCGGAACCACAAACAAATTAGAGTAGAAACCGTAAAATCTTTGTTGAGAGGTTACTGGAATAATTACTCCTGTTCTTTGGAGAGTAGCTATGCAGTTGTAAAACGCTTGTGCTTTGGTTGATTTGGTGGGTATTGTGGACATGAAGAACTTTCTGGGGGGGGTAGCACAAAAGTCGAGATGATACCCTTCCGTAATGATTTCTTTTCTCCAGGATTCGGAGGTGTGTACCCACATATACTGGAACTGTAGCAGTCTGCCCCCTATTGCCCCATTCATGCTGAATTGGGTTTGTCTTGAGTAGGCTTGCCCTGGAGTTTGTTTGATCCCCAGCTTGGCCTATTCTTGTCAGAGAATCTGTTGCAAAAATTAGTTCTGCATGGGGAAGTAGAACATTTTGTCGGTCTACTACTTTGAAAAAATGTCCCCCTGCGAAAGGTGTTAGCTGATCGGGATTTTGACTGGGGAAGAAAGGTACTTTTGCCCCCTATGGCCTGAGATATTATCTTTTTTCAGCTCTTCTTCAAAAAGATGTAGACTCTTGAACGGGATTGTTACCAGTGACTTCTTGGAGCGGAGGGCTGCAGACCAGTTCTTGAGCCATAGGGCCCGAAGAGCAGCTACCGCTAGTGCCAAAGAACGTGCTGCCAGTTGAGTTGTGTCAAGAGCTGCCTCACTGAGATATGCGCTGGCTTCAGCAATGTCACAGGCTGTATCCAGTAGACTTGCTCTGGATACCCCTTCTAGTAATCCTGATATGAGGGATGTAGCCCAGGTTTCCATAGCTCTGCTGACCAATGCTAATGCTGGACATAGCGCTGAGCCAGACTGTAACAATATGTTTAGGGATGGGCGAATTTTTTGACGCGTGGCAAATTTTTTTTGACGCTCATAGACTTTAATGGGCGTCTGCGACATTTCCCTGCCGGCGAATTTTTGGCGAAACGAAATGGGTCAAATTCACCCATCCCTAAATATCTTACCCTGGTGGTCTCCAGCGGGTACGCCCGCCGCATGCTGCCTATCTCCTTCAGCACCAGTTCTCCTATGGTGCGCATGGCCGCGCTTCCGGGTTTATGCTCCGAAGTGATGACGTCATCGTGCAATGGGGCAAAATTTGTTTAAAAGGGCTTTGTAATAGAACACATTGCCTGTTGTTAGGTTCTATTTGTTAGTTCCTGTGCTTATTCTACTTGTATCCTGCTTGATCTTCTGGTTATTGACCCTTGCCTTGCCTGACTATTCTGAACTCTGTATCCTGACCATTGCCTGCCTTCTGAGCTCTCCAATCTGATCATTGCCTGCCCGATTATTCTGACCTCTCCAAGCTGAAACCTTGCCTGCCTGACTATTCTACGCTCTCCAGTCCTAATCCTAGCTTGTCTGACTCTACTTGTGCTGTTCCACACTGTGTTGTCTGGCCTGTATTCCAAGTTGTGTTCTTCCATCCAGTATCCTTGCTCGTCCAGAACCTTTAGCTTTGCTCCTCTCTTAATAAGACCTGTCGGCATCCAATTAGTCGAGGGCTCCTCCCGAAGTGAAAGGCGGCTGTTAAAGGCAGAAGCAAGAGCCGAGACCAGGGAGCCTAGCACTGGTTCTGGATTTAGGGTGCCGAACGTGACACGGACACTGAGAATACTGCTTACTGGAAGCCTTCCAGTCTCGTCAGTAGGGTCTTTAAATGCAGCCGCATCTGTCACAGGCAAGGTGGTATTTCTAGATAACCTGGAAAACAGTGCATCCACAACTGGAGGTATTGCCCACTTGTCTACCTGTTCTTTCGTAAAAGGGTTCCCATTCATCCTGGATAACTGCTAACAGTTGATCATGTGAGGGAAACTCAGTTAAGGTTTTTCACTGCCTCTTAAATAGACCCTTGGCTTGCGCCTGCTGATCTGTAGGTGGGTCTAATTTTAGGGTTCCTATGACAGCTTTAATAATACCCTCCACATCATGGTGGATATCCCTGTCTGCCTTTCCTTCCTCCTCGTCCTCTGAATTGGAAATGGAGGAAAAAAACGTCACCCTCCTGTTTAGAGTCCGATGTATGAAGAGGCACGGTCGGGGATCCACTAGTGTGTTTGCTATGGAATCGGCCAGAGAGGGTATGTTTTGGAGTGAAGCAAGTGACTGCGACAATTGGATAGCCCAGGAGGGGGCTGAGGTGTCTGAATGTGTTCTTGTAGTAGACGTTTGGGCAGTATCTTCTTGTGGTAGTGGAGTAGTGTGGCCCCCTTGGTTAAGTGGGGACTCAGTGGGTGCTAGCGGAGTCTCTTCCCCAGGCGGGCAAGACCGGCTGAGCCTGGCCCACCTGAAATTTGCATTGGCATTTTGAGCAATTAAAATTGGCAACGTGTGCGCCACCTGCTGCTGATGCAGCTCGTCCTCCTCATCCATGGGTAAGTAGTCACTCTGTCCTACCTTCTGCCATGTCAGAAGAGGTGCTAGGAGTGAAGGAGGCTGAGGAGGCAGGTGATCAGGTAACCACTTCAGTTTCTCTCTCTGCGCCGTGAGCTATGTTGCGTTGAGCAGAAAATGGCTGCCTGAGTTTTCACACGCGGCTGTAGGAAAATGGCCACCGGAATTACTCTCGGTTGCTGACTCCCCTAGGGCCGCCATGAATAACCGGGCCTCTTTCACTGCTCCTTTCCTCCCCATTACCCGCGGGTGAAGGAGATGTGTCAGGAGGATGCGGCTGCAATGATAGTTACAGCAGAGCTGACATGCCGGGAGAGTGTAAGTGAGGGGAATACATTTTATTGCCAAACGACTGCCTGAGGGAGGATTAATTTTCGGAGCAAAGCTCCCCTTACCTCAGCATCTCTCTTCCCTGGCCAGAGTCCCTGCTACCCGTCAGGGTGCAGGTTTTGATCTGGGAGGCCACTCATATATTGAGGTTCCAGCCCCGGGACTTGGAGAATCTTGCCACGTAGGGGTGCAGGGAGACCCTGTGCCAATCCTAGCCTCGGGTGTCAACGCTAACCGCTCTCTAGGTCTCCTGGAGACCAATGGGTCCATCCTCCTGTGGACAGGACAATTGAAAAACTGAGGTAAAAGAGGAAGTGCTAGGGGTAAAGCTGGAGTCCAGGCACGCCCTCTTTTTATCTGTCAATCAAGTGTCCTCCCTCCTGAAGGATGGTGCTTTATCCCCAGTGGTCCCCTGTGTCCCCCAGAGTCAGAGAAAGTGTTTTAGGGGTTATTTACTAAACTCTGAATGTGATTTTTTTTTTTTTATAAAATCTGACTTTTAAAAAAATCACAAATTTTAAGGAATTTATTTAACCCCGAGGATGGAAAAGTCGAGGTTGCATATAAGTCAATGAGAGAAGTCCCAATGATTTTTTGATGTGCGCTGGGTTTTTGGCAATACTCCAAATTTTTGGGTGAAAAATCTGAAAAAATCATATGAAAAATCCAAAAAAAAAATAGCGAAACTCTGATTTTTCAAGATTTCAAGATTTTTTTCCCGCAAACATTTTTGGAAAAGTGTATTAATAAATAAGCCCAAAAAAACCCGTGCGGATTTGGTCAGAGTTTTTTTCAGAAAATATTGAGATAAAGTTGGACTTTGATAAATAACCCCCTTAGAGTATATATAGGGTTACTGAAATGATTTTTTTTGTACAAAGCTGGTCCAGATTGCCATCTTAAAATAAGAAAGGTAGGTTTCACAAAAAAACATAATTGATAAACGTGCCACTATTTTCAACCTCATCTACTATGCTATGGTATATGTTACTTTAAGTACAGGAAGTTATCGATCAGAAAATGCTGTAATGTGCGATTTTATAACAAACAGCAACTGTACCAATGTTGCTAGGTAGCTTCCAGTAAAGTCAATATGAAATGGTATGAGTTTGTTTTAGGAATCTCACTGCCGATTTTACTATGACTGACAATGTTATGACATAGCGGAGAGAGAGTCCATAAAATGTGAGCAACTAAAATCCAATTTTAAGCTTTAACTTTATCTGCTCTTTCGAGTTTTGTAGACACTTCTTTATCATGTAAATTCACAAAATAATAGTTTATTTAATATATAACAAAAAAATACAAATAACATCTCAAATTATGACACAGAGCATTGTATAATCACACTCCTCTACACTGATTTTAAACTAATAGGGGGTCAAACAAGATCTGTAGAACTTGGAAAAAATAGTTTGCTTTTTAAGTTTCTCTATGGCAAATTTTAGGGAACAAATTTGAAAAGTAAATATGTTTGTTCTGTGTTGTGCAGGTGTAAATACTAGCATTAAATTAGACTATTTTTCCCTCTAGAACTGTTACAAGCTTTGCAATTGCATGAAAGACTATTTTAGACATGCAGGTTATTTTCTTTGCAATGTTTTAACAGCTCCAGCTTTAAATATACTACAAGATAATAATTCCCAATATTTGATTAACATAAAATGTCCAGGCACCTATTTACCCTTAGTTGTCTGTTTGTAAGGGGTACTCCAAGAGAAGTATAAACATATCTGTTACTAAAGTAAAGGTAGATGCTTCTGAACTATACTTTGCTTTGATCTTAGAACATAGTACACAGTGTTGTCTGGAGAGTTTAGAAAATATTCAGCAGCCCCATTGGAAGCATAATTTTGTTGTTTAAGCAGTATGTTTTTATCATCCAGGAGGAGGGTAAAGTGATTGGAGCAAACAATTATTATAACATGATAACAGAGCACCGATTTATTTTCGTCTGTTTCCACCTCCAGCCAGCATCATTGCTACACGTATAAAGATATTTAGTGTGTCAGTGTAAATTCCCAAGCACCTGCAGAAGAAATTAAGAAAAATAAGCATTAGGAACAGTCTTCCCTGTGCCATTGTTCAGTACAAGAATATCAGAGCACTAAATACCTATGAATTAGGCAGATTTAATGATAACATTTTAGATGCACTCGCACAACCCTGGCTCTCCAGAAGTAACAACACCCTGGTGAACAGTGATAGAGGTAATGGCAACCTCAATTCCAATGTGGTAATAGAAATCACTGGCAGACAAGGTAATGCTAGCAAGAGAAGTCCTTGCTTAGATTTTATTGCAGAATGCAACGTTTCGGTGGAAACCCCTTTGTCAAGCTTGACAAAGGGGTTTACTCCAAAACGTAGCATGCTGCAATAAATTCTAAGCATTACCTTGTGTGCCAGCGATTTCTTGTACCACATTAGGCAGATTTAATACCATGTGGGGGGGGGGGGGGAAGAGAAAAGATTAAATGACAAGAAGCTGTGTCAGTAATTTCACATGCTTTGCTTTCATACATGCATCAAAAAGCAGTCTCTCTTGATAATGTGTTTAAAAAAATAAAATCAACAGGTACATGTTGTCTGTGTCCCAGTTTACCAAGGGATAACACCTATGCTGTGATTTAACTAAAATGGGTGTGACTGAACTGTGTATTACAAGAGCATATGTTTATATCTGCAATACATTAATGGCGATAAGTGGAAACAAAATCAAAACCATACCAGTTTCATGTAATTTATACTGATTGTTAGTAATAGTTCCCAATTAAAAAAGCAGTTTGTGAATACTTACGAATTTATGGGGTCAAATTTTGCTACACCATACATTGGAGTGGTCTCAGCTCGTTTGATGACTTTCTGGGTATCATATAGAAGAAACATGCCAAAAAGTACTAAGCCCCCATAAATGGCAATGGAGTAAAGGCCAGCGCCAAAAGCAGAAGTTGGAGGAAGAAACGCACTCCCTGCAAATAAACAAGAGTAATAAGGATAAAATAGGAAAATCCTTTTGGCTCACCCATGTCATATCAAGACATTGCTAATTAAAGGAGATGACTGCACAGTATTTAATTTTAAAAAGCATCACTTTTTAACAGTCTTTTGTAAATGAAACTGTACTTGTCTGTGCTTTTCTATTGTCTTCTTAAAGGTGAACCACCCTTTAATGTGTTGAGATGTAATGTACTTACAATCGAAATGTTAGTGTTAGATAAGCGTGCTTTAAAGGGCATATATTAAAATTGTTTAGTGCTTTTAAAGTTATTTGTAAAAACAATTGCTACTGAAAGTAGAATTTGTTTGAGTCCTGGTTGTTACTTTTTTTTTACAGAATGTTGCAAAGTCCTAGTTCCCCAGCAAAGACAGGTCTGTTAATTAGCTGCCTTGTCTTTGTATCAACAGATTAAACCATCAGGGCAGAGAATAGAAAGGGTCAGATCAGGGGTGTCCAATCTTTTGGCTTCCCTGGGCCACATTGGAAAAAGAAAAATTGTCCGGGGGCCACACATGAAATACAAAAAACACTTTTGATTTGTAAAAGTAAAGAAAATACAGAAAAGAACTGCAATACCAGTTGGATAACAAGATGGAGCTATACACTGGAATATGGGGCATCTGGATATTAAATAGACTTATCATTGTATTATTATAATGACGTTTTTTCGGGAACTGAGAGTTTCATGCTGGGCCGCATTCATATCCTTCCTGGGCCACATGTGGCCCTCGGGCCGCAGTTTGGACACCCCTGGGTCAGACAAACATTGCTTTCAATAGCAATATATGCACAACTTAGAAACCATAAAAAATCTGTAATAAATGTATATGACAAAGTTGATTAGAATTAGGTATTCTTTATTATGCAAAAAAATATTTTTTGGGGGTTGACATTCCCTTTAAAAAACATGAATGCAAAAAAAAAAACAACAAACCTGAAGAATGAAAATTCTTAGAATAATATATACTTAACTCTACTGTACAATGTTGCACTAAATACATAGATAAAACTATGCTGAATGGACAAAAGAAAAGTAAACAACTAAGAAGCAAGAAAAACAAGGGAGAGAAACACATTTGTACTTACCTATGGAGGAAGCAAGGACAAGTCCCAGACCAACACCAAGAGGCCCTCCCATATTTAGAAACTTCTCACTTGGTGCACACATAGCCACAGTGGAAAGACCTCCAACAATTCCAGCTGTGTACCAAGCAGCTCTAATCAGCAGAGGGCCACCAAGCAAAGTCAATGGAGCAACCACTGCCCCCATCACTCCTATGTAAAAACAAAACAAAGCACCAAAGCATGGGCAATTAAAAATAATACATATACATCTTTTATTGTTGCATAGTATCAATGTCCAACGTTTCGATCCCTATTGGGACCTTTTCCATCCTATATATTTTTTTTATTTTTTTTGCATATTCATATATCTATATATTGTGTTTTCACACAGCAACCCCTTGAATGCATTAAATTATGTGTGAACAACCAGAACACACATCAGGAAAATGATCAAGCAAAGTTTAATACTTAAGCATCAAAAGGGAAGTGAGCAACAATAAGTAGCCTATGGATAACAATGGACATCAAATACCTGAACATTACTCTAAATATGAAAATTTGAAAGTGAAGTCTTTCAATGTGAGCCTCCCTGTGGTATAAGCAGTAAGGGGTCTTCCAACAGATCCACATTGACCTGATCTTTGGCCTTCTGGCCAAATAACCACATTAACACAGTTTAACCAACACTGGTAACAGGCAAAGATCAACTTATTTGGTTACTTTGACCACACTATCTGTGATTGTTAGATGTAAAAGTAATTGGCCAATTACATATTCTTTTTTTCAGTTATGTTTTTTTAGAGCAGCAAAAAGAAAAAAAAAACAGGCACTAAAATAGATTTTGATGTAGAAGCTATAATAACATTAAACGAATGTCTTTCAACTGCACAACAAAAGAAAATGCACTGTGTGGATGTGACAAAATATACAAACCTAGGTTGTCAAAACAAAATGCCTTAAACTGCATTGCTATAGAAAAAGTAAAATTATAGTCAGCTGAGAGACTAGTCTCCAATCGGCATTGGTCCCTGGTGATTACTCCTGTGTCTACTCCTTGTGGCTTTTGACAAGGCAGTTGAGTTGAAAAAAGACCAAAGGCCATTAAGTTAAACCCATCCAAATGAAACCCAATGTGCATACCTACACACACACACTGAAAATATATATACACCAATATCTATATTAATTTTCGATTTTAGTGTCACTCCAGCCTTGGATACAATGCATGTCCAAGAAATCGTCCAAGAAATCATCCAAGCCCCTTTGTTAACAGCATCAGCCCTCACAACATCTTCCGGCAGTGCATTCCACAACCTCACTATCCTCACTGTGAAGAACCTCCTACTTTGCTGCAAATAAAAGTTATTTTCTTCTAGTCCAATGACATTAGAAAAGCCTAAAGTAGGCAAGGAAAAGGCTAGCATTCTAGCCCAGCATTCTCTTGGCATAGGTTAAACAGTTCAATATTGTGTGTGTGTGTTGAGTTTTGAGAAGTATAACCAGACACTGACCCTGTTAGTCTTTCTAGTGTCTATACAAGGCCCTCCCTGCACTTCAAAAGCTATAGCAAAAACGAGTTGATTAAAGTCTGGTTCAACAAGACTTTAATCAATAGTTTTCAAATTAAAATGTAATTGGTCTCGATGTTACCTGCATGCAACATCCATGCAAGATGTTTAGCTCCCGGGCTTTGATCATAGGATATAGAACGAACCAACATCCCAGCTCCAATCATTGCAGCAAAAGTTGCACCAATTGCCTGAAATTTAGAAAATCAACAATTAAGAACTTGAATTACCTACAAACAAATGCAAAAAAAAATATATCCCTAAAATTCGACAGTTAGCTAGCTAGGATGTCTAATCAAAAATAATTCAAACTAACCAAAAATGAACACATTGACAAATTTAGCAGTGCCTGTTTCTGCTCATGTATAAGTCCTCCAATTGCATGTAATTTATATTAAACACCCCTCTATTGTACATTGAATATGTTGAAATATATTTAAGAGATGCAACCAATTACATTTACTTTTTCCACTGGTTATTTTTCTTTATTCGATTCAGTTACTTCTATTTATTTATACATTTCTTAACCAATCCCATAACATATTAATAACAGAATATGTATTCTACAGAGAAAAGTCAGCTAACATAACCAAAAAAATGCATTGCAGGTCTTGCAGGTAACAAATATAAAAGCAACGCATGTTTTATGCTTCCTCAGCTATACTATAGTTTGTAATTTTGCCTGTACCACACTGTAGAAACAGAAATATAAAGCATGTCTTAGACAACACTTTTAATTGATACATGGTGCTTTCAGACAAAAAAATGATTATAAGTATTTCTGAGCCGAAAAACACCAGTACTGCTGTGTACTCCCAGCGTGTCTCTCCAAGACTGTCGGTGCGCAGGAGCGCACATCCTGGTTTCCGGCCCCAGTGATGCTGGCGTTTGACGCCGAGCGTCTGGACACCTGCGTCATGCCGCTGAGCTTCATGACGTTACAGAGGGGCGCCGGATTTGAATTTTGGCGCCAAATCATCCTTTAAAGGCCAGTCCACCATTTTGAGAATGCCCAAGCTGGCTTCAGTTTATCTGTTCCTGCAGAAGCGTTTATTCTGTCTTCTGATATCCTGTTTTTTGATTGCTGCCCAACCTTTGACTATGATTCCTGGTGCCTGCCTTGAACTCTTCGCCTGACTGACTACGTCTTCTCTAAATCCCTGCTGGTACCTCGCTTACGGACTTATTACACACTTCCTTGTTGGCTTCCGCAGCAGAAAGGCCGGGCCCCAAAAGGGTGTCGGTGAACACCAGAATCCACAGGGTCCACCTGTGCATCTGAAAGGTACTTATCACTGTGCAAGGTTCATGATAACGCCATGGGCGGCCATTTTCTGTTCAATTAAATGTAATGTGGAAGAGGCAGGATAGTTATGTGGCTATGGTGCAGTGGTGGCAGAGGCACAGTTTGATGTTTGCAAGATTAGAGATATACAGGAAAAGAAGTGAGTGAGCAACTGGTAGGGACAAAGCAAGACAGTTGGTCACAATCTGAAGTGGGAGGAGCAGCCACTTTGGCAGCAATGCAGGGGGTAGGGAGGTTTGCAAATGGGCCGGTGGACACCATCAAAGTACAATTTTATTGTGCAGCAGAGCCGTCTTCATTATATCTTTTACATAAACATGACAAAAGGGAGAAAGCAAAGTAAAAAAATACTCACCAGCCAGGAGCCTCTCATCATCAAGCTCATAAGAGCAGGTGACCTACTAACCGCCACAGCAGAGAGGGCTGTGAGGCCAATACTGCCAGCAAAATACATGTAGGTAGATCGAATTCTCTCTTTCACATACTGAGGCCAAATACTGGAACAAAAAAATTGTAATTAAAAATGCATATATTCATATTTATTCATACAGGTATGGGACCCATTATCTAGCATGCTCGAGACTGGGGTTTTCAGGATAATTTGGATCTTCATACCATAAATCTATTAGAAAATCATGTAAACATTAAATAAACTCAATAGGCTGGTTATGTTTCCAATAAAGATTAATTATATCTTAGTTTGGATCAAGTACAAAATACTGTTTTATTATTACAGAAAAAATTAAATCATTTTTAAAAAATTTCCTTAAATATGGTTTATGCAATCCTGGTTATTGTTAATCTATTTCCATATTGGACATACAAACCAGTATTGTCACCTATCCAATATTGAGGTCTGTTGCAAAAAAAAAACGCAGGATGGCCAGAAAGTGTGTGGAGACCTCAGGAAGGTAGCCATTTAACTCTGACTGAAAGTCAATTACATGGTGATGGATAATAGATATATCTTCACAAAAACATGCATTCCACCATAAATTATCATTAAAGAAAAAACTGAAAAGAAGAATATGTTAACATTTTATTCTTTGACACAGAGAGAGGAAGGGGAAACACATCAAATAGCTCACTCCAAAAAACAAAAAAAAATTTGCGTTACTTACACAGCCTTATCTATGGCACCAATTTCATTGGACATTCCCAGTCCATAATAACAAAGAGCACCAAGGCCAACCACAGCACCTCCTGCGACTATGAGCCTGCCGGTTGTGTCAACTAGAAAAAGAAAGAACAGATTTTTGCTGATATGTAAATATATAGGCTCTATCTCGATATTCTGTTTAGGAATACAATATTAATTACAAAGTAGTCAACTGTGTATTGTTAGTAAAAAGACTATACAGCATTACTTAACTTGCACAAATTCACATACACCTGAAATAAGATATAGTTCAGCATTATCTTGTGTATACTAACTCTTCCTCTTTATGCTCCTTGAGCTCCCTTACCACTACTGAGACTGTGAGATGTTGATCACAGTTTGCACAAATAGAAATATTTAATGCAGACAAGAAGACAGTGAGAAAAATAAACTGAAGTTGGACAGATGATTGTCACACATTTTCATGCTTTTTCTATTTAAAGGGCAAGGTTGCTTGCTTGAGATATGGTGCTTTAAAATGTTTTGCTTGGTATAGCTAAGAAAATGTTAAGACATTCTTCTGGCACATTTGCCACTGATGCCTTAATTTGAACTTGATTTTCGTCTCCTACAATAGGTAATTGCTGTTTTCTGAAGTAGGTAAATATGTTCGGGGAGGCAATTAATTGTACAAGCAGCTTTTTCTATAAATATATAGAAATATGAAATTCATTTAAACATAATGTTATATATTGTTGCACTGAAATATACAAGGCTACTCCAATTTCTACATAAACATACAATGGTGGACCTATGAAGCAAAAGGCTCTGGTGCTCGATTAGTGTGTTTGTCCCTTCTCTTTTGCAGGTGCCCTAGTTATACAGGCTGCATAAATGGTATGTCTGCCTCTGATTTTTAAAAACCTTGAAATGGAAAGGTACATACATCGAGCAGCTGTATCCATTGATGGTTCAAATGCAGCCTCTTTGATTTGTTCACGGGCAGACTTAACACGGCGCAACCCAAACCTGGTTTTTGATGCATAACCCTATTAAGAAAACAGAGCAATGACTTCAGTGAGACAGTAACCACTTATTTATGTAATGCAGAAACAGTAGAAAATTCTCTATTTGAAACTCCAGTCAATCCCAGAATTTGTAACCCAGTCACTTAAAACACCTCATTTATTATATATATATATATATATATATATATATATATATATATATATATATATATATATATATATATATATATATATATATATATATATATATACACACACACACATATTATTTATTATATTATTAGCCATTTAGTACCTTTTTACTTTGTTAAAATTATGCAAAAGGTACTAACTCTAAACCAGAAATTATTTATATGAGATACATAATAAACACCTGGTAACAGTTTTCACATTTTTCCTTACCATCACTGAGACTCATGTGACTCAGGATGTATTCTCCACTGGTAACAGATGGTTCAAATTATTACAAATGCACAGGTTATCCTGTTTTGGAAACTTTTCAGGCAGCTGAAAATGCTAGAGGTTTATATGTACCGTGTAGCTTAAAGCTGGCCATAGACGCAAAGACCCGATCGTACGAATCCTCAATTCGTACGATTTTGGGACCGTGTGTGGAGAGTACCGGCATTTTTCATCCGACGGAGATTGGTCGTTTGGTCGATCGGCCAGGTTAAAAGATTTCTGTCGGCTGCCGATAATATCTCCGTGTATATTGCCGATAGGACGATTTGTAGTGGTAGACTGTCACCGGCTTTGTCGGATATAACCTTCGTATGATTGCTGTCGGGGCCAGAACATCGGCTGATCTGTTCTTTTACTACTTTATTTTATCTGAATGGTTAATGGCAGGTCGGAAGATGGGGAAGTCCGATTGTTTGAGGATTCGAACGATAGGATCTTTGCATCTATGGCCAGCTTAAGACTCCACAGTAAAGTGTTTTTCAGCTTGTTTAAATTAAATAAATGCATAAAATACTCCCTAGAACACACAAGAGAATATGAATACATATAACCTTATGTACTAAAAAAAATACAATAAATATAATCTATAAAAAAAAAAGCATACCAGCAATTTTGTTGTTGAGCAACACCAATCAGAAACAAAGTTACTATTTCTAGTTAAGCCAATGTAAGCAAATGTTAGCTTAGTTTCTTTGAAAAGCTGCACTAGGGCAGACATGTGTTCCAATGATTATGGACTTTGGATTAGTTGTAATTTTCCCGATTTTGATATAAGCAGAAAATACTTCCAAACATGGATACATCAGGATAGCAGACTCACCTGGTTAGGCTGCAAAATACATTGGTTTGTTTTCAGTGCAGAATTTCTCAGGAATGGAGAGCCGTGAGTTATTGCTGGGCGGAAGGCCAACACAGGCAGGCTCCGCATACAGGCTAACCTTGCTGCAAACATCTTGGCTCAGCGAACCAGAACACCTAAAAGCAAACACTTGGATTGTTACTTTACAGATCTCTCATTAGCCACTAGCCGGAATTTAAAAATGATTATGCCTGCACAGTGTTGGACTGGCCCACAGGGATACCAGGAAAAGTCCAGGTGGGCCAAGGTGTCAGTGGGCCCTCATGCTGCTAGACATTTGGCCTATTTCATGGCCATTCTCTATTTCTATGACAAAGTGGCTAAATAGATGGAATAATAGATTATAGTATGTAAAAAAAAAAGGAAAATAGATGAGTGAGGAAAGGATGAATAATAGTACTAAGAGTGAGCTCCTGGTTTAAGATTAATTGGTGGGCCCCTAGTCAAAGGTTTTTGGGTGGGCCTCTGGTGTCCCAGTCCGACACTGTGCCTGCAGACTCTACAGATGACAATTACAGTTACGAACAAAAAAATTTACAGCAAATTATATTTAAAAAAAATGAGTAAGACAAAGCTCCAATCATCTTAAAACAACACGCATATGTAACGTGCATGCACATATATATAATGGTAGTACACTGCTGTACTGTATACATACAGAATAATGACAAGACTCTTTTTCCTTCACCGTCCCTTCCTTGTCGGCGCTTTCTTGTGACTAAATGCGACACTTTGTTACTTTCCACCAGTTCCGATGTTACAGCTCCGTAACCTTCCTGAAACTACCAGAAGCGGAACGTTCATGTGCGCTGCATGCCGGGAATTGCAGTCCTTTATCTACACAACCGCCTGCAGAGAAAACATGTATACTGACGTTTGCACTACAACTCCCAGGAGCACACTGGAGAAAACGTTCTTAGTTAAGGCCCTTAATAGTGACGCAGACGCACATTACATAAGTCATAGCTGAATTCTACTTTATTCTATATTTGAGCCGTTTGTTTTACAGTGCAAAGCACTTTGTTCCCAAGACTGGTAAAGTTATAGAATAGCACCCAAGGGCAGTAGCGTTTGTGTGTTTAAGTTTTTTGGCACATATTTGTAATTTCATATCTACGTCGTAGGGTGGCATGGCGACTCAGTTGTTGTGAGTCGTGACTTAGCATCCGTCCTTTTCCTTCACAATTCATTAGATACTCGGCTTATCTTGGTGCCTATCAGTCAGTGTCTCTCGCTTTTGCATGCCGAGAACTAAATGCATACCTACAATGTTTTATTACATCACCTTTAAAAAGCGGATTTGAATAAAGATGCATGACAATTTTCATTTGTGCTACTGCCGGGCAGACACGTAGGGCCTTGCAATTTCAGGGCTGCCATAAGTGGGGGTGCGGATGTTAGGTAAAAATTATGTAAACATAGATATGACAGACATGAGGGTAAAGATTTGTAATTCCCAGATTTCTGATGGTGGTCTTCCAAAATTTACTTTATCAGGTACAAATCTGTACAACTCCAGTGCGCAATGTGCAAAAAATGAGCATAATTTACATTTTATGGCAGACTTCCTTCGTCTCTTCTTCAATTGTAGGTCTCTGCAATGCAGGCACAATATTGGTGTGGGTGACAGGGGGGAGGTACATAGATGTCCCAGTTAGGGTTGCCACCTTTTCTGGAAAAAAATACTGGCCTTTCTATATATTTATCTTTTTTTCCTATTAATAACATTGGGATCAACCGTAACTTTTACTGGCCAGGCCGGTAAAATACCGGGCAGGTGGCAACCCTAGTCCCAGTCTATGGTTGCCACCTGGCTGGTATTTTACCGGCCTGGCCGGTATTTTACCGGCCTGGTCAGTAAAAATGATGGCTGATGATATTAATAGGGAAAAAAGATAATTATATAGGAAACAGGGCCGGAACTAGGGGTAGGCAGAATAGGCGCGTGCCTAGGGGCGCAGTCATAGGGGGGCGGGTCGCGCTTTTAAAGGAAAATAATTTTTTCCCCCATTTTTTTTAAATTTCAGGTTCGTTCTCCAATTCCCCAGCAGATTTCCGCTCTGCTTCCCACCTCCCTCTTACTTGCCCAGGTCTGATTGTGCGCCTCAGCCTGCCCTCTCACTCCTGCTCCAGTTCATACAGTTCCTCTCTAACGCGGATGCGCATCCATGCGCTGTAGGAAGCGGCGCGCCACATGGTGACATCACTCCGCACAGGGAGCTGTGTCTGGCTTGTTGCTTTGGAGAGAGCCCTCAGCCAGGCAGCGGTTGGTGCGGGTGTGGCATTCTTTGTTCTGAAATTGTTGGGTGGTGACTGTGTTTTTGGAGAACAGAGAGAGCGGTACAGACTGGTCTGTTCTGGGGCAATTTTGGTGATGCTGCTGACTTAGGGGGCAATGCATTGTTTGTTGGCACAACAGGTACAGACTTGGAGGGAATGCATTGTTTGTTGACACAACAGGTACAGACTTGGGGGTAATGCATTTGTTTGTTGTCACAACAGGTACAGACTTGGGGGGGGCAATGCATTGGTGGCACAGGTACAGATTGGAGGCAATATTTTGGGTGCTGCTGGCTGGCACAGATTGGGGGCAATCTTTTGGGTGCTGCTGGCTGGCACAGGTACAGATTGGGGGCAATATTATGGGTGCTGCTGGCTAGCACAGGTACAGCTTGGGGCAATATTTTCGGTGCTGCTGGCTGGCACAGATTGGGGGCAGTATTTTGGGTGCTGCTGGCTGGCACAGGTACAGATTGGGGGCAATATTTTGGGTGCTGCTGGCTGGCACAAGTACAGATTGGGGTCAATATTTTGGGTGCTGCTGGCTGGCACAGGTACAGCTTGGGGCAATATTTTGGGTGCTGCTGGCTGGCACAGGTACAGCTTGGGGCAATATTTTGGGTGCTGCTGGCTGGCGCAGGTACAGATCGGGGCAATATTTTGGGTGCTGGCTGGCACAGGTACAGATTGGGGCAATATTTTGGGTGCTGCTGTCTGGCACAGGTACAGCTTGGGGCAAAATTTTGGGTGCTGCTGGCTGGCACAGGTACAGATTGGGGCCAATATTTTGGGTGCTGCTGGCGCAGGTATAGATTAGGGGCAATATTTTTGCTGCAGGCCGACACAGGTACAAATTAGGGGCAATATTTTGGGTGCTGCTGGCTGGCACAAGTACAGTTTGATTAATTAATGTGTTGTAAGGCTTCTTTATTAAAATAAAGTGATTAGGTGGGAAATGGTCATACAGAACGGGGGCGGGGCAGGGGGCGCTGATTGAAGCCCTTGCCTAGGGTGCCAAACTACCATGTCCAGGCCCTGATAGGAAGGCCGGTATTTTTTCCAGAAAAGGTGGCAACCCTATGTCCCACCCATAGCTTTCTTGTCATTCCAAAGTTAGGGAGTGGCGTCTTTTGTGCACCTTGTGCATTTCTGTAAAGGACCACTATATATTTACACTGGAATTATTAAAGTATTTAACAATGTGGATTAAAATGATTGCACTGATATTTTTCCCATTATACACTGCCTGGACCAACAAGTTTTGTTTCTGTAAGCAACATTTTTTTTAATCTTTGGCATACCTCCCAACATTTTGGAAACAGAAAGAGGGACAAAAAGATTTGATGAGCGTAGCATGGAGAATTTTTTTTGATCACGCCCATTTTTTGACCACACCCCCCCAATTACCATGTCCATTTTACAAAATTTGAGTTTGAACACATTTCTGTGGTTGTTAAATGTTATAACAGTTTTGCTAATGAAATTGAGTTGCCCTTTAAGTTGTGTAAGTTCTTATCTTATCTAAAACTGTTACAAAAGTATGTTAAGTATGTATTTTGGGCTCTCTGCCATTTAAGTTAGAAACCTTGTATCTTTTTCTAGCAGTTCAGTGCAGCAGATAAAAGAGAAACTCTGGACATAACAGTACATATCAGGGACTGCGGCTTGAGCTGTCAAAAGCGGGACTGTCCCTCTCAAAACGGGTCGGTTGGGAGGTATGATTTAGTAAAGGTCAATTTTACAAGGAAGTTTAATTACATGATTAACTGTTTCAACTGCTGTCATTGAAGCAAAACTGAAGCATGTCAAAAAATCATTTAAAAATCTGACTGGTGTTAATTTTGCATAACAAATCTAAACACCTTTCTCTCCTCACCTCATTGGCTTCTATACCAGCCCAAAGTAACCACAACCCTTAAGCACTAAAGATCTGTGCACACAATGATGCCCCTAGTAGCTTCCCATCTTCTTTTCTATTGATTCACTGCACATGTTCTGAGCTGCTGTTAGTTACTAAGCATAGGGACCAACTTTTTAATATTCAGGCAGCTCCAGCATGCCTCTGGAAATTTCTGGGTTTGGTGACGTCACTGAAAGTTATGTAATGCACCTGTGAAAGCCTCTCCTGAAGCCACAGTACAAACTTCGCTGATGTCACTGAAGTAGTATGAGCATGCACACATCGGATCTTTGACTGAAATCGTGCAAAAATGTCAGAAATTGGAAGAATGGTTGTAAGTGACAGGAGACCGGGGGACACGGTGCAAAATCTGGGAACTCCCGATAAATTAGGGGGAGTTGACAGCTCAGCAATATATGGCTGATTAGTAAATAATCCAGATTTTGGGTACATGGCACATGAGAAACCAGCACCATCATAAATTAATAATCAGCCCTGTAGCACCAGTTTATAAGCCAGGCAAACCTCATTTTCTGCTTGATGTTTTGCAACAACCACTAAGCCTAGCTTCTCAACAGCTGCTCAGAGCACACTGAGCATGTCTGTGTCACAGACTCTCCTTACAGTATCCAAGATAGGAAACTTCTGTGACAACTTTGAAAGCCTACAACCAGGGTTGGGCCCACTGGGTTCCAAACCTCTGGGGCCCACGCACAAAATCCTGTGCACTGCACATATTTTTCTTTAAGTTCTGGTTGATTGGGGAGTGGCTGGCATGTCCGACCCTGCCTGCATCATTTCTGCTATAGGGATACTGAACCTTTATGATGGTTTAGTGTATAAAATATGACATTTCTAGCCATATTAATTTTAGAAATTGTGAAATTTCTAGCCATATTCATTTTAGAAATTGTGAAATTAGCACTGGGTAATTTTTTAAAGCCATACTCTTGTGATATTAAAAATCTGGAATTTGCAGATGATCCACATGAAGGTTTGCAATTCCTCAGAGAAGCCAACTTAAAAAAACTAACGGTTCAAGACAGAGAAATTTTAGATGAACTATAACAGAAAAAGAGATATTAGACACAATTAAACAATTAAAAAATGGGAAATCACCAGGACCAGATGGTCTAACTGCTGAATTTTATAAACAATAACACCAACATAACACTGACATAACACCAACCCTAGCTACACTATATAATGATACATTAAAGGGTGAGCCTCTGTGGCATGAAGTGAATGTAGCCAGAATAATATTAATCCCTAAAGAAAATAAGTATCTAAAATGACCCAGCCTCATATAGACCAATTTCACTTTTAAATCAAGACATGAAAATCATGACCTAAATCATGGCGGATAGACTACAAAAAATACTACCCAATATACTTAACGAACATCAAGTAGGCTTCCTCAAAAACAGACATCCAGTTCAGGCACTCCGGAAAATTATAACAGCAGTCTATTACAGCAATCTAGAGAAAAGAAAACACGGCATGTTAATAAACTTAGACGCAGACAAAGCCTTTGACAGGATTTCACATACACACTTACGACACATATTAAAATTTCAACATTTGGCATACATATATTCAATCTATACAAAGATTTATACTCCACGTCTACAACATTTTTGACTGAGAATAACCTGAACACGGACAGATTCCCAATTAAAAGAGGAACCCGCCAAGGATGCCCTTTATCGCCTCTCTTCTTTAATACTGCCATAGACCCACTAATAAAACATATAATCCAAAACACAGAATTAAAGGGTATACAAATAGGACAAATACATTTAAAAATTACAGCTTTCGCAGATGATATTTTCTTATTCCTCGGACAACCTAAAACCGATGTACCCATATTATTAAAAATCATACTAAGATTCGGGGAAATAGCAGGATTCCAAATAAATTTGAATAAATCAGAAGCACTTCAACTTCACCACTCAGAATCCACAGACTGGCTCCCACAATTCCCTTTTAAAAAAAACAAAAACCACATAAAATATCTGGGAATCAAAATTCCATCTCACCACAAACATCTATATACATTAAACATAAGGAAAACAATTGACAAAATACAACAAGAAACACAACAATGGAAACACATAAACCTGACCTTTATGGGTAGAATTCACTTAATCAAAATGATTATATTCCCTAAACTTCTATATCCAATACAAATGCTACCATACTATAACAAACCAACAGATATTAAATGAATCAATCATATATTCCGAACCTTCATCTGGAACAGAAAACACTCCAGGATCAGCCTATTCAAACTAGAACAACGTAAAGCTTAAGGGGGAGTTAACCTCCCCAACATTAAAGAATATAATACAGCAGCATTACTAAGATATGCAGGAAACTGGCTCCTCAACAAAGATCAAGACACAACTCCATCCTTAGATCAATATTTAAGTAATTATTACTCCCTCAATTATCTCTTACACACGTCACCAACCGAAACCCCGTCACACATACGTGATAACACTCTCTTCGCAGACACACATAAAGCATGGCACTCAACAAGTAAAAAACAGGGTATATCACCATACATATCTCCATATCTAACTTGGATAGGAAACTAACAATTCCCAATAGGCATACGAAACCCAATACTATTACAATGGCGTAACAACGGACTTTACATCCTTATAAACTTACTAAATAATGATCACTCAATAATAACTCAAACACAACTTACAGAAAAATACCCGTTTACCACTCCACATATATTTCTTAGACTACAACTCGTTCATTTTGCAACCCATACTATTACCCTATTATCAGATAGAGACAAAGATGACCCATTAAATAAATTATGGAAAAACATTGACACCAAACAAACAACGTCACTACTATACCAGACTATACGCACAGTAATAAATTTAGAAGATGAAGAGAACCCGACCTTTAAATGAATCAAAGATATTCCCGAAGTAACAAAATCTGATATTTTAAAACAACACACAAAAATAATGAAACTACTTCCAGCGAGTAGATATCAAGAGATGACTCTCCAAATATTACACAACTCCTATCTTACCCCAATTAGAAGACACACAATGGGAAATCTCTCCTAAGATGCCGCTCACCAAGAGCCGATTTAATACACAACCTTTGGTCATGCTCAAAACTACAAACCTTTTGGCAAGAAGTAGCCAAATATGGCGAACAGATGACTGGGAAACCTATTCAATTACAAATCGAATGGGCATTATTTAGTTACACCACAAATTATACCCAACTATCAAAACATGATTGGCAGACTAGCTGCAGCAGCTAGAAAAACAATACTACAACAATGGTTGACTAAGGAATCCCCGTCTATATTGATAGTTAAACAAAAATTACACCACTTATTTCATATAGATTGGTTAGAAGCAATAACCAGAAAAGAACACAACACAACGAAATTCTTTAACACCTGGACACCATATACAACAACACTCACACTAGATATCTTACGATCTATACATTTAGACAAACAACCTGGTACGACGAAGAAACACTTAGAGAACACCCACTTGTGAGGGAGGCATCCCAATACCTCGACAACTGGCAACGTGAACAAGAAAACTGGTTTTCGCACCCCCCAGGAGTCATCAGATAAACAGACTATTAGCAATGTACCCATCGAGTCCTACATAGGATCATGTACTATATTTAGAGCTGTATGTTTTGTAATGTAATTATATATTACTGAAAATCCATTGTTGAAAACAGTTGGAAAAACTGCTATACATGTAACTGCAAATGACAACAAATTTTGTGTGTGTTATAAATAGATAACAACATATTTGAAAAAAAAAATCTGGAATTTGTAATTATTTGTTTAAGGACAGCAAGCAAGCAAAGATTTGGAAACAGTTTGTGAAACCTTGCATAATAATGTGTAAGCTAGGGAAATGCTGCCAAAAAAGTGAAAGAAGCACAACAAAGCAAACATATGAAAGGGACCTACATCAATACATCCAGCCGAGGCAACTATCAAGGGGCTGCACTTTTCGAATTAGCCGCCATTTCTTAACAACGTGTGATTTGAACCAAAAAAACAGAATCCCGAAGACCAGAGGTACCAAAGACCAGAAGCGCTGAAGACCCGAAGCTGCAAACGGAGCAGAAGCAGCGAAAAGACCCAGGCCATGAAAAGAGCCAAAGCTGAAGCCTCGAAGCCACGAAAAGACCCAAAGCCGCGAAAGGAACTGAAGAAAACTGAAGAAGCTGCTATCGCCGAACATAAGGGAGAAGAACCTAAGATAAGTTCCACTGAACACCAATGTGTTTTTTTAATTGTATTAATTCAATCCTCTATAGGCCCCTGGCCACCAATGTATTATTTTTATTTTCCAACAATTTTTTTTATTGATTTAGGATAGGTATTACAATCATATACACTATAGAATAGAGGCAAGCACACTAACATTTCAATGTGGTATGACTTGCCTTCTACTAAAATTATTTATTATAACTTATACTGCACATACAGTGTGTGGCATGTCCAATGTTTTCAGGGGGCTCTGGCCTACTTTCATCAGGTGAAGATAAAGATTGGGAGGTTGCCCTATTGGAATTTAGAGACTTGCCAAACAAGTTTCTTTGCTTTTTCCTCACTTCATAATAAAGTTAACCAGTTGTTCTACACTGACAGTACAGAGCTAAGAAAATATCAAAATCAAAATATTACAGAATGCAAAGCCATCAAGGTTGCATACATTTTTTAAAGGAGAAGGTAAGGTTAAAACTAAACAGAAAGGTCAATATAGATACACCAATAAACCCTTAAAGTACTGCTGCTCTAAGTCCACTTGTGTACACATGGCTTCTATATCAGACTTCCTTCTTTTAGCTTAAACCTTCATGAGCATGGTCTTGAACATGCTCAGTTTGCACCTCTCTCCCCCTCCCTTCTCACTCCTCCCCTCTGCTGTAATCTGAGCCCAGAGACTCGGGTAGGAAGTTATGTCACACCAAGCTGATATGGCAACTTTTGTCTTAAATAGAGAGAGCTAGAGCTGTTTACTCAGGTATGGTAAGCATTCTACAGAATAAATATATTTTATATATATATATATATATATTTTGGTCCCACACAAGGACCTTTTTCCGAAACGTCGGATCAATAAACTTTTTTCTCTTTTAGCCTTACAAATTCCTGTGAGCCATCACTTTTTACCATATATATATATATATATATATATATATATATATATATATATATATATATATATATATATATATATATATATATATATATATATATATATATATACACGTTCTAGCTTGCAATACTATGGCTAATCTCTTTGCAATAAATTGCTGCTGTAGTTTTCCTTCTCCTTTAAAGCTTCAGGATTTTGCCAAGAAGAAATATACTTATTATCAGTTATTATACTAATTGTTTCAGTAATTTTACAATATGAAACTATTTCTATTCTATTCTGCAGTATGCCATTATTAGTCAGCCAGGGCAAGGGCATAAAAAAACCTTCCAGTTTAGCCTCATGAGGCAGCAGAAGAAACAGCAATGAAGTCATAATCACAATAACAATTTTGATTGAAGCTTTGATTTAAGTATTTGCTATGACAGTAACTACCTTTTTGACAAAATGGCTTCAAGATTGGTTTTTCTTTTATAAAATAGATTGTATGAAAGAAACAACTCAGTGGCATGTGATTTATTTTCTCTTTTATATTCCATTTAAATGACCTTTGGGATTTTACTTGACATCTACATTTACTTTGCAGGCTCTTATTTTTTAGCCAATGGTTACATATATGTATGGTAAGGGAAGAAGGGAAGCAGTTTGCTCACAAACAATTGCAACAATGTTTAATGAGTAATAGAAAAGACAGAACAGCTGGGAATATATTTATTGAGAGTCATTGATCTTTATAATATATTCAAGAGTAAAAAAATCAGTGGAGTAAAAGTAAATTGGATTAAAAAACGAAGAGGATTGCTGTACAAAAACATTGATTTTTATACATATTTTGAAGTCAGTTTTAATATGGTTGCAAATAAAGTGTTCCCTTGCAATGCCCACGTGTTACATATTACATTATAGTATAGTTTATAGCTAAGTCTAGACTAGTTAGTTTCTAGGGGTCTTTCACCTTCCAACACTTTTTCCAGTTCAGTTGGTTGCAGGTAATTCACAAGAAAAAAACTTTTTTGTAATACTGAAGTTTAAAAGTTCATTTTTCACCTTCTTATGTCTTTCTGAAGCAGTTCTGGGGGGTCGACTCTGTAAACTTTTCTATACTGAAACATTTTTATTTTTTATCCCTGCTGAACAGAATCCCTGAGTTTCATTAAAGGCAGGTGTTATAATAATACACTAGTTGCTAATATTTCACAGATGCACCTAAGAAATGTATCAAATAAATGTAGCAAATTGTAACAATTGCTACAATTAAATGTAACAGTTCAGAATCTGCATGTGAATTACTGAGCTGCAAGACTCAAACACCAGGGACAGGAACAATAAACTTTAGACTTCAATTTTGTAAAAACGGTAAATTATAAGAAAAAAAAGGAGAGTAATTGAAAAAAGTCAATTTCTGGTGATCTGAAAACAATTGAACTGAAAAAAGTGTTTGGAAGGTGAACAACCCCTTTAATGTGATGTGATTTAATGTGACGTTAGGTGGACTGGGTTCTCAGTCCACCTAATCAACCTTCAGCCATCAGCTCTTCCTCCTCAGTCCTTCCTCCTCAGGCATCAGCCGTCAGCCCTCAATTCTCGGTCCTCAGTACAAACGCTCTCTTTCCTCAGCCCTCAGTACAAATGCTCTCCATCAGCCCTCCCTCCTCAGCCATCAGCCTGGCTTAGGAGCTGAAGGCTGAAGCGGGAGGGCTGAGAGCTGAGGAGGGAAGGATGAGGATGGAGAGCATTTGTACTGAGGGCTGAGGAGGGAGGGCTGAGGAATGAGCCCCGAGGGAGGAGATTGCAACAGCATATGTGGGCAGCACGGAGGTGTAATTGCAGCCTCTTGGGATGAGTGAATATAAGGCGATTCTGCATACTTCTTTGTTAGGATAGCACACGCAGGAGCATGTGTTCTCCAGATGATGTCCTAAAATGTGTTCGGTACCCCTCTATACATTCACATAAACTATATTTACCCATATCTATACTAACTATAGATTCTAATATCACAATAGCCTTGGATAGTATGCTTTCCAATAAATCATCCAAGCCACTTTTTAAAGCATTAACAGAATAAGCTATCATAACAACATCTGGCAGGGCATTCCACAACCTCACTGCACTCACAGTAAAGACCTACACTGCTTCAAATGAAAGTTCTTTGTGGTGATCCTCTATATGGGTTGTAACAAAGCAGCTGGGGTAGTTATAGATTGGCAATATGTTTCTCCCAGGGTGTTATATAATACAACACTCTGGAACATGAAATAATGAATACAGACCAAAGCTGCAAGGTAATTGCTGCAGCTAAAGTACCTGACCCCTCCCACCTCAGAGTGAGAGAGAAAGAGCAGGAGCTGCACTGCACAGGGAAGGTGATTGAGTTATATATTTTGGTTCTTTTGCTGTTAAGTTGGTGTTGGGAAAGACCCAGGTACCCCAACAGGTCTAGTTGTCACACGGTAAAAAGGACCCCTGTTATTTGTTTATAGTGTCATCGTACCTGTAAAATATAATCATGTGCCCTCACCAGTTTCTTTTTTCAGAAATAAAGACTTTTACCAATTTCTATTTGTGACCGTTTTTCTAATATTGAATTGTAAAGTTTCATTTTTGAAAACAGCTCTAGGAGAGGGGGTCACTGTTTTTCATCGATTTAAATGGATACATTTAGTTGATACATTTGTTATCGTTAGCCATGCTTTAGACAGGAAGCAGGAGACTTTATACTTTAAATTTTGGGAAAATGGTAAAAAAAATAAAAGATGGAAATCAAATGAAAAAAGTCTCTGTTTATGATGAACAATCTGGAAACAACTGAACTGTAAAAAGTGTTTGAAAGGTGACCAACCCCTTTAACCAGTAACATGTGGGGCACTGGAAATTAAATTAGTCTGACAAGATCTATCAAGCATAAACCCATGCTGGCACAAACTCATAGTATTATGATTTGCAATAAAGTCAAGTATCATATCCCTTAGTAACTGTAAGGCCAAAGGCCTCAGAGGTAGTGAGGACCAAGGGAGGAGGTAGCAAAAGTCCAAGTTCGCAGTACAGATAGGGATGAGACAAAAGAATGGTCAAACAGGCAACGATATCAGTCCAGGCAGAAGAGGTTCAAAGTCGAGGAATCCAGGCAAGAGGTCGGTACACAATAAGCAAGAATATCAGAAGAACACACCCAGGAATAGCAAGCTAAGACCTATAATTGGGCACTGATGACTTCCCAGAGTTCCTTCTTATAGGCCCAGGTTTGGCGCCAATTTTGGACGCATCGGCGTCATAACGTGTGCGCAGACGCGCTGACGTCAGCGTCCGACGCGCTGACGTGTGCGACCGACGCCGGCGCCGATTATTGACGCCGACGCCCATTCCGTCGCCGGCGACCAATCCGAGTGCGGGAAGAGGTGGGCGTCATCCGGCTGCGTCCGCGAGGAACCAGGAAGCCACCATCTTGGACGCCATCTTGGTCACCATTTTGGAATCCTGACTCAGACTCCATTACAGTACCCCCCTCCCTAGGGGGGGCCTCAGGACCACCTGGGTTAGAAGGAAACTGCCGATGAAATTTTTGGACCAGGAGAGGAGCATGGACATCTGCACTTCTTACCCAGGAGCACACCTCAGGGCCGAACCCCTTCCATTCAATGAGGTATTGTAGGGTGCCCCTCGAAATTCGGGAGTCCAGGATTCTCTTTACCTCGAATTCTTGATGACCGTCCACCAAGACAGGAGCTGAGGAGGAAGAAGAAGAAGAAGAAGAAGTACCTGCAGGTTTGAGCAAGGAGACATGGAAGGCGTTTGGAATCCGCATTTCCGAGGGAAGTTGTAAACGGACAGCCACCGGATTGATGATCTCAGAGATGGAGAAGGGACCAATAAACTTGGGACCAAGTTTCGGAGGGGGGATTTTGAGACGAATGTTCCGGGTGGATAGCCAAACCTTGTCACCAGGTGCATACAGAGGGGAAGGGATTCTTCTTTGATCCGCGAATCTTTTCTGGACCAAGGAACTTTTCTCCAGATTGACAACCGTGGCGTGCCAGATGGCCGACATGTGAGCAGCTTGGTCATTGGCGGCAGGGACATTGGTGAGTAGAGATGTCGCGAACTGTTCGCCGGCGAACTTGTTCGCGCGAACATCGGGTGTTCGCGCTCGCCGGAAGTTCGCGAACGTCGCGCGACGTTCGCCATTTTGGGTTCGCCATTGTTGGCGCTTTTTTTTGCCCTCTCACCCCAGACCAGCAGGTACATGGCAGCCAATCAGGAAGCTCTCCCCTGGACCACTCCCCTTCCCTATAAAAACCGAAGCCCTGCAGCGTTTTTTCACTCTGCCTGTGTGTGCTGAAGAGATAGTGTAGGGAGAGAGCTGCTGCCTGTTAGTGATTTCAGGGACAGTTGAAAGTTTGCTGGCTAGTAATCGTTTTGATACTGCTCTGTTATTGGAGGGACAGAAGTCTGCAGGGGTTTGAGGGACATTTTAGCTTAGGTAGCTTTGCTGGCTAGTAATCTACCTTCTACTGCAGTGCTCTGTATGTAGCTGCAGTGGGCAGCTGTCCTGCTTCTGATCTCATCTGCTGACTGCTGCAATAACAGTAGTCCTTGTAAGGACTGCTTTTATTTATTTTTTTGTTGTTTTACTACTACTACTACTACTACTATAAGAGCCCAGTGCTATTAGTCTAGCAGTGTTGGGGAGTGGGACTGGTGTGCTAATCTGCTGCTCCTAGTAGTTCAGCAGCACCAACTTTAATTTTTTTTTTTTAATATTCATTTTTTTTTTATTTTACTTTTTTTTATTTTACTACCGCTGTAGTAGTGTATAAGTTGACCTTTTAGGCATTATTTGCCCTGTAGGCATTATTTGCACAGTGTTTTCTTCAACCCGCCATCTAGCTGTGTGACCTTGTTCACATTCTGTCTAAATATCCATAATATTACCGTCTCCAGAAAAAACACCGGAGTGACTTTTTTCAAGCAGCCATAATATATTTTACGTAATCCGTATCCACCGCTGTAGTAGTGTATACGTTGACCTTGTAGGCATTATTTGCACACTGTTTTCTTCAACCCGCCATCTAGCTGTGTGACCTTGTTCACATTCTGTCTAAATATCCATAATATTACCGTCTCCAGAAAAAACACCGGAGTGACTTTTTTCAAGCAGCCATAATATATTTTACGTAATCCGTATCCACCGCTGTAGTAGTGTATACGTTGACCTTGTAGGCATTATTTGCACACTGTTTTCTTCAACCCGCCATCTAGCTGTGTGACCTTGTTCACATTCTGTCTAAATATCCATAATATTACCGTCTCCAGAAAAAACACCGGAGTGACTTTTTTCAAGCAGCCATAATATATTTTACGTAATCCGTATCCACCGCTGTAGTAGTGTATACGTTGACCTTGTAGGCATTATTTGCACAGTGTTTTCTTCAACCCGCCATCTAGCTGTGTGACCTTGTTCACATTCTGTCTAAATATCCATAATATTACCGTCTCCAGAAAAAACACCGGAGTGACTTTTTTCAAGCAGCCATAATATATTTTACGTAATCCGTATCCACCGCTGTAGTAGTGTATACGTTGACCTTGTAGGCATTATTTGCACAGTGTTTTCTTCAACCCGCCATCTAGCTGTGTGACCTTGTTCACATTCTGTCTAAATATCCATAATATTACCGTCTCCAGAAAAAACACCGGAGTGACTTTTTTCAAGCAGCCATAATATATTTTACGTAATCCGTATCCACCGCTGTAGTAGTGTATACGTTGACCTTGTAGGCATTATTTGCACACTGTTTTCTTCAACCCGCCATCTAGCTGTGTGACCTTGTTCACATTCTGTCTAAATATCCATAATATTACCGTCTCCAGAAAAAACACCGGAGTGACTTTTTTCAAGCAGCCATAATATATTTTACGTAATCCGTATCCACCGCTGTAGTAGTGTATACGTTGACCTTGTAGGCATTATTTGCACAGTGTTTTCTTCAACCCGCCATCTAGCTGTGTGACCTTGTTCACATTCTGTCTAAATATCCATAATATTACCGTCTCCAGAAAAAACACCGGAGTGACTTTTTTCAAGCAGCCATAATATATTTTACGTAATCCGTATCCACCGCTGTAGTAGTGTATACGTTGACCTTGTAGGCATTATTTGCACACTGTTTTCTTCAACCCGCCATCTAGCTGTGTGACCTTGTTCACATTCTGTCTAAATATCCATAATATTACCGTCTCCAGAAAAAACACCGGAGTGACTTTTTTCAAGCAGCCATAATATATTTTACGTAATCCGTATCCACCGCTGTAGTAGTGTATACGTTGACCTTGTAGGCATTATTTGCACACTGTTTTCTTCAACCCGCCATCTAGCTGTGTGTATTATCGTTTCCAGAAAAACCAACTGAGTTTTTGTTGTTGTTGTTGTTTTTTAAAAAATAATGCCAGGCAAAGGCAGGCCGCCACGCAGAGGCCGTGCTAGGGGCCGTGCTGCTATGCAATCCTGTGGCCCTAGCAAATTGCCCAGTTTTAAAAAGCCAATGACCCTGAACTCCCAAAATGCTGAAGAGGTAGTTGACTGGCTTACACAGCACACCCCATCCTCTACCGTTTCTAACTTTACCACAACATCCTCCTCATCCTCCACTGCTATGGCCACCCCACGTAACACTTCCTCCACCACCGGTGCCCCTTCTTCACTGGGGTCAGAGGAGTTATTTTCCCATGAGTTTCTTGAACTGAGTAATGCGCAACCATTATTGCCAGAAGAAGATGAAGGAGATGAGGACCTTACACCAGATTTAATTCTGGCAGAGAACACGACAGAGATGGACATAATGAGTGATGAGGAGGAGGTCCCCGCTGCTGCTTCCTTCTGTGATGTGTCAGAAGAAATTGATGCATCTGAGGAGAATGATGATGAGGAGATTGATGTTTTGTGGGTGCCTAGTAGAAGAGAGCAAGAGGAGGGTAGTTCAGATGGAGAGACGGAGAGACGGAGAGTCAGAGAGGCAGTAGGAGAATAAGACTTAGAAGAAGCAGGGAGGACAGCCCGCAGGGATCAGTAGGGCAACAACATGTATCGGCACCTGTGTTCAGCCGGCCAACGCACCCGCCATTGCCGCCAATGCCGCCAACTTCTACTGTTACCGCCAGATCGCACACTTCCAAAAAGTCAGCAGTGTGGGATTTTTTTAATGTGTGTGCCTCTGACAAAAGCATTGTAATTTGCAATGAGTGCAGTCAGAAACTGAGCCTTGGTAAGCCCAACAGCCACATAGGTACAACTTCTATGCGAAGGCACATGAGCGGCAAGCACAAAGCACTTTGGGAGCAACACCTCAAAGGCAACAGGCAAACTAAAAGCCACACTCCTTCTGGTCCAGCATCTTACTGCTCTACCTCTGCTCTCCTTGACCCGTCTGAACCACCCTCCACTCCGCCTTCCACCTTGACCACCTGTTCCCATTCCCAGTCATCTGCCACCAGCCAAGTTTCTGTGAAGGCCATGTTTGAGCGTAAGAAGCCAATGTCTGACTGTCACCCCCTTGCCCGGCGTCTGACAGCTGGCTTGTCTGCACTCTTAGCCCGCCAGCTTTTACCATACCAGCTGGTGGACTCTGAGGCCTTCCGCAAATTTGTAGCAATTGGGACACCGCAGTGGAAGGTACCCAGCCGCAATTTTTTTTCTAAAAAGGGAATACCACACCTGTACCAACATGTGCAGAGCCAAGTTACCGCATCTCTGTCACTTAGTGTTGGGCCAAAGGTCCATATGACTACTGACGCATGGTCCTCCAAGCATGGTCAGGGCAGGTATGTCACCTACACTGCCCACTGGGTGAACTTGGTAATGGCTGGGAAGCAGGGAATGGGTAGCTCAACAACAACAGTGGAGTTGGTGTCACCGCCACGGATTGCACGCGGTTCTGCCACCACCTCTACTCCTCCATCGCTCTCTACCTCGTCTTCTTCTTCTTCTTACTCTGCTGCTGGGTCCTCCTTCTCCTCCTCCACCCCTGTGCACCCCCAGCTCCCCCTAGGCTATTCGACGTGCCAGGTACGCCGTTGTCACGCTGTCTTGGGGATGACGTGCCTGGAAAGCAAAAACCATACCGGATCTGTACTCCTGTCATCTCTGCAGTCACAGGCCGATCGGTGGCTGACCCCACACCAACTGCAGATCGGAAAAGTGGTGTGTGACAATGGAAGCAATCTGTTGGCAGCGTTGAGACTAGGCAATTAACACATGTGCCCTGCATGGCACATGTGTTAAATTTAATAGTCCAACGTTTTGTCTCCAAGTACCCAGGATTCCAGGACGTTCTCACCAGTCCAGAAAGGTGTCGGCCCATTTCAGACGTTCCTACACAGCCATGGCACGCCTTGCTGACATTCAGCAGCGCTACAACATGCCAGTCAGGCGTTTGATTTCTGACAGCCAGACTCGCTGGAATTCAACGCTCCTTATGTTGGAACGTCTGCTGCAACAACAAAGGGCCGTCAACGAGTACCTTTTTGAACTGGGTGGTAGGACTGGATCTGCACAGCTGGGGATTTTTTTCCCCCGTTACTGGGGTGCTTATGCGCGATGCCTGCAGGCTCATGCGACCTTTTGAAGAGGTGACAAATATGGTCAGTCACACCGAAGGCACCATCAGCGACCTAATACCCTTCGCTTTATTCCTGGAGCGTGCCGTGTGACGAGTGACAGATGAGGCTGTAGACCAGCGTGACGAGGAGCTGGAAGCGCACGATTTCTGGTCGGAATCACCAGAACGAACCCAGGCACCTGCTGCAACGCAGGGAGAGGTGCCAGAAGTGGAGTCAGAGGAGGAAGGTGGCTTTGTGGAGGAGGAGGAGGAGGACCAACAGGAGCAGGCTTCCCAGGGGGCTAGTGGTGACCTTTTGGGGACCCCTGGTCTTGTACGTGGCTGGGGGGAGGAGACCGTGGATGATGCAGTCCTTGATAATGAGGAAGCGGAGATGGATAGCTCTGCATCCAACCTTGTGAGAATGGGGTCTTTCATGCTGTCATGCCTGTTGAAGGACCCCCGTATCAAGAGGCTTAAGGAGAAGGACCTGTACTGGGTCGCAACGCTACTAGACCCTCGGTACAAGCATAAAGTGTCAGAAATGTTACCAACATACCACAAGTCCGAAAAGATGCGGCATTTACAAACCAGCCTGCAAAACATGTTGTACAATGCTTTTAAGGGTGATGTCACTTCAGGAACTCATCAACATTCCAGGGGCAGAGGTGCCAGTAATCCTGCCACGAGCACACCTGCAAGGACAAAGCCCTTTGGCCAGTCTGTAACGTCAGACATGCAAATGTTTTTCTGTCCAAGGCAGCGCCACAACCCTTCTGGATCCACCCTCAAAGAACGCCTCGACCGGCAGGTAGCGGACTACCTGGCATTAACTGCAGATATCGACACTCTGAGGAGCGATGAACCCCTGGACTACTGGGTGCGCAGGCTTGATCTGTGGCCAGAGCTGTCACAATTTGCCATGAACCTCTTGTCTTGCCCAGCCTCAAGTGTGCTCTCAGAAAGGACCTTCAGTGCAGCAGGAGGGATTGTAACTGAGAAGAGAACTCGCCTAGGTCACAAAAGTGTCGATTACCTGACCTTTATTAAAATGAATGAGGGGTGGATCTCGGAGGGTTACTGCACGCCGGAAGACTTGTTCTGACTTCTATGCAGCTGTCCTTCTCTTCAAGCCTCATGACTCCACACACAGCTGTCCTTTAGCGTCCTCCTCCTCCCTCCGCCACCGTTACAAACTAGGGTGCAAACCCTACTGGTTTAATTTTTCTGGCCTCTGTGCTTCAGTGGCTGCAACCAAAAAAACTGGGCAAACAATGTCTACAAGGTCAACGTATGGCAAAAAATGACTATTTTCAGCATTTATATGGCATATTTTTCTGGCAACTGTGCTTCAGTGGCTGCGTCCAAAAAATGCATATTTTCTGCATTTATATGGCATAATTTTTCTGGCCTCTGTGCTTCAGTGGCTGCAACCAAAAAAATGCATATTTTCAGCATTTATATGGCATAATTTTTCTGGCCTCTGTGCTTCAGTGGCTGCAACCAAAAAAATTTATATTTTCAGCATTTATATGGCATAATTTTTCTGGCCTCTGTGCTTCAGTGGCTGCAACCAAAAAAATGCATATTTTCAGCATTTATATGGCATAATTTTTCTGGCCTCTGTGCTTCAGTGGCTGCAACCAAAAAAATGCATATTTTCAGCATTTATATGGCATAATTTTTCTGGCAACTGTGCTTCAGTGGCTGCGACCAAAAAAATGACTATTTTCAGCATTTATATGGCATATTTTTTCTGGCCTCTGTGCTTCAGTGGCTGCGGCCAAAAAAACTGGGCAAACAATGCCTACAAGGTCAACGACGTTGACCTTGTAGGCATTGTTTGCCCAGTTTTTTTGGCCGCAGCCACTGAAGCACAGAGGCCAGAAAAATATGCCATATAAATGCTGAAAATAGTCATTTTTTGCCATATACGTTGAGTCAACGTATGGCAAAAAATGACTATTTTCAGCATTTATATGGCATATTTTTTCTGGCCTCTGTGCTTCAGTGGCTGCGGCCAAAAAAACTGGGCAAACAATGCCTACAAGGTCAACGACGTTGACCTTGTAGGCATTGTTTGCCCAGTTTTTTTGGCCGCAGCCACTGAAGCACAGAGGCCAGAAAAAATATGCCATATAAATGCTGAAAATAGTCATTTTTTGCCATACGTTGACTCAACGTATATGGCAAAAAATGACTATTTTCAGCATTTATATGGCATATTTTTTCTGGCAACTGTGCTTCAGTGGCTGCAACCAAAAAAACTGGGCAAACAATGTCTACAAGGTCAACGTATGGCAAAAAATGACTATTTTCAGCATTTATATGGCATATTTTTCTGGCAACTGTGCTTCAGTGGCTGCGTCCAAAAAAACTGGGCAAACAATGCCTACAAGGTCAACGTATGGCAGTTGTTTAAAGAGAACAGTAGATTACTAGCCAGCAAAGCTACCTAAGCTAAAATGTCCCTCAAATCCCTGCAGACTTCTGTCCCTCCAATACAGAGCAGTATCAAGCAGATTACTAGCCAGCAAACTTACTATCATCTGTCCCTGAAATCACTAACAGCTCTCCCCCTACACTATCTCTTCCAAGCACACACAGGCAGATTTTTCAGATACATTTTTGCCCTTGATCCCCCTCTGGCATGCCACTGTCCAGGTCGTTGCACCCTTTAAACAACTTTAAAATCATTTTTCTGGCCAGAAATTTTTTTTTTAGATGTTAAAGTTCGCCTTCCCATTGAAGTCTATGGGGTTCGCGAACCGCTCGCGTTTTTGCGCAAGTTCGCGAATATGTTCGCGAACTTTTTTTCCGACGTTCGCTACATCCCTATTGGTGAGTAATAAGTCCTGAGGAAAAGCCAAAGGGTTAAGACCATACATACAGAAGAAAGGGGATTTTTCAGAAGACACGTGTAAGGCATTGTTATGTGCGAATTCAGCCCACGGAAGCAGATCCGCCCAGTCATCTTGGCACAAAGATACATGGCATCGAAGAAACTGTTCAAGGGCCTGGTTAACCCTCTCTGCTGCTCCATTAGACTGTGGGTGGTATGAAGAAGAAAATTGAAGAGAAACACCAAGGGCTTTACACAGGGACCTCCAAAACTTGGAAACAAATTGAGAACCACGGTCAGAGACAATTTCGGCAGGGAAACCATGGAGGCGGAAAATGTGTTTAATAAATAATGAAGAAAGTTCAGGAGCCGAGGGGAGTTTCCGAAGAGGAGTGAAATGTGCGACTTTACTGAATCTGTCAATTACTACCCAAATAACAGTGTAACCAGAGGAGTTAGGGAGGTCCACGATGAAGTCCATAGATAGGTGAGTCCATGGGCGAGAAGGAATGGGTAGTGGTAAGAGTAACCCCTTGGGAGGGGAACGTCCAGACTTGGATATGGCACATACAGAGCAAGAAGAAACAAAGTCTTTGACATCCTTTCTTAGGGAAGGCCACCATACAAGGCGAGACAGAAGTTCAGTGGTTTTTCTGATCCCAGGATGCCCGGCCTGCTTGGAGCTGTGGGACTGAACCAGAAGGGAATGACGGAGTTCAGGAGGGACAAAGGCAACACCAGGAGGGGTTCCTACAGGAGCAGAAGATTGAACTGATAATAACTGGGAGGCTAAGGATGGAAATAGAGCAGCGATGATCTTTGTGGGAGGTACAATGGATTCTGGTTCAACGGAAGAGAGATCTTCAAGAAGAAAGCTTCTGGAAAGAGCGTCTGCCTTCTTGTTTCTAGCACCAGGCCGAAAAGTTAGAATGAAATTAAACGAGAGAAGAATAGTGCCACCTGGCCTGATGAGGGTTGAGGCGTTTGAGTGACTGGATATATTCAAGATTTTTATGGTCTGTATAGATGGTCACAGGGACGGAAGAGCCTTCCAACAAATGTCTCCATTCTTCTAAGGCAAGTTTTACGGCCAGTAACTCACGATTTCCAACATCATAATTTTGTTCAGAAGAGGTGAATTTCTTAGAAAAGAAAAGCGCAAAGATGTAGTTTTCCATCAGTAGACGCTCTTTGGGACAAAATTGCTCCTGCACCGACATCTGAGGCATCAACTTCAATGAAGAATGGCTGGAATGGTTCCAGGGTGTCTGAGAATGGGGGCAGAAGAAAAGAAGTTTTAAGATCCTTGAATGCTTCCAAAGCTGAAGGTGGCCAATGCTGAGGCTTACCCCCTTTTCGGATAAGCGAGAGAATGGGAGCAATTTTGGAAGAAAACCCCTTGATAAATTGTCTATAATAGTTAGCAAAGCCAATAAATCTTTGGATAGCTTTGATACTGGTGGGGAGAGGCCAGTCCTGGATAGCGGAGATCTTGGCAGGATCCATTCTGAAACCCTGTTGAGAAATGATGTAACCAAGGAAAGAGATGGTCGATACTTTCAAAAGAACACTTCTCCAACTTGGCAAATAGGTTATTTCTCCACAGACGGGAAAGGACCTCTTGGACTTAAAGACGATGCTCAGCAAGGTTCCTGGAAAAAATAAGGATATCGTCCAAGTACACCACCACATATTTGGCCCAGTAATCCCTGAAAATGTCATTTACAAATTCTTGGAAGACCGCGGGGGCGTTACAGAGAGACCGAATGGCATTACTAGATATTCATAATGCCCGTCACGGGTGTTGAATGCGGTCTTCCATTCATCTCCCTCTCTGACCCGGATTAAATTATAAGCCCCACGAAGATCCAACTTGGTGAAAAGACAAGCCCCTTTGAGTTGGTCGAACAGTTCGGAGATAAGAGGAAGGGGATAACGGTTTTTAATTGTGATTTTATTTAAACCTCTATAATCAATGCAGGGCCGCAACCTCCATCTTTTTTTCTCTACAAAGAAGAAGCCGGCTCCAGCCGGGAAGAGGAAGGACGAATAAAGCCCTTTGCAGATTCTCTTGAATGTATTCCTTCATGGCACAGGTTTCAGAAGGAGAAAGCGGATAGGTGCGACCCCTGGGGGCATGGTTCCAGGAAGAAGTTCGATGGGCAATCATAGGGACGATGGGGAGGCAGGACTTCGGCAGACTTTTTATTGAAGACATCAGAGAAGGCTTGATAAACAAAGGGCAAAGAAGAATTAGAAGACACAGATGAAGCTTTAATGATGGATTTGGTGGTAAACAATTTTGTTTGGCAGAAGGAACTCCATCGGGAGATCTGAGACGAAGCCCAGTCTATTACTGGGTTATGAATATTCACCAGGGCAAACCAAGTACAATGGGAGTAGAAGGACAATTGATCAAAAGAAAGGACAGTCTTTCAAGGTGCATGGATCCCACAATAACGGAAAGTTCATCGGTGGAGTGGGAAATTGTAGCAGAGGATAATGGACGATCATCAATCGCCAAAGCACAAAGAGGAACAGCCAGAGATCGCAGGGGAATGGAGTGGTTTTTCAGCGAAGACTTTATCCATGAAATTCCCAGCTGCACCGGAATCAAGGAAAGCTTCAGAAGAAATCGTCTGGGTTCCAAAACGAATCTGCACAGGAAGGAGGGAGCGTTGAGCAGAAGAATGGGGAGAGGGACCAATTCCACCCAGGTAAGTCTCCCCAGTCTTACCTAGGTGTTGGCGTTTCCCGGCTTCACTGGGCACTCATAGGCGAAGTGGGATTTTCCAACCACAATAGAGGCAAAGTCCAGCAGCCCTTCTCCGAAGCTTTTCCTGTTCGGTTCAGACGAGCCCGTCCGATCTGCATCGGTTCTTCGAAGGCAGGGAAGAAGAAGCAGGGCCGCAGGATTTGGAGAAGACAAGGTGGAAGCCGGATTGGGAAGGAAGGGTCTTTGGAAACGAGGAGCCAGAGTAGGTTGGAACCTGTGGAATCTCTTGATTGGGGAGCGCTCTCTGTCGAGTTCAGCTTGAAACTCCCTCTGCCGAGTATCTACCTTTATGGCCAGGGCGACTATATCTTCCCAACGGGATGGAATTTCCCTGGACACCAGATCAGTCTTTATGCGTATCGCCAGGCCGTTGTAAAAGGCAGCGTGATACCCGTCATTATTCCACGAAGTCTCTGCAACCAGGGTGCGGAATTCAATGGCGTACTCCGAGACCGAGCGAGTTCCCTGTTGAAGATGGAACAGGCGTGCGGAGGAAGCAGTGGCACGACCCGGAGCATCAAAGACCACTCGAAGTTCACGAACGAAGGCTCTGGCATTATCGATAATGGGATCCTCCTTCTCCCATAGAGGTGAAGCCCACTCCAATGCCTTTCCTTGCAGACGGGAGAATATGAAGCCCACCTTGGCACGTTCAGAAACGAATTGGCTGGGTGAGAGTGCAAAGTGGACCTCGCACTGGTTGATAAACCCACGGCAAGCTGCAGGGTCACCACTGTAGAGTGGGGGAGCCGGAATGCGGGGCTCAGAGACGTGAAGCGGAGTCACAGGTGCAGGAACAGGATCAGCGGGGGTTAGAGCCGACAACTTAGCAAGTATTGTTTCCAGAGCCTGACCAAAATGAGACTGCTGTACCTCATAGGACTGCATCCGGGAAGCCAGACCACAAAGCGCTCCACCGACATCAGGCGGCGCTGGATTCTCCTCCGAAGGGTCCATGGCCCAATTATAATTTAAGGCCAAAGGCCTCAGTGGTAGTGAGGACCAAGGGAGGAGGTAGCAAAAGTCCAAGTTCGCAGTACAGATAGGGATGAGACAAAAGAATGGTCAAACAGGCAACGATATCAGTCCAGGCAGAAGAGGTTCAAAGTCGAGGAATCCAGGCAAGAGGTCGGTACACAATAAGCAAGAATATCAGAAGAACACACCCAGGAATAGCAAGCTAAGACCTATAATTGGGCACTGATGACTTCCCAGAGTTCCTTCTTATAGGCCCAGGTTTGGCGCCAATTTTGGACGCATCGGCGTCATAACGTGTGCGCGGACGCGCTGACGTCAGCGACCGACGCACTGACGTGTGCGACCGGCGCCGATTATTGACGCCGACGCCCATTCCGTCGCCAGCGACCAATCCGAGTGTGGGAAGAGGTGGGCGTCATCCGGCTGCGTCCGCGAGGAACCAGGAAGCCACCATCTTGGACGCCATCTTGGTCACCATTTTGGAATCCTGACTCAGACTCCATTACAGTAACCCTTCAAAAAGCTTTCCTAGCACTGATGTCAGACTAACTGGTCTATAGTTTTAGCAGTACCACTTTACCAATTTGCCAGTCTCTCTGCACCATGCCAGACTTCAATGAATCCTGAAAAATAAAGAGGGTTGGCAATCGCTATGTACCCTGGGGTTGAATACCATCTAGTTCCAGACCTTTGTTTATCTTAACATGTTCTAGTCTCTTTTGAATTTCCTCATATGTAAACCATGCATCAATAATTGTATTACTAGAATTGTGACTATTAAGAGGGAAACCTTCATTAACTAGTTCCTCATTTGTGTAGACAGATGAAAAAAAACGTTCAGAATCTCTGCTTTTTTTCTGTTCTTATCACCAGCTGACCCTCTGATAGTATGGGTCCCACCCCTTCTTGCTTAATTTTTTTACTATTTACATATTTAAAAAATAATTTTGGATTCTTTTTACTGCTTGCTGCAAAACCCTTTTCACAATTTGAGCTTGGTGATTTATCGGCCTCCTTGTACCTGATTAACTTAACTTGAAAGCCTTAAAAGCACGCCTTTTCTTACCCAGCTCAACACCAACCCTTCTATTGAACTGCAAAGGTTTTGTTTTGCAATAACGTTTCTTACAAGGGGAATGTACTGACATGTATATTTAATAAGCAGCATTTTAAAGACATCCCATTTTTGTTCTGTGTAAGCATTTCCCACTTAATATGTTGCAGAGATGCCCTTATACTGTCAATTTTTGCACATCTATAATTTAGTGTTTTAGTTACTCCCTTATAGAATTGCCTCTGCAACAAAATCTCAAAGGAAACCATGATATTGTCACTATTCCCTAAATGCTCACCCATACAAATGCTAGAGATGAGTTTGGTATTATTCGTTTTTACAAGATCCAAAAGAGAGTCATACCTAGTAGCTTCTTGAACGAGCTGAAATAAAAAGTTGTGATTCAGCATACTTTTTTTTCTGTCTTAGCAACCCCATTACCCCAGTCAATGTCTGGATAATTGAAGTCATCCATCATAATAACTTGACCTAGTTGAGAAGCCACTTCATTTGTAAAATGAGCTGGGAGTCATTCTCGTCACTTATACAAGGTGGTTTGTAGCATAATTTTGTTTGTAACCTTTTCCCCAGTTGAAATCTCTACCCAGAGGGAGTCAACACCCTCCCCAGTGTCAGCAATGTTTATTTAATTCAGGCTTTACATACAAACACACTACTTCACCCTTTTTAATCCATCTGTCCATCCTAAAAAGGGTGTAGCCATTTAAATTGACCGCCCATTCCCATGTTTCATACCAATTATATCATAATTTTAAGAGCATGCAATTAACGATAGCTCTCCCATTTTACCTGACAAACTAGACTGATCAATATGTATTACTCTTGTTTCTGTTGGAATCTATGCTCATACATGAGCCCCATGTACTAGTTTTTAATTTGCTAGATTTAGATTGTGTTTTCTTTTAAACTGTACTGATACATTTTTGCAGAGTTGAAAATAATATAAATCTCTCTCTCTCATTCATCACATTTAAAGGAAAACTGTATCCCCCAAACAAGATATTGCATAAAACAGCTCATATGTAAAACCCTGCTTCATGTAAACAAACCATTTTCATAATAATATACTTTTCTAGTAGTATGTGCCATTGGGTATTTATAAATAGAAAATTGCCATTTTAAAAAATAAAGGGTGCCCCCTGGGATCGTACATTTCACTGTGCACACAAACAAACTATACTTCTTAGGTCACATGAGCCAATTAACAGACAAATTTGTGTCTTTTGCTTCAACATATCTTCTTGTTACAGTTAGAGTTGTAGTATTTCTGGTCAGGTGATCTCTGAGGCAGCACACAGACCATCTCAAAATGGTGGTTCAAGGCAAGAGATGTAAAAGGGCAATATTTACTTAAATATATATTCCAGTTTGGTAAGATTCTTTAATATGCCACTGAATATGATATAAACGATCTGTTGCTTAAGTATTCATATTGGGGGTATAGTGTTCCTTTAATTGAAACTATGATGGTCTCACTCACATGGACTGTACTTGTCATCTCTGAAAAATACTCCTTGTGCTTATTGCAAGAGGAAGTAGATGTGGTGGGTGATGCCCAGACCTCAGTATATTCTTCTAAAAGCTGAGCTAATGGGAGCAATATTGTGCAGGCACTGTATACTGTATATTGCTGCATTCAAATGCAGACCATATGAAAAATACAAGCTTTTTTCATTAGAGTTTAAATATTGAAAGACATGTTGGAAGACAGATTCATAAACATTATTATGAAAGCTATGGAAAGCTACTGAAATATGTTTACAAATGCACCGTAGATGAAACATTGCAGAAGCTGCTTTATGGATATCCTAATTGATTAACTGTGGTTTGTAAAAATGATGAGGACAAAGACTTCCAGGAACCATGTTATTGACTCCCATGCTATCAAACTGTGACTTTTTTATGTTGTAAGCAATACTTAAAGATATACAGTAGCTCAGGTGTGTTTTAAAACTGGCAATTAGCCAGGTAGTTTTCAACTAAGAACACAATGCTGTAGGCATACACCCACTTATCTACATTCCACAGCATCAATTTGAGCAGCATTCATTTGCTTTAGAGGCAAAATAGGCATCCTTAAATGTTTTTTTTTGCTTGTTGTGGACTACTTACTTAGACCAAGCAACTCCCTTTCTTCTTCTTGCAGAAACACAGATACAGAGACATACACTAACAATATATCATGCATATCTGCATTTTTGTTTCTATGTATAATTTAGTTTGTTATATACATTAGGTGGATATACAGACAGGCAGACAGATATACATAGATAAATGGAACATAGAGCCTGACTGGGTCCCTGTACCTCTTGTTTCTCTAAACATTCACAGGGCCTGCCTCCTATAGCTGCTCTCTTGTCATTTGTACTTTTTTTCATGCTGCTGACTCTTCTTTCATTGTAAATCTGTAGAGAAATGACCCATGCCTGCCATAGTCAGCATTCCACTGGATTTAATCACTGCTCGGCTATCTCATCAGTTAGTGCCCATGCAGGCTGTAAGAGATAACAGAAGGTGCAGTAGAGAATTGCTTTGGAACATATTTTCCTTTTTATATTCCCATTCCTTTTTCTTTCTAAAGTTTATCTTGTTGAATCAAAATCCACATCTCTTCAGGTGAAAAAAATCTGTTTAAATAGGTAAAGGATAGTGGATATAGTTAGCAAGGGAGAAACTAGATATGCCATTTTCTTATACTGACCAATCCTTTACTTTGTTTTTGACATAGTTCATATTAGGTAATGTTTTTTGTTTTCAGTTCATTAAATATAACCAAAAATACCTACTAGAGTGACATCTAGGTGAGATGGCAAGTTGTAGAGTGTTTATTTGACTTATGTGGGCAAACACTTTGGTCCAGTACTGTTGGACTCTTTTACAGTTCCTCTCGATGTGTATCAATGAGGGGCAATTAGTCCACTCACACTGACTGAGATTGCCATCCCAATGTTGCCACCTCACCCCAACACTAATCTTTTTTGTATTCCTACAGAGTAATTGCCTCATGACAGGAGCAATCCTGCTAACAATGTACCGATTACTTCACAATACATCCAGTATTGGTTGCACTGTTAGGGTAGACTGTGTGAAGGCAGTCTTGGGTCCAATACCATCTTGTACTTTCAAACTTAGCTCGCAATTTAAGCATCTTTGGTTTTCACAGTCCAGAGTTTTACTTATATGTATTTGGCATTGAAGTTAAGAGTATTCATTTGAGGATTTATGAAGATGCCTGAGCAGAGAGCGGTGGCTTCAGAGTGCAGATATGCTGCACTTGTGCTTTGTTTTCTTTTTCAGTTAATCCAAGTTTTCTATAATTTATATATGTATATGTATATATATATATATATATATATATATATATATATATATATATATATATATATATATATATATTATAGAAAACTTGGATTATATATATCTATCTATCTATCTATATATATATTGGGGAATAGCTCAAAGCAGCCAGTAGGGCTTAGGTAAAACAGTTCTTACAGAGGAGACAGGAGGCTTAGGTTTGCAACAAAAGTGAAACCGGACAACTTAAACAGGCACAAGTTCCGTGCTATAACAGTCGAATAATAAGGAAAACCTCACCGGTTTGCAGTGTTACAGTCCATAGGAAAGATCCTTGCGGTGGTAACAAACATTTGCTCTTTTGAGTTGCAGTGAAATACACAGTTTGTTCACAAACACTTCACAGCGTGTGTTCAGAGGTTCTCTCTGACTCCCAGTACAACACACTCCCACTCCCCGCCAGGCTCCCTTAAACAGCCCCACCTGCGGACTAATTTGTCAGCATACTGAACTATCCTTGCTCCAGGGTCCTAACCTGTTTTACCCTGGAGATTTAAAGGAGCCAATAGCTCAGGCTGGGTGCTATATACCTCCTATCATATACAGGCAGCCTATTGGGACATAGCTCTTTGTCACAATATATATATATATATATATATAGAGCAGCAAGTAAGGGCCGCACACTCGAAACCTGGGTGCACATGCATCAAAAGTTCATGTAGGGTATAAAGTGATGGCACTCACAGGAATTTGTAAGGCAATACATGGAGATAAAAGAGAAAAAAAAGTTTATTGATCCGACGTTTTGGTCCCACACAAGGACCTTTTTCCGAAACGTCGGATCAATAAACTTTTTTCTCTTTTAGCCTTACAAATTCCTGTGAGCCATCACTTTTTACCATATATATATATATATATATATATATATATATATATATATATATATATATATATATATATATATATATATATATATATATATATTCTTTTACTCGTTGGTCACATAATTTTGCACCCACTTTTTTGTTTGGGTTTGGAATACCATGAACTGTCTTTGCTGGAGTTTTAGCGGTTATTAGGGTATTTGTTTTGCTCAGATAAATGTATGAATTGCTAATTGTGGCTTATTGATAATAAACATTTTAAAACTAGTTTTAACATTTTATAATATGTGGGGCAACACCATTTTAGCACCTTTTATTACCTAGCCAGGAAAATTAGAATGTAGACCATGTCTTGAGATTCTATATTATGTGTTGCATTGGCTAGATACATTCACTGGGTATTGTAGGAGATCATTGTTATGTTATTTTTCACTAGTGTTAAATTGGTAAACAGTTAATTCCAGGAAGAATGCCTGTTGTTGTAGCAAGTAAGGCTGTGTTATTTTGCTGGCTTAGAAAAGCTGGATAAATGGGTCCCTGGCAATGTTTCCTCTAATTATATAAATTCTTAGTGGACATAGCTGCAATAACTCAGTAGAAGTTTAACCTTTTAAGTGCCAGCAGAATTTCACATTTTGGTTACGCGAAATGCCAGCCGTTTTTGAAACATTTTGTGCTCTCTCACTTTAGGGGCATTTTCTGAGGGGAAACCTATAGTTTACCTAGGAAAACTATACATTGTTTTTTTCGGTAGAAACTGAGCTTTCTAAATCTGCCTGAGTTTTCATGTATTTACACCTGTGCAAAAAAATTTATAGTGCTAAATACCAAAAAAAAATGAAAAATTACCATTTTTCATCGTATATCAATTTATACCAGAAAAATATTTCATTTTACGGATGAAAATCCAACTGATTTGGAAAGCCTTATGTCTCTCGAACGTGCCAATACCAGATATGTATAGTTTTAGGGAGATTTAGGATTTCTGTACAGCAAAAACTCCCGGCAGTCTATTACCAAATTTTGAAAGCACTAAGGCAGAAAACGGCATGCTTTAGATTCCAAGGCAAAAAATCCTGAAACCGTAGGTTTACCCAGAAAACCATACATTTTTGAAAAGTACACATTCTGCCGATTACAAAATGGGTAACTATGTCTCTCTACTCCCAACTACCAAACATAAAAGCTTGTCTGAACATAGCGGTTTTTCAACAAAAAATTCAAAATTCTGAAAAATCATTTCAAAGGTTTTATTTTGCTGCTCCGCATATCCCAAACTATATTAGGTACCAAGAAAAAGCACCTGAAATATGATTGCCAGGGGTCCACTGAACAATTTGATACCCATTATGCATAGGTTTACCAAAGTATCTGGCATTTAGAGACACCAATATGTAGTTAGCACATCCAAATTGTTCAGGACTTTACTTCAGCTACTGAGAAATCAACACATTGACTGCATTTTTTGTGGGGTAAAACACAGAATTATATGTTTACCCCCCAAACCCATATATTTTTGGAAAGTACACATTCTACTGAATCTAAAATGGGTACCCATGCCTTTCTGCTCCAAACTACTGAGTCGCAAGGCTTTCCCAAAATTGTCGGTTTTGGTGAAATATCTGAAAATTTCCTCAAACCTTCAACTTCCCAGCACCATATCACCCATGTATCATTACGTACTAAGAAAAAGCACCCTAAATATGATTGCCAGGGTTCCTCTGAACATTTTGGTGGTCATTGTTCATAAGTTTACCAAAGTATCTGGCATTTAGAGGCCCCAAAATGAAGTTAGCGCATACAAACAGTCCCGTGGGTAACTTCAGCTAATGAAAGATCAACACATTGACTGCATTTTTGTGGGGTAAAAACACAGAAATATATGTTTACCCCCAAAACCCATATATTTTTGGAAAGTACACATTCTACCGAATCTAAAATGGGTACCCATGCCTTTCTGCTCCAAACTACTGAGTCGTAAGGCTTTCCCACAATTGTCGGTTTTGGTGAAATATCTGAAAATTGCCTCAAAGCTTCAACTTCCCAGCACCATATCACCCATGTATCGTTACGCACCAAGAAAAAGCACCCTAAATATGATTGCCAGGGTTCCTCCAAACAGTTTGGTGGCCATTGTTCATAGGTTTATCAAAGTATCTGGCATTTAGAGGCCTCAAAATGAAGTTAGCGCATACAAATAGTCCTGTGGGTAACTTCATCTAATGAAAAATCAACACATTGACTGCATTTTTGTGGGTAAAAACACAGAAATATATGTTTACCCCCCAAACCCATACATTTTTGGAAAGTACACATTCTACTGAATCTAAAATGGGTACCCATGCCTTTCTGCTCCAAACTACTGAGTCGCAAGGCTTTCCCAAAGTTGTCGGTTTTGGTGAAATATCTGAAAATTGCCTCAAAGCTTCAACTTCCCAGCACCATATCACCCATGTGTCATTACGTACTAAGAAAAAGCACCCTAAATATGATTGCCAGGGTTCCTCTGAACATTTTGGTGGCCATTGTTCATAAGTTTACCAAAGTATCTGGCATTTAGAGTCCCCAAAATGAAGTTAGCGCATACAAACAGTCCCGTGGGTAACTTCAGCTAATGAAAAATCAACACATTGACTGCATTTTTGTGGGGTAAAAACACAGAAATATATGTTTACCCCCAAACCCATACATTTTTGGAAAGTACACATTCTACCGAATCTAAAATGGGTACCCATGCCTTATTGCTCCAAACTACTGAGTCGCAAGGCTTTCCCAAAGTTGTCGGTTTTGGTGAAATATCTGAAAATTGCCTCAAAGCTTCAACTTCCCAGCACCATATCACCCATGTGTCATTACGTACTAAGAAAAAGCACCCTAAATATGATTGCCAGGGTTCTCCGAACAGTTTGGTGGCCATTGTTCATAGTTACCAAAGTATCTGGCATTTAGAGCCCCAAATGAAGTTAGCGCATACAAACAGTCCCTGGGTAACTTCAGCTAATGAAAAATCAACACATTGACTGCATTTTTGTGGGTAAAAACACAAAATATATGTTTACCCCCAAACCCATATATTTTTGGAAAGTACACATTCTACGAATCTAAAATGGGTACCATGCCTTTTGCTCCAAACTACTGAGTCGCAAGGCTTTCCCAAAGTTGTCGGTTTTGGTGAAATATCTGAAAATTGCCTCAAAGCTTCAACTTCCCAGCACCATATCACCCATGTGTCATTACGTACTAAGAAAAACACCCTAAATATGATGCCAGGGTTCTACCGAACAGTTTGAGTGGCCATTGTTCATAGGTTACCAAAGTATCTGGCATTTAGAGGCCCCAAAATGAAGTTAGCGCATACAAACATGTTCCACGTGGGTAACTCAGCTAATGAAAATCAACACATTGACTGCATTTTTGTGGGTAAAAACACAGAAATAGATGTTTACCCCCAAACCCATATATTTTTGGAAAGTACACATTCTACAGAATCTAAAATGGGTACCCATGCCTTTCTGCTCCAAACTACTGAGTCGCAAGGCTTTGCCAAATTTGGCGGTTTTGGTGAAATATCTGAAAATTGCCTCAAAGCTTCAACTTTCCAGCATCATATCCTGCCATTGTCATCATTACAGCATAAAAGCATCCTAAATATAACGATATCCGGGTCTACTAAACAGTTTGATGCCCAATGTGCATAGATATACCAAAACTATGTGGCGCACAGAGACCCCCAAATGAAATAGTATAACATTTTCACGGCTGACGCTCTGGCTGCTGAATATGAGCACCTGGAGTGTGTATTATGCGACATTAGACCCCCCTAACAGTACAGAGACCCCAGAAAACCATATATTTTCAGAAAGTACACATTCTGACGAATCCAATATGGGTAAATAAGTGTTTCTACTGCAAACTGGCAAACAGCAAAGCAATGCTGAACATAACGGTTTTTATCAAATTTCTGAAAATCGTCACAAAGCTTGAATTTTACCCCATTATATGCCCCACATTTCATAACTTATCAGCATAAAACATCCTAAATATGAACGCCAGGGGTCTACTGAACACTTTGATGCCCAATATGCATAGATATACCAAACTATGTGGCGCACAGAGACCCCCAAATGACAATAGTGTATATACATTTTCACGGCTGACGCTCTGGCTGCTGCAATATGAGCACCTGGAGTGTGTATTATGCGACATTAGACCCCCCTAACAGTACAGAGACCCCAGAAAACCATATATTTTCAGAAAGTACACATTCTGACGAATCCAATATGGGTAAATAAGTGTTTCTACTGCAAACTGCCAAACTGCAAAGCAATGCTGAACATAACGGTTTTTATCAAATTTCTGAAAATCGTCACAAAGCTTGAATTCTACCCCATTATATGCCACACATTTCGTAACGTATCAGCATAAAACATCCTAAATATGAACGCCAGGGGTCTACTGAACACTTTGATGCCCAGTATGCATAGATATACCAAACTATGTGGTGTACAGAGACCCCCAAATGACAATAGTGTATATACATTTTCACGGCTGACGCGCTGGCTGCTGCAATATGAGCACCTGGTGTGTGTATTATGCGACATTAGACCCCCCTAACAGTACAGAGACCCCAGAAAACCATATATTTTCAGAAAGTACACATTCTGACGAATCCAATATGGGTAAATAAGTGTTTCTACTGCAAACTGCCAAACTGCAAAGCAATGCTGAACATAACGGTTTTTATCAAATTTCTGAAAATCGTCACAAAGCTTGAATTTTACCCCATTATATGCCCCACATTTCGTAACGTATCAGCATAAAACATCCTAAATATGAACGCCAGGGGTCTACTGAACACTTTGATGCCCAATATGCATAGATATACCAAACTATGTGGCGCACAGAGACCCCCAAATGGATATAAAGTAGATAAAATTTACAAGGCAAAACAAAATAAGGCAGTAAAGAGTGAAATGCAAAAAAATCCAATAAAACCACAAAATCAATGTTTTTTTCCAGACTAGTGTTATCGGCCGTCAGAATCACAGTTTGAATATTTTAGCTGGGCCAAACAGGTTATACGGCTAGAAACAAGTGAACACAACATACGCAGAGCTGAAAATGCAATAAAATGGCTAAAAATTCAATAAAATGGCTAAAAATGCACCAAAATACCCAAAATTGCAATATAATCACCGAAATAACATAAAAAAGATATTGCACAGTACGGTTAGCGAATACGCTATTCGTAATGGCAATAAAACATTTTTTTCAGCCAAAAAAAGAGACGATGCGATAAGAAAAAAAAAAAAAAAGCCACAATGCCATGTATGTGCGTGTGCGTGTGTACAAATGGTAAATTACATGTTATGTGCGCGTGTGTGCGTGTGCACATGTGTGTAAGTGCAGTGAGTGTAAGTGACCCCCCCAATCCCCAAAAATGTATGTGTAAGTGTGTGTAAGTGTGAATCTAAGTGTGTATTACTGTAATAAGTGTGTGTTGGTGTGTTTGTGTGTGTAATTGTTGCACTAACCTGAAAAAAACGCTGGAGACTGTTGCAGGCGATCAGGAAGACTCCCTGGAAGACATCTGCCTCGTGGTTCCTGTCTGTGTGCTGTGGGGGCGGAGATCGTCGATCCGGTGCAGGCTGCAGCAGCAGGACACGTAAGTAACACATGCCTGCTGCTGTTTTTGGGCCCCTGGGCGATCGCGCCCCAGGGGCCACTCGATCCCCTGCTCTGCTCGTTGCCTAGGGGCAGGGGATCGAGCAGGAACGGAGCGAGCGGCTCTAACAGCCGCTCCTCCGCTTCTGAACCCGGAAGTGCTGCAGAACGTAGAATCTACGTTCTGTGGCATTTCAAGTACCTTTGCCACAGAACGTAGATTCTACGATCTGTGGCATTTAAAGGGTTAAAGTATTCCGAAGAAATAACAAACATCACCCAATAATACAGAAGGTGTAATACTCTTTTATCTTATCTATTTTGGAACTGCACATTTGGTACCTAATGTGCCAGTGTTGCTACATTCAGATTCTTACATATACCTCATTACCTTTATATCAAGTATAGAAATATAAACTTGGGCAATGTTGTGGCAAATGCTAATTTTTGCCAAAAATACTCTTTAACTTTCCCCTTTTAATAAATCTGCCCTAAAATCCAAGACCAGACAGTGGCTTAGGGCAGGCAGCATTTAAAGCATATATGAGGAAAGATACAGAAAGCATTGTTGGTTATACAACCAAGATGTTGCACTGCAATGAAAACAGCCACATCTGTGCACTGTATATTATTATTATTATTAACATGTATTTATATAGCGCCAACATATTGCGCAGCACTGTAAAGTAAATGTGAATATACAACTACATCACATGAATTATATATAGAATATATGGAGTAACAAACATCACAATCAATACAGGTACAAAGAGGTGAGGAAGGTCCTATGCATAGGCATACAGTCTAAAGGGAAGGGAGTAATACACAAGGTGTGGGAGTGGGCAAGATCGAAGTAAGTGGGTGAGAAATGTGGTGTTGTATGTGGTGTTGCGTTTGGTAGTTAAGCAGAGTGAGGGTAGGCTTCTCGAAAGAAGTGCGTTTTCAGAGATTTTTTTGAAAGCAGAAAGGTTGGGAGAAAGTCGGACAGACCGTGGGAGAGCGTTGCAGAGGAGGGGTGCAGCCCTTCCAAAGTCTTGAATGCGAGCATGTGAGGAGGTAATGAGAGAAGATTAAAAGAGAGTTACAGTAGTCTAGACGCGATATGATGAGAGAGTGAATAAGAATTTTGGCAGCGTCTTGGGTGATAAATGATCGTATTTTGGATATGTTCCTTAGGTGGAAGTGACATGATTTAATAAGTGACTGGATATGAGGAGTGAATGACAGGGCAGAATCTAGGATAACCCCAAGGCACCGGGCCTGGGGAGAGGGGGTGATAGTGGAATTGTTAACTATGATGGATACTTCGGGGATGCTACTGGTGTTAGTTGGAGGAAAGAGAACCATTTCAGTTTTAGAGAGGTTTAATTTAAGTTAGCGTTGCGACATCCAGGTAGAGATAGCGGACAGGCAGGAGGAGACGCGAGTTAGGAGTTCTGGGTTGAGATCAGGAGATGAGAGATAGATCTGAGTATCGTCAGCATAGAGGTGGTAGTGGAAACCATACGAATTTATTAATTTGCCAAGGGAGGAAGTATAGAGGGAGAATAGTAATGGTCCCAGGACAGAGCCTTGAGGAGCTCCAACAGAAAGAGGTAGGGGAGAAGATGATACTCCATTGTAGGAGACACTGAAGGAACTATTGATGATGTAAGAAGAGAACCAGGCCAGGGCTGTGTCACGAAGACAAGCGACTGGAGGGACTGGAGGAGGAGAGGGTGATCTACAGTGTCAAATGCGGCTGAGAGGTCAAGCAGTATTAGTAGTGAGAAATGATTGTTGGCTTTAGCGGTTAAAAGGTCATTAGTTAGTCGAGTCAGGGCAGTTTCCGTGGAGTGTTGTGGCTTAAAACCAGATTGTAGGGGGTCCAGCAGGTTATTGTCAGAGAGGAATGAGGTAAGTCAGTTGTAGACTAGGCGCTCAAGTAGTTTAGAGATGAAAGGTAGCAGAGAGATAGGTCGGAGGTTGTCAAGATTGGAGGGATCAAGAGAGGGTTTTTTCAGAATGGGGGTGATAAGAGCATGTTTTAGTTGAGAAGGAAACAGTCCAGTTGAGAGCGAAAGATTAAATAGGTGAGTTAAGGCTTTGATTAGACAAGGATTGGTATTGCGGAGAAGTTTTGAAGGAATTGGATCAAGCGGGCAGGTGGTAAGGTGAGAAGAGGCCAGAAGCTTTGAGACTTCCTCATCAATGACAGGGGTGAAGGAGCACAGGAGAGACTGGGCAGGGTGGTGGAAGTCTAGGGGGGTTGAGTAGTGTAATGTCCCTTCTGATAGTGTCAATTTTGTTTTTGAAGTGCTCAGCAATATCTTGAGCAGAGACAGATGTGCATGGAGGGGGTGGAGAAGGGGAAAGGAGAGTGTTAAAGGTGGAGAAAAGTTGTGCTGGTTTTTTAGAAAGGGAGTTAATGAGTGATGTAAAGTATGTTTGTTTGGCTTGGAAGAGGCTGGTGTTAAAGGAGCGCAGGGCAGATTTGTAGCTCCAAAAGTCTGATTCTGAACGGGATTTGCGCCAGCGACGCTCAAGTGCACGTGAGTGTCTTTGGAGCGCTTTTGTATGAGCAATATGCCAAGGTTGAAGTTGTTTGGGTCGAGAACGTTTAGTTTTTATAGGAGCAAGCTCATTTAGGGCAGTGGTGAGAGTACTATAGTAGACAGAGGTAGCCACATTAGGACATGAGATGGCTGAGATATTAGAGTGAAGAGAGTCAAAGGAAGAAGAGAGATGTGACACGTCTACAGCTTGCAAGTCACGGTAAGTACGTGTTTGGGGAATAGCAGGGGGTGAGGAGGGAGTTAGTGAGAGTTGAAATGTGAGCATATTGTGATCAGAGAGGGGAAATGGGGAGTTAGTAAAATTGGAGGTTGAACAGAGTCTGGTAAATATTAGATCCAGAGCATTACGATTGGAGTGAGAGGGGGAGTCTGAGCACAAGGATAAGCCTAGGGAGGAGGTTAGTGAAAGAAGTTTAGAGACAGAAGAGTTGTTAATGTTGTTAACGGGTATATTAAAGTCACCTAATATGATGGATGGGATGTTAGATGAAAGAAAGTAAGGAAGCCAAGCAGCAAAGTTGTCCAGAAATTGTGCAGTTGGTCCTGGTGGTCGATATATAATAGCAATGCAGAGTGAAACAGGAGAAAAGAGCCTAATGCAGTGAGCCTCAAATGAGGAGAATGATAAAGAGGGAACAGGTGGAAGAACTTTAAAAGTACAGCGGGGAGAGAGAAGCAAACCCACCCCACCTCCAGGTCTGTTACCAGGTCTGGGAGTATGAGTAAGGTGTAGGCCCCCATAGGACAGGGCAGCAGGTGAGGCAGTGTCAGTAGGAGAGAGCCAGGTTTCAGTAAGCACAAGTAGGTTAAAGGAATTTGCAATGAAATGGTCGTGTATAGCGGTGAGCTTGTTGCAAACAGATCTGGCATTTCAGAGAGCACATGAAAGATTAACTGGGTTTTTGGGTATAGGAGTAAGTGTTCTGTACTGTTTGAATTTGCTCCGGAGAGAAGGAGCTTGTGGCCGTGATATAACTGGGATGGGGTAAGGGCCAGGGTTTGGGGAAATGTCCCCAGCTGCCAGCAGTAGAAAGGAAAGATAGACTAAGTGAGAGTGGGATTTATAAGTCCTTGGTTTGTATGAAAAGGAGGAGTTTTGTGGAATAGCTAAACAGAGTACTTTATAAACTTCATGTGTGGAGGGGGAAGGAGAGGAGAGTAGAGAGGCTGAGATTTGTATAGAACTGGGATTTGATGGAGGAGGTAGTGAAAAATGTTTTATGAAACATGAGAGTGAAAGGAGGAGAAATGCAGGATAAAGCATGTTTGGAGTAAGAAGTAACAAACTAGCAGGTACAAACAAATCTGTTTTCTACTTATCCCAGATGGTTCACTGTTGATTGCAGGGGAATCCGGTTCCTTTTGCCTTGTCAAAGCCTTGTCCAACTGCCTTGTTTAACTGTCATTTCTAAGCACTTGTGAAATTTTAGCACTCGTGCCATTCCCCAGACACGAGTGCTATCCCCAATACTGGGTCTGAATTTATATGTAGCAGATTGGGAAAACCAGAGCCTAATTAATCAATTAATCAATTAAATAGCTAGCAAAGGGCAGAGTTTTACAGACACCAGAACCAGGTTTGGGGCTATAAAAATATCTCTTGTTCACGGAGGAGGGGACACAGATGTGTGCTTTAGATATTTATCAAAGAACTAAAGTAGAATAGGCCTGCCAGACAAAAGTTATTGGGGTTAACAAATACAAGTAGGGATATATCAGAATTACCAGAATAAACAGTTGCAGTATATGGATATGGCAGTGTATGGATATAGCAGAATTACCAGAATAAACAGTTGCAGTATATGGATATGGCAGTGTATGGATATAGCAAAATTACCAGAATAAACAGTTGCAGTATATGGATATGGCAGTGTATGGATATAGCAGAATTACCAGAATCAACAGTTGCAGTATATGGATATGGCAGTGTATGGATATAGCAGAATTACCAGAATAAACAGTTGCAGTATATGGATATGGCAGTGTATGGATATAGCAGAATTACCAGAATAAACAGTTGCAGTATATGGATATGGCAGTGTATGGATATAGCAGAATTACCAGAATAAACAGTTACAGTATATGGATATGGCAGTGTATGGATATAGCAGAATTACCAGAATAAACAGTTGCAGTATATGGATATGGCAGTGTATGGATATAGCAGAATTACCAGAATAAACAGTTGCAGTATATGGATATGGCAGTGTATGGATATAGCAGAATTACCAGAATAAACAGTTGCAGTATATGGATATGGCAGTGTATGGATATAGCAGAATTACCAAGAAAGTCTGTACAAGTATTTTGTTTTATTAGGATGAAAAAGCACTGAAATTAAAAACGGGTCCCCTAAGGTATTCCTCAGTTTTCCTTACAGTAATGGTTTAATTACAATTGTCATGCTGATTGTAACTTCCCTACAGCAGTATCAGTTAAAAATTATTCACGGAGGTCTTAGTTTCTACTAGCTACCAGGTAACAACTGACATAATTCTTCTGCTAATAATTCTAAAACAAATTTAATTTAGATAATTCCTGCAAAATAGCGTTTATATTTTTTACAGGCTTTTTTGAGACCCTCACATTGTTGCTATGAATAATAAATAGCTGATTGGGAGCCCTTTCCACATAAGACTTTTGTCGGGCATAGAGAATAATAATTTACATTGTTAAAATGTACATGTTACATTGTAACAGCTCTGATTGAAGCATGCAGAATTCTTTATCTTGAATCCTTAGTGACATTCAGAGCTGAAATGAAGCCAAATTAACCTCTTTACCCATACTTTTTAGCTTTAAACTTTGAAAGAAATAATGTGGACATACCAGTCATGACTTTAGCAACCTACAAATAACTGCTGATTCGTGTTAGTTTTAGAAGTGAAGTTCACAAAAACCAACAACCTATTTTTGTATTATGGAATAAGAATACACTCTTTTATGGCATTGAAAAGTATCATGATCTCAATATGTGTGTTAAAGGAGATGACAACCTTAAACTGTCTAAAATTACAAAAGTAACTAGCCATGGCTGTGCCAGGTGCAAAATATGCAGTTGCCTCCCGCCCCCCACGAATCACGCACCGGCACCCTTCTGGCAAAAACTTCCCCCCTGCCCTGCTGCAGTAGAGATTTTCCTTGGATTATTGCTATTTATTTTCCTATTCCTTTTTCTTTCTAAAATGTATCATTTTGGATCAAAATACACACCTCTTCAGGTGAAAAATCTGTTTAAATAGGTAAGGATAGTGGATATAGTTAGCAAGGCGGCACAGCAAAAACTTCCCCCGGCCCTGCTGTCTGTGATATGGTTTATTGTGACTCCGGGGGGCCTCACGGGAGTGCAGCCCCTACATCCCTGCTAATTACATCACTGCAATAACACCCTAAAGTACACAACATATGAGTATCAAATATATATACATGACCGCCTTTCATTTATATGCACACACAACAGACCAATGAAAAGGAATTAGGAATAGGGGAGCTCCTTCTCTACCAGGCTTGCACATGACTTCAGAAAGATGTGCACTAACTGTCTGACAAGTCCTAATGGAGGGATTTATTCAGTGGTTACATACCGTATATACTCGAGTATAAGCCGATTTTTTCAGCATCCAAAATGTGCTAAAAAAGTCTACCTCGGCTTATACTCAGGTCAGCGGGCAGTAGCTGAGATTGCAGTCACTTTTAATCATTCTGATACCAACAGTTCACTTAGGGAGAGACTGCAATATTCCACAATGCCCTCTGTTGGTTATATGAAAGAATAACAGTGCACCCTCTGTTGGTTATATGAAAGAATAACAGTGACTGCAATATCACACAGCGCCTTCTGTTGGTTATATGAAAGAATAACAGTGACTGCAATATCACACAGCACCCTCTGTTGGATATATTAAAGAATAACAGTGACTGCAATATCACACAGCACCCTCTGTTGGTTATATGAAAGAATAACAGTGCGCCCTCTGTTGGTTATATGAAAGAATAACAGTGACTGTAATATCACACAGCACCCTCTGTTGGTTATATGAAAGAATAACAGTGACTGCAATATCACACAGCACCCTCTGTTGGTTATATCAAAGAATAACAGTGACTGCAATATCACACAGCGCCCTCTGTTGGTTATATTAAAGAATAACAGGGACTGCAATATCACACAGCGCCCTCTGTTGGTTATATAAAGGATTAACAGTGATGGCAATATCAAACAGCGCCCTCTGTTGGTTATACGAAAGTTTAACAGTGATGGCAATATCACACAGCACCCTCTGCACATGGTAGTGGGACAGTGGGACAATGCACACAGTAATCCGTTTGGCAATTCTCTGTCACCATCAACTTTGCAAAGAAGTCCGGTTGATCGCTGGGGGGTCGCTTTGGCAGAATGTGCGCTGCTGGGAGACAGGGCTGTAGTTGTGTCTAGGCTTATACTAGAGTCAATAAGTTTTCCCAGTTTTCGTAGGTAAAATCAGGTACCTCGGCTTATATTCGGGTCAGCTTATACTCGAGTATATACGGTAGTTTAAAACAGCAGCAGGAACATGCAGGGTGAAAAAAGTTGTGAATGCTCAGCATAACCTACTTGCTCAGGCAGGTGCATTAGAGACATTGTTGACCAGCTACTTGGTGAAAAAAGAAGCAGAGCTCAGTGAAATAAAGGGAGAGTGGCACTTCATCCTGCAAGAGGATTTTGTTAGGGTTGCTGCCCAGCTGGTAATTAATCAGCCTAGGACTGGGCCTGTATTCCCCCTGTTTTCTACAGTGTCCCCCCCACCCCAGGCACTTATTTTTAAGTGCTTTGACCTGTCCACAGTCCCTGATCCAACATCACAACATACCTCCCTTGAACACAGACTGGTAAGTTTGGGGGCAAAGGTTACAAAGCTAGATATCGCTGCTCTATGCTGTAAATTGATAAGAAAACTATCAAATTGAATGTTGACATAGAGTTATATTGTTATGGGTACTGTTTAAAGTAATTTTTGGGGTTTAAAGAAAAGGTTTACTTATTCTTTCCATTTGTTTTTCATATGCAGCATTTCTGCACATGTGTTTATGAGCAGGGTAACCTGTGTTATATATCTGCTTTACATATACAGGTATAGGATCCCTTATCCGGAAACCAGTTATCCAGAAAGCTCCGAATTACGGAATGGCTGTCTCCCATATTCTCCATTTTATCTAAATAAACCAAATTTTTAAAAATGATTTCCTGTTTCTCTGTAATAATAAAACAGTAGATTGTACTTGATCCCAACTAAGATATAATTAATCCATATTGGAAGCAAAACCAGCCTATTGGGTTTATTTAATGTTTAAATTAATTTCTAGTAGACTTAAGGCATGAAGACCCAAAATACGGAAAGATCTGTTATCCGGAAAACACCAGGTCTCAAGCATTCTGGATAACAGGTCCCATACCTGTACTGTACTGTCTGTACAATGAGTACTAGCTAGTTGTACTAGTTGAATTTATTTCATGCTATATAAGTTATTGGAATATTCTGATTCATGTTCTGATTGATTTAATCTGTCCTACCTTTGAAGTAGTATTTATATTCTAGATATCCCAATTAAATGCAATGCAATCAAGGTTATAAAAGGGAGAGTAAGAGGTGGAACTATGTCATTCGGGCAGTAGTCTGTAGGGAAATCTGTCTTTGAATGGAGACTGCAGTACAGAGTTTATAATAAATGGGAAAGTCAGAAAGGAGACTTAAAGGCCCATTTACTAACAGTGGTGCAGGGTGCAAAGTGTAGCTAGAGGAACAAGCCAACATGTTTTTCACACTTTTCACGCTTCCCTTTGCCAGCATTTGTTGCAGAGGTCCTAAGCTTTACCCATAAATAAAGTGGACTCAAGTACTTTTTAAATGAGCACAAAGGGGACAAGCATTAATATAACAGTATTGGTTTAGATCTTCAAAGTTGTGCACAGGAGCTCACTATCTTGCATTTTGTTAGACAACTGCTAAATCTGTAATATATTGTGTAGAGTATTTAAAAAGTAGAATTCTGGGGGCGTGGCCTAAGCACGCAATGCAGTAGCAGCAATTTCACATCACCTCCCGGGATATTCTCTCTAATAATCTATTTGGACTCGATATAAGCAGTGGAAAGAGCCCCACTTTACTTCCAGTGACTCCGGATTGACTTCCACTATGGGCAGAGTTAAAAAGAAGCAATCCCCACTTAAACTCACCTCTTTCTACACAAAAAAGTTGGAGCCGGATACTATCCAAGATGGCGCTGAAACGCACTCAGAGGACTCAATGTCGCAGCAAAGCTCCCCAGGCGCAGAGAAACCAATACCCTCCACCCCACACAGATCCTCTGCTGCTGGACAACATATTAAAGATATGCTATCTACTTTTCGGGCAGACCTGCAAATGGACTTTAAAAACATGCTCAAAGAGCTCAAGTCCGAGATCACTGCCTTAGGAAACAGATTGGGCCACTTAGAGGACAAGATGGAGGAAATGGTGAGTGCTCATAACAATTTAGTGGATGAGACGCATAAAACTGAGGAAGCCATTACCGACATTAAGCGCAAACTAATGGAAATGGAAGACAGATCCAGGCACAATAATGTGCGAATAATAGGCATTCCTGAGCAGATACTGCCAGCTCAGTTACAAGAATTCTTTACGGACTTCCTACAGGCTATGTTACCAGAAGTGGAAGGCAATTTTCTACTTATAGATCGAATCCACCGCCTATATAAATCTAAGAATGCACCACAATCCGCACCCAGAGATACAGTAGCCAGACTACACTTTTTCTGCACAAAAGAACTGCTACTAAAAACGGCTAGAAATTCAGAAAGCAGGCCTGAGAGATATAAGAACATAGAGCTATTCACAGATTTGTCTCCAATGACACTACAAGATAGAAGGGAATTCCAGGAAACAACATCCATACTTCGGCAGCACAATATCCCCTACCGGTGGGGTTTCCCTTTGAGGCTTGTAATCATGAAAGGAGCTGCAACCACCATCCTATACCCAGCACAAGGATGTACACAACTCCGCACTTTGGGATTAAAACCCCTACCTCACCTAACAACTGCTGGGAAAGAGGGATGAAGCTCTGTCTCTGGACTAACGATCCATTACAGAAAGTTCTATCATTTGTCCATCTGGACATTTCTGATTTTGTCATACCTCCCGGGAGATGTGATAAGTATATTGAAATAAGTTATTTGTTCAATTGGTTAACCCCCTGATACAGACTTTACCCTGAGGGCCATTTGCAGGCAGTAGGCCCCACGGTACAATGGAAGAATCCACCTTTATAATTCTAATGTTTTTTTTTCTATATGTATATGCTATTGTTTCTTTTCTTCTCTCTTCCCCCCTCTCTAACGGGTATGCATTTCCTAGGAATTTGTCTATGCAATGATTTATTATACTCAAAGGGTTCACTGGTGGCTCCATATGTGTGACTTTATGCATCCGACATTATCTTTATAATGGCATTTAATGTTTAAACTATTAATGCTAAGGGTCTAAACAGCCCCTATAAGAGACCTTCTCTATTATATGAGGCCAAACAGCAAAGGGCTGATATAGTTTTCATTCAGGAGACACACTTTACTCCTTCTACAACATGTGTTCCAAAAAACAAACAATATACTATATTTTATTCTGCCCCAGCACAAAAGAAAAAGGCAGGAGTTGCAATTATGATAAACTCATCCTTAGCTTACACATATGTACTGTAAGTCACCATGTGGACCCTAACGGTCATTGTATTGTGTTGAATTGCTACATAAATCGAAAACCATATACTCTAGTTAATATATATTCCCCGAATACTTCTAAACTTACATTTATTAAAAAGGTATTACAAAAGATAATCTCTCTGAAACATGGGTCTTTGATTTTGGGGGGAGATTTCAACCTTGTCCCTAACCCTGCAATGGACAGATCAGTAAATTCTAAGGGTCATCACAAGATGAAACTCTCCTCATTTCAAAAACGTTTACAAAAATATGGGCTATATGATTCTTGGAGGCTATACCATCCTGGTTAAAAGGACTTCACATTTTACTCCCATGTGCACTTATCCTATTCGAGGATTGACTTGATATTAATTCAAAAAGATATGCTAGCTTATATCGCACAGACCCATATTGGCCTAATTTCATGGTCAGATCATGCCCCTGTACTGTTATCTGTAACAGATCAGATGCAAAGATCATCTAGGGCCCAATGGAGACTTAACCCTTTACTGACCACCAATCCTGTATTTAAATAAAAAATACATAAGGCTATACAGGAGTATTTTACAATTAACGACAATGGCCAATGCAGTACTTTTAGTGTATGGAATGCCCATAAGGCATATATGAGAGGACTTTTCATTAAAATGGGCTCTAAATACAAAAAGGATAAGACTATGCCATATAAAAACCTTTTGTACAAACTATATATTCTAGAACAAAACCATAAAAAATCACCTGATAAATCAACATAAGTTCTTATTACAGAAACTAAAAAAGCACTACAAAAGTTAGCGATGGTACAAATACAAAGTAAATTGACATTTATCAAAGCCACGCAATACAGAATGGGCAATAGAGCATCTACACTCTTAGCACAACAACTACGCTCTAGCCAGGTAAAAAAACTAATACATATGATTAAAGACAAACAAAACAATCCCATTTACGACCCAAAAGCAATAGGGGACAGATTTGCGGAGTTTTATAAACTTCTTTACAATATAGCTGAAAATCCTATCAATCCTCAACCTACTGTAGAGCAAATAGATAAATTCCTAGATAAAATAAAGCTCCCTCAAATAAATCAGAACCATATGGGAAAGCTTAAAAGCCCTATAACCCATTTGGAAGTCTCAAAAGCAATAACATCATTTCCTAGTAATAAGGCCCCGGGGCCGGACGGTCTCACACATTTATACTACAAGGAATATTCTTCACTGTTACTCCCATATCTAACAAACACTTTTAACGAAGCCTATAACACGGGCTCTTTCCCCAAGGAAATGCTTCTATCACAGATTGTAACCATACCTAAACCTGGGAAAGACCCATCCTCAGTACAAAACTATAGGCCAATCAGTCTACTGAATGCAGATATAAAAATTTACACCAAGGTTATAGCTATACGCCTCCAGGCCATTATGTCAGAAATTATAGATCCAGACCAAGTAGGATTTACAGTAGGCAGAGGTCACCTGATGGTACTCATAGAGCCATTAATATTTTGCATTGGCTGAAACATTGTCAAACGCCTTCCCTGCTCCTATCTCTGGATGCAGAGAAGGCTTTGATAGAGTAAACTGGACGTATTTATCTATTAAGCAAATTTAACTTCCCACTAGAATTGATTATTTACATGTCACATATATCGCAATCTCTGAATAGATTACTGGTACTATTACAAACATACTCTGGGGTATCATACTACAAGCTTAATCAAACCAAAACACAAGCTTTATGTATCAACCTCTCAGATACTGAAACCGAATGGTTTAAACAATCTTATCAGTTTGAGTGGAAGGGGAATGCAATAAAATATTTAGGTATTGATATTATGATTTCTTCCAGTGATATGGTTAAGGCAAACCTCACGGGATTGTACCAGGAAGTGTATAATGACATCAAAACATGGAAGTGCCAATTTCTATCTTGGTTGGGAAGGATTCAGGCTTTAAAAATGTTGGCATTACCAAAGATTTTGTATGTATTTAGAACAATGTCTATTCATATACCATCTACCTATATAATGAAACTGCAGTCACTATTTAACGACTTTTTGTGGGCCAATCAAAAACCTAGAGTCGCACAGAGAATTCTACAAATGCCAAGACGCAGTGGTGGTCTCAATGCTCCTAATATAATGGGATATTACAAAGCGGTAACTCTCAATCAGCTAAAGGCATGGATGCCATTGCACCAATTGCAACATTGGAACTACTCATTCCAGATCTCAATCTAACCCACTGGGGTGATTTCCGTTTAGCTCCTATGCATTACCTTACCAAAAAAGGGCAACTATTGTCATTTGAGGAACTACAACGTAAACAGCTCCTCCCAAAAATGGTGTTTTACCAATACCTGCAAATAAGGCACTATTTGAGGTCAACTAACAGCATCCCGCTTAGGAAACCAACTGCACTGGAAAGCTGGTTAACAAATCTAGCACCTATGAAAGGGGGAATAACACTTTGGTATAAGACGTTATATCCTTCTGTTGAGATTAAAAAAACAACTACAGTTTTCAAGTGGGAAAAGAGATTAAACATATCTCTGTCACATACATAGAAACATAGTAAGTAAGGTTGAAAAAAGACACATGTCCATCTAGTTCAACCTTTTTTTTTTTTTTTTTTATAAACTACCTATCTCCCAGTTGATCCAGAGGAAGGCAAAAAAAAAAACCCATCTGAAGCCTCTCCAATTTGCCTTAGAGGGGGAAAAATTCCTTCCTGACTCCAAAATGGCAACGGACTAGTCCCTGGATCAACTTTGACTATGAGCTATTTCTCATAACCCTGTATTCCCTCACTTGCTAAAAAGCTATCCAACCCCTTCTTAAAGCTATCTAATGTATCAGCCTGTACAACTGATTCAGGGAGAGAATTCCACATCTTCACAGCTCTCACTGTAAAAAACCCCTTCCGAATATTTAGGCGGAACCTCTTTTCTTCTAATCGGAATGGGTGACCTTGTGTCAGCTGGAAAGACCTACTGGTAAATAAAGCATTAGAGAGATTATTATATGATCCCCTTATATATTTATACATAGTCATCATATCACCCCTTAAGTGCCTCTTCTCCAGAGTGAACATCCCCAATTTGGCCAGTCTTTCCTCATAGCTATGTCTGAGGAAGAATGGTCACATGTATTTTCTACTCCTACCAAAGTCTCTAAATGTATTACCCACCTGGAGACCTCAAGGAAAATTCTATATGATTGGTATATGACCCCCAATAAACTCCATCGCATTTACAGAAATGTACCCAACACGTGTTGGAGAGGATGCCATCAGAAGGGTGATATGCTCCATATTTGGTGGGGCTGCCCTAAACTTCAACAATTGTGGCAACAATTGGAGTTCTATTGCATTACCAAGTTGAACCTACAAATTCATTTTACCCCAGAAACCATTATACTAGGCCTTCTTGACCTGAACATACCAAAGGAATCATGCACAATCTTATATCATATGATCTTTGCGACCAAGCAATTGATTGCAAGGCAATGGAAGGCTACGGTGATTCCCACAGTTCAACAGATTATCAAGAAACTGGACATACATTACCAATATGAGAAATTGGCTGCATTCTCTACATATAGTGCAGATAAATTCTACAGAAACTGGGAGAAATGGTCTTCCACAAGACACATGACTGTTCCATAATAATCCTCCGTTTAATGTATCCTAGGAAAGCATACCCTCCCCCCCCTAACCCCCCTTCTATCTTTCCTCCTTTTCTATACTGTACTTTTATATTTGGTATTTAAAAAATTCTGATTTTTGGATTAACCCTAAAAGTCCTGAAGCTTTTAAGAATTCAATTGAATATAATCAAGATATAGTAAAAATTAGTTGCTTTATTTTTTGGTTGCAATTTTATTGGTAAATGTGCAGCGAATATGATAGCATTGCATGAGATAAGATAATAAGACGTGTTTGTGTTAAAGTACAGATAAATGCTAAAAAGAATATGGCTAGAATTTGACTTTATTTATTGACATTAATGGACCAGTCTAAAGGGCCAGCATTCTTTTAAAAGTAACTATATAGTTCTTCAAAGTTGTGCACAGGAGCTCACCATTTTGCATTTTGTTAGAAAAGTCAGTGACACTGCACATGCTCAATGTGCTGTGGGCAGTTTTTGAGAATCTATTAATGTAAGGGTCCTCATGGAAAATTAGGTTAGCCTTTCATAAAAGTTGGTGCTACAGGGCAAGTCCTGGACAGGCATTATTTAATGGGCCTTTGGGGGACTGGTGGGGCCTCTGTGTACTTGATGCCAGGGCCTATTTTGAATCCTAATACAGACCTGTATAGGGATGATTATTAAAATTTGGAGGCATATTGCAATGATTTGTGAGCTGCAATGTAATGATAATCTGAATTAATTACTTCAGTTTTGTGTTGTGACTTTTATAGTCTATTGGGTGAATGTAGTAAAAGTCGGCCTCTTCCGACTGTGGAAGAAGGTTTGCGAATATTAAAGTTTGCAGCAGTTCGCAGATAATGTAATAAAACTTCTTACTGAAAAAATTGTTATGTTTGCTCCAAAATATTAACAATTTGCACAAGTAAGAATAAAAATTAGCATTTTGTAGTGTAATACTCCTTAAACTGTTATTGCATTGCAATTTTAATCGCACATTTTACACTTTTAAGAGGAGCTTGAAGCTGTCCTAATCTTTTGGAGCAAACATAATAACATTTTCAGTAAGAAGTTTTATTTACTGACTGTCTGAAGAGGTAGCTAAACCGTTTCCTTGTTCGCAAAAGCTATATTAAATTTACTCAAAGTAAAATTTGTTAGCACAAAGGCATAACTTTTCACATTGTGAATATTTTTTCTGTTACTGACTTTTATTACATTCCCCCGCGACGCCTTCAAGCACTTCTTAGATGTGGGCAATGCGCATTAAAATTCGCAATGCAATAACAGTTTAAGGAAGAGTATTACATTGTGAAATACACATTTTTATTCTTATTTGTGCAAATTGTTTTACTCTTTGCAACTTTATTTACATTATATACACATAAGGGCAGATTTATCAAGGGTCGAAGTGAGTTTTTGAAGTTAAAAACTTTGAATTTCAAGATATTTTTTGTTTTCGACTAGGGAATAGCTCAACTTCGATTCGAAGTTGAAAAAAACTTCGAAATTCAGATATTGAAATTTATCATGTACTGCCTCTTTAAAACTTCGACTTCGACCATTCGCCACCTAAAAGCTGCCAAAGTGCTGTTTTAGCTTATGGGGGACCTCCTAGAACCTATATGGAGGCAATTGGTGGAGTCTGAGAGATCTACGTTTTTTGGGGGAAAAACTTCAAATCGAAGTAGATCGAAGGTGCTATTCCTTTGATCGTACGATTCGAAGTAGGCCGAATACGGACCACCTTCGACCTCTATTCGGTTGGTCTTTTTGAATTCGAAATTCAAAGTTTTTTTAACTTCGAACTTCGACCCTTAATAAATCTGGCCCATAATGTACAATATATTGGGAGTCAGGTAACTGACAGCAGCACAGATAGAGTGCAGGGACCGGCACAGAACCCCAAAACATAAAGTGCAGCATTTTTACTCTACCTCTTTGTTAAACTTTAGTTCCCCTCTGCTTTATTTTTATAAAGCATAGTTTAACATATAGGGGCAGATTTACTAAAGGGCTAAGTGGCTAACGCTAGCGACATTTCACCAGCTTTGCCACCCGCAGGGACATCGACGATTTGGTGCAGGCACCAATTTGCTAACGAAAGAGACTGGTGCTAGTGGTCATTTGCACTCTATCGCCAGGCAACATTACGCTCTGGAAAACGGAAGCTACTCGCCAGAGTTGCCTTCGCCACCTCAGACCAGGCTAAGTGCATTAAAGTAGCTACATCTTCCTCAATCTTCTGTCACTTACATTATATTCTGTGAGCAGAATACATCAAAGTCCAAAAAATGCTGGTTTCTTTTTTCTGAGCGACAGCCTGCAAAAGTCCTAAAATATTTTTTTGTGTAACCGGTTTCCCACATACATTTTCTAACATATGGAACATTAACTATACAGTGGGCTCATGTGTAGGACATTATAACAACTCTATTGTCTTTATAAAGGTTTCCTGGACATGTGTAATTAACAGTAGAAATATAATGTATGTGCTGCAACCAGTGGCGTAACTACTCACCGGCAGGCCCTGGTATAGGATGAGCACCTGGGCCCCCCTGTCGGGTCCTCCCCCTATGAATTGCGTGCACTGTACAATCTCCCCCTGCCCAACCACCCACGATATCCATTATCGTGGCTCCGGTGGGCCCCAAGAGGGTGCGAGCCCAGGTGCCATCAGACCCCTTGCACCCTTGGTAGTTACGCCACTGGCTGCAACATATAACATAGACGTCCATTCAACTTCAAATTTCCCGCCGTAGCTCTAGCGAATTTGCGTTAGGCAGAAATGAATGCAAGTGCATCTTCACTTTGAATTGCTCACATTGCTGAAGTAATGCCAGCAACAATTCCACCAGGGATGTGGTGCCCAGAACGAAACTCTGCATTTTAGCGTTGTCTGGGCGAATTTTTGCCTAGCGAAGTATTACAATGGTTGGGAAGCGGACGCTGGCAAATTTTCAACGGTTCAGTAATCTGCCCCATAGACTGTTTTTTGCAATATATTTTTATAGAGACTTGTAATGTTCAGGAGTATTTCCTTTAGTAATATTGTATATAATCATATATTCATTGTCAACTTTTTTCCTGTTCTTTAATTGTATGCCTCAGCGCCACACACATTTTTATATGATTTACTACATTTTTAATATGTATTAGAATTATTTGGGATTTTATAATTTGTGTTTGATTTACTAAACTGCAACCAAAGAACAAAGGAGGGGGATGTATAATTATTTATTGTGCTTTACATTTATTGATATTGTTTTTAAATGATTTGCCCCAATATCAGAGTGGAGTTCACTCTACATCAGGAAAGACTAAAATGTATTAACCAAACCATTATGTCTAAAACACCCTAACATTTCCCAGATTAATACGGCCTATATAGCTCCCATGATTTATATTAAGGAACGGTAATGTATAAAAATTAAAGGGTTTTAAAGGAATGACATTATAATGTATTGTTGCACTGGTAAAACTGGTGTGTTTCTTTCATAAACACAACTATAGTTTATATAAACAACTGCTATGTAGCCATGGGGGCAACCATTCAAGCACAGGATGCACAGTAGATAACAGATACATTCTGAAGAATCTGATTGTATACTACAGAGCTTTTCTGTAATCTGCTGTGTATCCTGTGTCTTTTCTCCTTTTTCAGTTCTGAATGGCTGCCCCCATGGCTACACAGCAGCTTTTTAGATGTTACTGTTCTTTTAAATCCATTATTATCCTAACAAAATATAGAAGAGGGAATAGGACATTTGGTTGGCAAAAGAAAAAGGAGAAGTTATGTAGACACACCTATTCAAATAATTTTCATAAATTAGATTAATGATATCTATATCATTATTATAAGGTGAATTATGTTGAATGTTTGCAGGAAAATGGTGTAGGGGTTATTGATGAATGGACAGGTATAAAAGATAGAGTGCTAATGGGCATAACACCCATTAGAGCATTATCAATCTTGGACTCGCCCCTACCCCTGGTGCAGTGCTAGAGCGCTCTGTGGCATTGTACCAGTTGCACTATTTTTAGCATTTTTAGAGCAGGGTGCACCATTCTGAAGAACAAGGAATAACTGCTTAAGGGGCATCTGTCTGAGAAAAAATTAGCAGAACCCTCCCCCACGATAGGAACAAATAGCGTGGGCTGCATAAAAAAATGCCCTATGTATGCATGGCGACACTCCTGATAATGCCCCAGCCTATAGGTTGTCCAAGTTTCACTCACTCCCCCACAAGCCCTACTTCTTTGCAAGCAACAAATGGCACTTTTGTGTCTTTGAAGCCCCCTTTAACATGGGTCCCCATACTGAAGTATGCTGTATACTCTATAATGCCAGAACCATTTCAAATAGGATTTATATGAATGTGAGTAATGTTTATAGTGCATTATTGTTCATTTGCAGTTATATACAGAAAATATTTTGTTAGCAACAGCTTGCTTGTTAAATAAAAGATCACCAAATGGTTAAACAGCAGTTAGAAGTAATATTAAGCTACAAAACAGGCTCAACTGCAAAGTGATGCTTTTACTTGATTCATTCTTATGGGGGAAAGATGCTAGAAGCTTTCAGCAATGAACTTAATGAATATCAATCACATTAACTGGTTACCATACTTAAGCTATACATGTGCTGATGCAGATAAAGCATTCTGCTATCTCTCTTCCAGTGCTTCTTAATATCCAAAAATAGCCTTTATTAATAGACAACTTAAGAATGCTCAGAGACAATAAAATACCCCACTCTAGAGATTGCCACAGTCCTCTAGAGTGAAATTCCACCACTCTCCATTACTTTCTATGGGATTTTGAAAGGTGTATTTATCAAAGGATGCACTTTCACTTTCACCCATTGCTAAATACTCTTTTAAAAATCCCATAGAAATGAATAGAGAGTGGCAGAATTTCACTTTAGAGGACTGTGGGGATCTCTTACTTCCACTCTTTAATAAATATACCCCAAGGTATGGAGATCCAAATTACGGAAAGCATTTTGGTTAACAGGTCCCATACCTGTATAATATATCTGAAAAATAGAAAATATACAATAAAAAATTGGTATATAGGACATACAGAGATTAAAAGGGTTGATCAAAAGCGTTAGAAAATTAAAGTGATTATCCAATTTGAGGAAAAGTTGCAGTAATACTAACTTTCAAAGGGGAATTATTTCTGCCTGCATTTGAAGATGGTTGAAGATAGCAATAGTGATGGTGAAGAACTGAATATAATAAGGAGCCACAAGGGAGAACATTTTAAGATCAAAGCAGTGAATGTTAGTGATGTAAAACAGAGGTGGTTTTGAGGGAAAGGGAAAATAACACCTGGGAAGTTAATGAGAATAGCTAAGAGGTGGTGAGAGACAGCACAGAGGAGAGCTTTGAGTGCAAATAGAAACAGGGGAGGTTAAATGCTAACAGCAATAATCATAATCATGTAAACAAAGGACAAGGCAAGTAATTAGTAGACTGCTGATCTGATAAAAATAAATGTAGCTATCGGATCAGCTTCAGATGTTATATACAATATAATATTAGCATGATAGTGCTGATTTAATTTCAAGCATATTTATATTCACAGGTCCTTTGATGCCGTATATGTGTGTCAGATACAGAATGTGTCTGGAGCAAAATAACCTTCCTGTGTGGAGGGAAACTAGAGTACCTGGAGAAAACCCATACATACACGGGGAGAAAACACAAACTCCATGAAAATAGTGGTGGATTTATTAGGGATGGGCGAATTTGACACTTTTCGTTTTGCCAAAAATTTGCCACCGGCAAAATGTCGCTGACACCCATTAAAGTCTATGGGCGTCAAAAAACTTTTGTTGCACGGTGAAACAAAGCGAAAAAATTCTCCCATCCCTACTTAGGACAGCAAGAACTGCAAGGCAGAAGTTCTTCACAATGAATCACCATGCTGTAAATAAACCACTAAGAAACGAAGAAAGCAGAATGCAAATTGCCTTAGAATATTAAAATTATTTTCAGTGTGTTTTAAGACATATTAAACCTTTTTCTCCAAATAATAGGTTTGTATAATGTTATGCCTGGTGCAGAAGCTTCCCTTGCTTGCATAAAGGTATTAACCATTTTTGTTTGTGTGAGATATACATTGTATCTGTCTCTGGTCAATATTTATCATTCCCTTCTCTTAAAAACTTTTGTCATAATTAGCTATATTTGATGACATAGTTGGCAACGGTAATATAAGTACATTTACATTATCTACAGATACCTAGCATTAAACTATACCTAATGTATATTTGTCAACAGGCCAATAAGGAAGTGCCTTACTTGTGCACTCGCTACACTGAAATAAAAATAAATTTCACTTCTTTAAACTCAGATATCAGTAACTTGTTTTATAACCTTTCAGGTCTCTCTGTGAGTTTAGTACTTCATCTGCATGTATTGTTTCTTAGTCTGCCCATGTGCTCCTTCCATCTGGTGATCAAGTGCAGCCCCCATAGCCCTGATACTGCTCTTCTCACACTCCTATACTCAGATTAGATTGTATTTAATGGGATAGCATATTATTCAGTTCATTTCCTGTACTGCTGTTCCTTACTAAGAAAGAAAAATTAAAATATAAGATCACAGATAATTTATAATGAATGTTTAACTTTGTGTGATACAAATGGACTTGTTTGTGAATGGAGATGTTTGTGACATATACTGTCAAAACTTTTATAGATATAGCTTCATGAAACAGATTATACATTTATAATTCAAATACAATATATTCACAAGTACGTTTTATGTTTGTTTTTTTTTAACCAACGTAAATGCTTTATTGTCATATCCACAAAAGTATCATACATATCATACTCATTATAGCTGTGGAATGTCACATACAATGTCCTGCACTGCAATATTGCTGAACATTAAACAATAAACAATAAGGGGCCGATTCACAAAGGGTTGAATATCGAGGGTTAATTAACCCTCGATATTCGACTGGAAATTAAAATCCTTCGACTTCGAAATATCGAAGTCAAAGGATTTTAGCGCAAATAGTGCGATCGAACGATCGAAGGATTATTCCTTCGATCGAACGATAAAATCCTCCGAATCGAACGATTCGAAGGATTTTAATCCAACGATCGAAGGAATATCCTTCGATCAAAAAAACTTAGGAAAGCCTATGGGGACCTTCCCCATAGGCTAACATTGAGTTCGGTAGCTTTTAGATGGCGAACTAGGGGGTCGAAGTTTTTTCTTAAAGAGACAGTACTTCGACTATCGAATGGTCGAATGGTCGAACGATTTTTAGTTCAAATAGTTCGATTCGAAGTAGTAGTCGAAGGTCATAGTAGCCCATTCGATCGTCGAAGTAGCCCAAAAAACCCTAAATCTCTCATAATCATGTCTCCTCATTATGTGTGTCGTCTCTTTAAGTTTTCTAGATTGTCCGGGTAGCCGCATCTAAAAATAAAAGGAAAAAAAAGAAAAGGGAAAAAAGGAAGGCCAAGTAAGTAAAGCTGACCTATGATGATTCTTCCTCGCGCGTCTTAGCAATATATTGTTGCCATGGTAGCCAAATTTTATCGTGCAAGTCCCTTTTATTTTCTAGGGTAGCCGCCATCTTTTCCATCTGTTCACAGGAAGTAAGCAGGGTGAGCAAATCATTATGTGCATAACCAGTATTAAGCTTCCATTTTCTGGCAATAATTGTAGCTGTAGCCGTAAAGATTTGGAACAATAGCTTCCTCATTGTGGTGTAGAATCTGGTGGGGCTACATTAAGGAGTGCTATCTCTGGTTTAAAAGGTATTGTCCACCCTAACTGTGATTTTATCCATTCAAAAGCTGAAAAACAAAATTTGTTCACTTGTGGGCATTCCCACAACATATGTAATAGGGTGCCGGTGGTGTCACAGCCTCTCCAGCATTTTTGGTTGTAAGTAGGATTGAAACAATGTATCTTAGCTGGTGTCAAGTGCCATCTGAAGAGGATTTTCTTGTATTTCAATGTGGTTAGTGCACCTAGTTGCACCCTTAGGTGCTGAGAAGATCATGTCCCACTATTTTGGTGCAAGGCTTATATTGAGATCTTGTTCCCATCTAAGCTGCTACAGAAATTTTTGGTCTGGATCCTTTTGTATAAGCATTTTATAACAGTCTGATAGCACTCCTTTACCATATCTGCTTACCCTGCATAAATTCAGTAGTGTGGAATGGTTTTACAACTCGGTAAATGCGTCCACATCAAGTGGCATATTTGCAACCATGTGTATCTAGATTTTTCTAATAAGCCATATTTCCTTTGTAAGTCCTCAAAGGGTCTCCATGAACTAGCTAAGTAAAGGTCTCCCAATGTTTTAATCGCTATGTCGTACCAGTCACCTACTTGTATATGTGGGATCAGGCGTTTGATGGCTGTAATAGGGGTGAGTAAAGATGGGAAGGTTCCAAACTTATATTTCCTACGGTGTACATCCCAAGTATGTAGAAGTAGCTTAGTTGTCGGTAATGCTGTGAATGTTGCTGGTCTTAACTCACGGGGGAGCCATAGTATTTCAGCTAGGGAATGGCCATCCAAGTAATGGGCTTCTTTGTCTACCCAAGATTTGTAACCAGGAACTCTATGCATACCAGGATCGCTATGCATATGCCCTGTGATATAAGGAGACATTGGGTAGGCCTAAACTGCCTGAATGTGTCAGGTAATGTAATGTATTTAAAGCCAATCTAGGCTTTTTACCCTTCCATATAAATGATTGGAGAGTATTTTGGAGATCCTTAATATATTTTAGAGGTATGTGTTTGAATTAGGTAGAGGATGCGAGGGAGAATGGTCATTTTGATCGTAGCTATGCGTCCTAGCCTGGAAAGCTCAAATTTTTTCCAGTTGGTGCAGTCTGTTTATAAGGCTTTATGCGGATCAATTTGTAGAAGAGGGCTCACAAGCAGCTTCCACCAGCGACAGACTAACCTGAAGGTGAAACAGGAAGAATGCGCTGTGAAAAGAGGCCGGAGAGTCCGGACGAAGTAACAAGGGTGTGAAGGCCGAGGTCAAACAGGTCCGGGTCAGAGGCAGGCAGCTCAGATTCATAAACAGAGTCAGGCCGAGGTCAGATGCAGGCAGATTAGGTTCGTAGTCAATATCAGGCCGAGGTCGGGTGCAGGCAGAGTTCAAGCGAGTCAGGAATAGCCGGGTCAACAACAGGAGATCAAATATATAATGTCCCTTGGAAATGAACTAAGATAACCTAGCAATTTGTTTGTATGTCAACTGAGTTGATATAGGCCTAGCGTGAACTCTTAGAAACGCAGGGCGACGCAATGCATGCACGAACGTACGCACGCGCGCCAAAACGCGCGCGCGACAATGCGCACACGCATCAAGGCACATGCTCGCGCACAGGCGCGCTTTCGCCGGCGACTGCGACCAACTACTTGCCTGCAGGGACGGACAGGGCCAGACATCCCTTCCACACAACGGTGAGTAGCCTTACACTGTTTAAATTGCAATTAGTAGTGGGGGGGAAATTTAACTGATAGGTGTTGTGGAGAGTCTTGGGAATTTTAACCCCTAAATAGGAAATATAGGTGTCTCGCCATTCGAATTGGTATTCCTGTTGTAGTCTTGCAACTGTGTCATGGGGGATACCAATTGGGAGGGCTTACGTCTTGCTGCAATTAATTTTGTAATGAGATATTTTCTGAAACTCCGCTAATTCCTTCACCATGTTTGTCAGAGACGAGGTCGGGCTCGTTAGGGTAAGGACTATATCATCTGCGAATAATCCTATTTTATGTTGCTCATCTGCTATCTGAATGCCCTTTATATCTTTGTGAGAGCGGATTCTCTCTGCTAGGGGTTCAACCATTAATGCGAAAATTAGGGTTGACAACGGGCACCCTTGACTGGTCCCGTTTGTTATGTTAAAGGCGTTCGATAGGGCCCCCGGTACTCTGACGGAGCAGTGTATAAAAGCAGGATTGCTTTTAAGATATTACCCTTGAATCCCACCGTTTTCCATTCTTCCTGCATATACATCCAGTTAACCCTATCGAACGCCTTTTCTGCATCCAAAGAGAGTACCATCAGGGAGTGTTTGTCCTTTTCTGCTATATGAATAAGATCTAGCAGTTTCCTGGTATTATCAGGGGCTTGCCTACCCACAACGAACCACACCTGATCATTCCTAACCAGCTCCGGAAGAAGTGGGGACAGTCTGTTGGATAGAATTTTGGCATAGCTTTTGATATCTGTATTCAAAAGTGCTATTGGTCTATAGCGCAGTTGTCTGGGGCCTTACCTTGCTTCGGAATAGTAACTATGCGAGTAGTGAGGAATTCTGGGTTAATCGAATTGTCAGAAACCCAATGGTTGTAATTTGGTAAGCCGTGGTGCTGAAATATCTGAGAATAATTTGTAGCAGTTATTTGAGAATCCATCAGGGCCTGGTGATTTGCCTGCTTTAAGGTTTTTAATTGTGTCCATTACCTCTGCTTCTGTTATTGGGTCATTCAAGGATTCCAGTTGCTGTTACAGTGTTTAGAAACTTGTGTATTTCTGCTGATGTGGGATTGTGTTCGTGTCCCTGATCTGAGAGATTGTAGAGCCCCCTATAATATTCTAAGAAGGCTGCTGCAATTTCTCTCGGGTTGGGGATATGTTTTCCTTTGTGTTTCAGGTACTCAATTCTGGATTGTGCCTGGATGTCTTTGAGCCTATTAGAGAACATTCTGCCTGCTTTATTGCTTTTCGTATAGTATTTTAGTTTCAGTAGCTTAAGTCTAAATTCTGTTTTGGCAAGCAATATCTTGTTAAGGTGTTCTCTATATTCTGCTATTTTCTTTTTAATCTCAGTTTGCTGAGGTTCTGTGGGAATTGAAGTGAGGCTTCCGACAATTTCAATTGTGTCTCTTATTTTGACCTGTTTGCTGAGGTTGATTTGCGTACCTCTAGTGACCGCCTTATGGGCTAACCATAACGTCTGTGGTGACATCTCAGGGCTTGTGTTAAGTTGGAAATATTCTTGAAGTCCCTGCTCAATTTGCTTCTTGTGTTCTGTTCTGGTTAGTAGCGAGTTCAGTCGCCAGATAGTTGGGCCCCTCAGTTCATTTGGGTTTTTAATATCCACTACAACTGGGGCAAGGTCTGACCATGACCGAGAACTAATGGAGGCATTTTCTAACAGACATGTTGTTTGTGGGTCCGCCAGAATGAGGTCTATCCTTGAATAAGAATCGTGTCTCGGGGAGTAGTAAGTAAATTCCCTTTGATTGTGATTATGGGCTCTCCAGAGGTCTATGAGAGCATTTGTGTGTATATATGTGTTGATTTTTTGAGCTATTCTAACTAAATTTGGATGTGGGGTCTCCCCTAAGGGTCTGAGAGTGTCTTTGATTTGGTCTAAGGCTATATTAAAGTCTCCTGCTACCACTAGGCGTTCCCTTTTGATGTCCTGCAGTTTATTAAGTGTAGTACATAAAAATGTATCCTGATTGACATAAGATACATAGACATTGGCAATTGTATACAGTACACCGTTAATCGAGCAGATTACCACCAGATACCTGCCATTGGAGTCAGTTATTACTTTGTGCAAATCAAAAGTTACATGTTTCGAAATCAATATGGAGACTACCTTCGTTTTGGTTATAGCATAGGAATGAAAGCTATGTGGATAGATTTGGTTGTAAAATTTAGGTGGATTACGATTCACAAAATGGGTTTCCTGAAGTAGCAGCACATCTGCACGTAATCTGCTTGCTTCCCGCAATGCTAAATTGCATTTATGTGGGGTATTTAATCCCCGAACATTATGTGAAACAAATCTAACCATTGCTTTGTTTCAACAGGTGCTTACTTAAACCTCTGATCTGATGAGAGACTGCGAGGGAATAAGATAGATGCGGCATACCCAGGAGACAGGAGTGACTGACAAAACTATGTAAATGAGAGAGGAGGAGAAAATTCAATTGTGAGAGCATAAAGTCAAAATATCAATAAAAGTACGAAAAGTAACCTGAATTAGGCCTTACGGCCTGAATGGTGAGAGTTTGTGGGTAAGGTTCTGTTGCGGCTGCCATCCGGTTTATGCCGCCAAGGGGCCAGTTCACAAAAGCTGTAAAGTGGGGGGGGGGGGGATTGACAGTTCTCCTTTGGCCCGATCTCATCAGTGGATGTTCCCCGGTAAGTGGGGTAGGCCCATCTGTATGGGATTTTATGTTCCCGTAGAGCTTTGGTTGTCTCCTGAAAAGCTCTCCTTCTAGCCAAAGTAGCCATGGAGAGGTCTGTGTAGAGTTCCAAATCTGTGAATTTACTAGGCCATCCTTCTTTTTAGTGAGGACATCAGAGGTGCCTTCTCTGGTGCTGATCTTGGTTTTGGCACTCTATGGATGCGATCTAGAGTCAGTCAATGTGTGGCATATCTGGGAGTATGCCTAGGAAAAGTTCCCCTCTGGAATACCTCTAATGCGGATATTGCAGTGCCTGGAGCGGTCCTCAAGGTCTGCCACTTTGTCCGTCAGCCTGGTTAGTTCTTTTTTCATGGCCTGTTGGGAGTCTGCGACTTCATTATGCGCAGACTGTGGTCTGTGCGCTCGCCGAGTTCCCTCACCTCTTTCTTTATTTCCTCCGTGAGGCATTTAAAATCATACTGTAGTGAAGAGCGGAGGTCCGAGAGATTTTATCTCTGCTGCTGTTACAGATAATGGTGCGTTATCTGTCTCTGCTCTTGCTTCATCCTCACTGCGTTCCAAAATGGTGCCGGTTTGCTTACTGTGCTGTTCCAGAAAGAACTCTGACACCTTTTCGAGTCTTTCTTAATCGGATTTCTGGGTTCCATGTTGCACTGCTCGATTCTGGATATGGAGGGTGGTTGGTTTGCAGCCGTTTAGCGTGTGTAAGTACAACTTTTTGGGCCATTAATCAGAGAGCTCCCGTGAAGTGTGTCTGCTCACATGCGTGACGTGGCTCCGCCCCCTTATGTTTGTTTTTGAGTAAGTTCACCAAGACTTTGCAGGGTGGGCAAAGAGGGATCCAGAGCTAAAACGACCTGAGGAGTCTCTTGAATTGGGGGATCTGAGTTGACCAGTGAAATAGTCTGTCCAGAGACACCTGAAATAACTAATACTGTATAAAGGAACTTACCTGGAAGAACAACCACCTGCATGGTGACATCTACCAGAATATTGCCAGAGTTCTTAAATATTTATGGAATTTTTAATCTCTGGGACTGAGATTAAGAAGTGATTATTATTGTAAAAAATAAAACTGTTAACATTATAAAATATCTTTTGGAATGAGTTTAAATGGCTTTCTTTAAAAGAGAACTAAAGCTTAACTAAAGAAGTAGGCTAGAAATCTTGTACATTATGTTTTGTGCTTCTATATCAGCCCAAGGCAACCACAGCCCTTTAGCAGTAAAGATATGTGCCTCCAAAAATGTCCCAGTAGCTCCTCGTCTTTTATGCTGATTCACTGTACATGCTCTGTGCTGCTGTCAGTTACTGAGCTTAGGGACCAACACACAATATACAGTACACATAGAATATAAATGTCACAAAATAAGGATGATTAGTAATTAAGACAGATAATTACTACATGGCAGTACAGAAACCAGTGCAATTAGCTTCAGAATATAATAATCAGCACTGTAGCTTTAGCTTATGCAACAGAAAAACCTTATTTTCTGCTTGATAATTTGCCACAAACCCTAAGCTTAGTTTCTCAAAAGCTGCTCGGAGCCCACTGAGCATGTGAGTGTCGCAGACACTATCCAAAATGGTGACAAGCTGAAACCTTAGGCTGGAGCAATATGTCCAGTATATAAAATATGGCATTTTAGCCATATTAATTTTAAAGCTTTAGTTCTCCTTTAATGTGATAGCTCACACTAAGATAAAATAAAATATCAAGACCCTTATGCCAGGAGTTTGTTCTATATTAGTCTTCTCTTTAATTTTCTATTTGTTGAATTACAGGATAATGTGTTTTGGCCAAAGGTGCTGTAGTATACAGTGCCCTATCTCACCCCATATCATGCCATTGGGATTTTGATTTGTTCCGTGCCAACAAATAAGTACAGCGTCCAGTACAATGCCACAGAATGTACCTACATTTTTACACAGACAACAGTAAAAACACATTTAATTGTCCCTGCTGCAACATACTATTCTCAGGAATGTTAGTTCAGTCCTGCCAGGGTGCAGTTTCTTTCCTGGCAGTTACCTATGACACTTTTCATTTAACACAACACATTTCATTTGTTTATGTTCCCCCAACTCTCTTTCCAATACCTCATAAGACCAGAAGCTGGCATAACAACATTTGTTACATAGATTTATGATTTATTCTTTATTTACATGTGGTTATTTACGATAGGGTTCTAGAAAAAAACTCTTCAAAACAATTCTGTAAGATTGATATGGTGTTTTACAGTGTATATGAGTATAATATTGCTTGATTTTTCTATTCATATATTATTTTTTGTTTTTTGCAATTAATTCCTTCCATCTGCAGAACTATTATAATTTATAAAGTGCTAATGCATGCTTTACAATTTGCGAATAATACATCCATACACTGACTACCATACAAGTAGGAACAAATACACACAGAACAAAAGGTACCAAGGGCGCTTCTCTGGAACACGTACATTGTAGACTTTTCAAATGTTAGAAGTGTATTTATTAACAGTGAAGGTCACTGTCAACCTCTCCACTTACATCTCCCTTTCATTTTTCTTTAGTTTCAGTAGTTTAGTTTGAAAAGAAAAAACAAAATTGATTACAGTCATAGTATCCAATAATTCAGTGCGACAGAAGGATGTTTCAGCATTTAGTCTGTATATATTCTTACTCATCTTCATCATAACTGTAATTTTCAAGTTGCAATTTTGACCATGCTGCCAAATAGGGGGTAATATAACATGTTGAAAAATAGTCAGCCTCTATAATCTTTACTTTATTCAAATCCCAAATGTATGCAGATATCCCTTCACTCTGGACAAATGCTAAGGTACATGATACATAATAAAAAATGAACAATTCACATTGCAGGTGAACAATGTTGTGTGTCCAGACATATTTTGTTAAAAACAAGAAAGAACCAGTGTATTATACTCATCTAAATATAGAAGGAAAGTGCTCAAAAGTAAAGTTTTGGGCTGATTTATTATAACTTTATGCAAAAACCCTGCCAGTTGTCCAAGTATTCCAATTCCTGCTTCCGCCTTTCCCAGGCTGTGTAGGGAAGGTACATGATACATAATAAAAAATGAACAATTCACATTGCAGGTGAACAATGTTGTGTGTCCAGACATATTTTGTTAAAAACAAGAAAGAACCAGTGTATTATACTCATCTAAATATAGAAGGAAAGTGCTCAAAAGTAAAGTTTTGGGCTGATTTATTATAACTTTATGCAAAAACCCTGCCAGTTGTCCAAGTATTCCAATTCCTGCTTCCGCCTTTCCCAGGCTGTGTAGGGAAGCCAGCTGCACTCAGAACGCTGCACTGTAGGATAGGAACCAATCATCAGCTAGGGAACCAAAGCCTGCATTTGCTTGTGTAACTGCAGAGCTGTGATTGACTATCCCCCTCCTATTGTTCTTCAGGCAGGGAGCATTAAGACATGCCCATTCCTAATTTGAAACACAGACAGGGACCATACCAGATCTATAGGGATTATTGGTATTAAAAAATATTACTTTTTAAGAATAATATTTATTTCTAAAATGTACAGGTATATTAATTTTCTTCTAGTCTAAAGGGGTGGCCTCTGGTACGGTGATCCACTTTATGGGTAAAAAAGTCCCCTGTTATTTCTCTATAATGTCCGCTAATGTACTTGTAAAGTGTAATCATGTCCCCTCGCAAGCACCTTTTTTCCAGAGAAAACAACCCCAACCTTGACAGTCTACCCTCATAATTTAAGTCTTCCATCCCTCTAACCAATTTAGTTGCACGTCTCTGCACTCTCTCCAGCTCATTTATATCCCTCTTAAAGGAACAGTTCAGTGTGAAAATAAAAACTGTGCAAGACAGAACTTTATTTGCTTTAGTAGCCACAGAATGACACTGCCCAGAATTAGACAACTTGTTATATACAAAAACCCCTAGATCCTTCTCATTTAAGGAAACTCCCAACACACTGCCATTTAGTGTATAACTAAATTTATTTATATTATTTTTGCCAAAGTGCATAACCTTGCATTTATCAACATTGAACCTCATTTTCCAGTGATTTCATTTATCATATATGTCAAATAACGTCAAAAAGTGTACAGTTTTTTCTTTCATTTCAAGTTTGTATCAGTTGATCCAGAACCTACAAATAAATTATTTCTTGGTAACAAATGTCCTATTTTTATGAGAAATGATTTCAGTCTGCAGTCCTTTAGAGAGCTGTGAATAACATTTGACTCATGTAATTTATCTACAGTGTAAATCTGCCATGCCTGCCATTTTTTCATCTTGAACGGCTACCTCCATTGCCACACAGCAGTTTGTTTATAACTATAGCAGCGTTGTTTCTGAAGCAAACACATCAGTTTTATCAGTGCAGGGCAACAGTAAATTATATTTAAAATTACTTGAAAACACTTTCATGTGTTGGTGTTACTGTTCTTTTCAAAAATTACCCATAAATAGAATTAAAGTAACTGTAACATTGCTAGGTGATTGGGATATTGTTTCAAATTAGCTGTTAATGCCAAACTACGGACTCCTAGACCGATGAGATAGGTGCCATGAACTGAAAGACTGAAAATTATATTAAACACTGTTGAGCATTGTGTGTGAATAGTATCATATTTTTCTTACTGCTCTTAGGCAAGCAACACCTGTAGCATCTGTATAACTTGGGGGTGCCTTTTAAATAGTATTGTAAGTGCAAATTAATTATAAAATGCCAATTGACATGTTTTGTGGATGAGACTTGTGGGTAATATGTTTGCAATTCATATACAATAATGGATTTGGAACAACATATGCAGTGCCCTGACTATTTTCCAATCTCATTAATTACTGTAAGGGCTTGGTCTAGGGCAGTCATCCCCAACCCCTTGGATGCTGCTCTCAGTGGCCTCAAAGCAGGTGCTTATTTTTGAATTCCTGGCTTGTAGGTAAGTTATTGCTGCATAAAAACCAGGTGCATTGACAAACTGAGCCTCCTGTAGGTTGACAGTCCACTTAGGGGCTAGGATCAATCACAAGACTTATTTGGCACCCCAAGACATTTTTTATTCTTGTGTTGCTCCCAACTCCTTGTATATCTGAATGTTACTCATGGGTAAAAAAAAGGTTGGGGACCCCTGGTCTAGGAAAGGGAGGTATTATTCAGAAACAAGAACATACCATCTACAGTCCCACTGTCCTATCTGGTTGTCTAACTGTATTTCAGGTGGCAATGGCTTAATGGCCAAGGTACAGTATATACAGTAGGAGGGCTGACAAGGGGCACCTTTGTCTTGTTCCTCTGTGGAGTGTAAAGGGCTTGAAATTCCTGCCATTTTTAGCAACTTTCACTCTGGGTGGGTGGTACTGACTTGACTAGTTTATAAAATCAGAACCACAGCTGATTTGTTCTAAAACTGCCCAGAGAAGGAGCCTTTTGACTAAATCAAAGGGCTTGACAACGTCAAGCACCACCATTGCCCAACTTGTCGCCTGGTCAAAGTTTGTAAAAGGGGCATTCGAGGTGTCTCTATGGGCAGTTGTAAAGTGAATATCAACTTCCGAGAAACTTGCACATTTAGCTGTGAGAAAGCGAATAGGAGCTTTACAAGAAAGAATCGTGCCTGTCTCATACCCTTTGGGGCAGATTCAATAAAGGGCGAAGTGACTAACGCTGGCGCAAATTCGCCAGCGTGACGTCATTTTGTAACTTCACCAATTCACTAACGAATGGGACGTCACTACGCTAATTCACTCATTTTACTGAACGTTACCGTTTGCTCCAGACTTGCCTTCGCCACCTCAGACCAGGCGAAGTGCAATAGAGTAGATAGGGATTGCTTCATAAATAGTTGAAAGTTTTTCTAAGTCCCAAAAAATGCTGGCATTTTTTCCTTTTTTAAGGGTGATAGGCTGAAAAAGATCGTAAATTTTTTTGGGGGTACCCTCCTTCCCCCCTACATTTCCTAACATATGGCACCTAAACTATACAGTGGGCAAATGTGTAGGGTAAAATAACAACTCTATTTTATTTTATGAAGGTTTCCCAGGCTTGTGTAGTGTAATGTATTTGCTGCTACATATACGTCCATTCAACTTTAACTTGGCGCCGTATGCAAATTTGCCATCGCTAGTGTAACTTCGATTCGCTTGACAAATTAACGCTTGCGCAAATTCGCTACCGTTTGCCTCCCTGAGCGCAACTTCGGATTTTAGTGAATTAGCGGCGCCCTGGCGAAAATTCGCCTGGCGAAGTGCAGGGAAGGCGTCGCTAGCGCATTTTCACTGCTTAGTGAATTTGCCCCTATAATGTGAGTGATTATAATAGGTGTGTTACCTGTTCTAGCTATGTGTGCCAGCAGGGTACCTGTGTGATCCCCATGTTCCAAAAAGTTTTGTTTAGCAAACAAAAGTAATTTGCACTTTATTTTCACTTGAATTTAATTCATTATAATTCTCTCTTGTGTAATTTGAGTTGTTCATAGTTGTAATTACTGGTAGTATCAGAATATACATGCTCAGCATCAGTCCTTTGGGTGCTAAGTTAAACCTCTGTTGCCTTACTCTCCAGCTTAATGCAGGAAACTTGGGCTATAAGTGAGCCTTTAAGATATACTTTGTATGTTTCCCATAGTAACAGATAATTAGGGGCACATTTACTTAGCTCGAGTGAAGGAATAGAATAAAAAATACTTCGAATTTGAAGTATTTTTTTGGCTACTTCGACCATCGAATTGGCTACTTCGACAACGACTTCGACTTTGAATCGAACGATTCGAACTAAAAATCGTTTGACTATTCGACCATTCGATAGTCGAAGTACTGTCTCTTTAAAAAAACTTTGACCCCCTACTTCGCCAGCTAAAACCTACCGAGCATCAATGTTAGCCTATGGGGAAGGTCCCCATAGGCTTTCTAGCCAATTTCTGATCGAAGGAAAATCGTTCGATCAATGGATTAAAAACCATCGAAGTCAAACAATTATTCCTTCGATCATTCGATCGAACGAATAGCGTTAAATCCTTCGACTTCGATATTCGAAGGATTTAACTTCGACGGTCGAATATCGACCCTAAGTAAATGTGCCCCTTAGTGTCAAAGTTATTAGTGTCAAAGAACAGGGGGCAGTCATACTCTTGGAGTTATTTATCAGGAAACAAGGATAAACAAAAGGCATTACAATGAAATCTCATGCCAGTGTTAGTAATATAAGAGAGTTTTAGGCTAGTGACACGCTTCTGGGAGACAAAAGGTGGTCATACACGGAGAGATCCGCTCGTTTGGTGATGTCGCCAAACGAGCGGATCTCTCCCCGATATGCCCACCTTGAGGTGGGCAATATCGGGCTAATCCGATCGTGGGCCCTAGGGCCCAACAATCGGATCCTAACGAATGGTAATGGGCGGTCGGATTGCGGGACCGCATCAACAAATAGATGCGGCCGCGATCCGACAGGATTTTTCGTCCCATCCGATCGAGATCTGGCAGATTTTCGGTGAAGCCTGTCAGGGGGCCCCATACACGGGCCAATAAGCTGCCGACACGGTCTGTCGGCAGCTTTTATCGGCCCGTGTATGGCTACCTTTAGTCATCCGGCGACAAATCGCCTCTTCTTAGGTCGACTGATCTCCCCGAAAAGCCTTCCTGTCGGCTAGAATCTAAGTCGCTGGCGGGATGCCTCATGAGGAAAGTTCGGGCGACTTCAGAAAATGAAGCGCTCTGAGTGCCATCCCGCCAACAACTTATGGTGGCCATACACGGGCCGATAAAACCTGCCGACAGACCGTGTCGGCAGTTTATTGGCCCGTGTATGGGGCCCCCCGACGGGCTTCACCGATCGAGATCTGGCCGAAAGTCGGCCAGATCTCGATCGGATGGGACAAAAAATCCCGTCGGATCGCGACCGCATCTATTCGTTGATGCGGTCCGCGATCCGACCGCCCGTTAGGATCCGATCGTTGGGCCCTAGGGCCCACGAAGAGATCCGCTCGTTTGGCGACATTGCCAAACAAGCGGATCTCTCAGTGTATGGGCACCTTTAGATTCTAGCTGGCGGGAAGACTTTTCAGGGAGATGAGTCGCCCGAAGAAGAGGCTATTTGTTGCCAGGTGACTAAATCTCCCCTAATCTTAGCGTGTGTCACTAGTCTTACACCTGCCTGATTGATATCTATCTGATTTACAGCAATATATCGGTCAGGTACCCCAGTGCCCCATGCATGGGCAGGTAAACTGTCGATCAGTTTAAAGGGCCTGAATCAGCAGTTAGAATCTGCCCATTTATGGCCACCTTTATAGAAAGCTGTGTCGCAGATGTACTGACATGTAACTGGATTGTGGATGTTCTATGGGTCAATCAGTCCCAGCTGGTATGTTGGAAAATTGTGAAAGCAGCAAGTAAGTTGCAGGTAAAACGTATTCCTTGTGTAAAATGTATAATGAAGCAATATAATTCTTAATGAATCAGATGCAAGTTGAGCATAGGACTGGCCAGACTGGGGGGGGACTTTGATGTAGTTGGCCAGCTAAAATACTGTATATTGCAATATATGGACAAACAATCCTTGTTTTGTTTAAAGGGTAAGGCATTTTTTAGTAGCTGTATGCAAAAAATGTCTCAATGTCTTAAATATATTGATAATGGGTTGAGTGCAGAGGACCTATTGTATTTGTATATACCTTGAGGGTTGAAATTCAAATGTAATTTCTTGCCGCAGTTGTTCATTTATTCAAGGTATGTATGTAAAAAGCTGCTCCTTGCACTTGCACCCCACCAGTCTGGTTGAAACATGTACAACTTCACCTAATGATGCTGGGGAACCCTAAGGCTACTGCAAATATGGGGGTAGCTCAAGGGTTCCCACGAGTCATTATATACAGCATACTTGTGTGTAAGGAAATAGAGCTAGGCACTTGCAGGTTAACTGCAAAAAGTTTTAATCGCACAACATGTTTCGGGCAAAGCCCTTTTTCTTCACTTGAAAAAGGGCTTTGCCTGAAACAAGTCATGCGATTAAAACTTTTTGCAGTTAACCTGCGAGTGCCTGGCTTTATTTCCTTACACATATGTATCCGCCTTACTTGGACAAAGGCAGAGCTTAATGTACGAATAAGGCTTAATTCTAATCAGTAATCAGAATATACAGCATACTTGAGCCTAAAGAATCACACGCATTTTGATACTGAACATTGGACACCTTTTCAGTGTAATTGCATTTACTTTGAGCTAAAGCAAATTTTGATGCTGAGAATGAAATTGTGCCAAGCACAACTCTCGCCCCAGCAGATGCAGTTATGCTACAACTGTGGGAAACAAGGATTTCTGTAATGTAGAATTCAAAATAAGTAAATCTTGGTAAGTAAATTTAGTGCCGTTTATTATCTAGTTAAGTGCACCATGCACTTTTTTAATACATAACAGTTAGTAATTTTTATTTACAACCTTTATTGGTAGAACATTATGATTCTTATTATGGAGCAGTATTGAGATGTGGACTAAAAAATACAATTGAATGAGAATATAAATGAAGTGCAAATACTGAAAGGGCCATTAGGAGGCAATGTAAGACTTTTTAAATGCCTAGTAGAAAGCCAAAAAGAATAACCTGTTTATATGTGACAATCATCTGCTGGTTGTCTGTATTGCCTGAAACCTCTAGTTATGTGGTTTATGTGCAAGTAACAAAGACATAGAAAACAGAAATTGATCATATGCATTGCATCACCTTTAAATGCAAAAGTTAGATATAGCATTAAAATGTTTATATTTTATGTAGACAGTTAGTCAAGTACAGGGAGCAGTCAGCATAATCAGGAACAAGGCAAGAGTTCAAAATCCAAGAATCAGTCAATATAGAATTTTAGAGCACCCGTGAACACTCAGGAGTAGAACCTATGTTCGGGCATTGAACTCCAGGACCTTTCGCATTACAAAGCCTTTAGTGGCAGATCCTCTTGGCAAAAGCAGCTCTCTTTACATAGAACACACGCTCCCAGCAACAAATGGCCTAAGATTCCTGCAGTTCACAGACCACTGTGGCCTGTAATTCAGTACTTAAAGGAGGTACATTTTTTATATGTGCCTTACATCAGTGTCGGACTGGGCCGACGGGAAACCAGGAAAAAACACGGCGGCTCCCGCCGGCCCAGACATGCTCCCCAGCCTGTGCACAGTTTTCGCATGTGCGCACAGCTCCCATAGGTCTCCCTATGAAATATGTTTAAAGATTTAGGAAATATCTAGAAAAAAGTTCCTTTCCAGTGTACAAACCATTGCAAAAATGTGTGATGCAGCTTGGCAACAACTAAAATCAGATCACTGACAGGCTTGCATTCCCCCATTGTTTTAGACTTTAGACTTGCAAGAACAAGGCTGATTCAGTGCTCAGTGCCTCCCTAAGGCAGCCTGGTCAAATTGTTAAGCACTGAGTTGAAATTACAAATTCAGAATTTTGCCTTTTACAGTTACTTCCATCGGGTGTCAAGACTCGTGGCAGCAGCATCCCTGTGCAAGAAGGTCACGATCGGATTGATTATCTCTGCACTGAAGATACAGGTTTCCACACTCTCATGAGGTGTCTTATATTTAGGGGCTCTGTCTCATAAACAACAGTGGACAATTTTGAGAATATCAGAATAAGCTGGTTCTCCAGTCACTTTATATCTTGTCATGGTCACGTCTGCCTTTCATTTAAATTATACTATCTGTCTATCTGTCCTAACCCATCCAACCCCCAAGAAAGACAACTTGCTAGATTTCATCAGGGCGCTTCATTTTTAATCACACATAACTGCACAATTAGAATCCTGTTTGTCCTGTTCAGATGTAATAGGAAATGTTACCAGGCCTCCATAGTAGCAGTGATACTTGCATACTGCAGTATAGCAGTAATCTGCTTTTTCAGGTTAAGGCTCACTCCACTAGGGAGGCCTTCAGCAGCTCAACAACTGAGCCAATTATTTGGTATCAAAAAAACATGCTGCATTTCATAAACCACAACATAAAACCATATCTTTAATATTGACACTCATAATTCTGAGGATTTTGTGAAAATGAGGCAGAGAAAATATATTTGTATGTGAAATAAAAAAATAATGTCCAATGAAATAGGATAATAAGACTTCACAGGTGCAAGTACTGGAAAACACCCAAGAAAACTTCAAGACTTCATAATCATGTAGGCTGCACACTGAGGTTTTTCAAGAGTAGGCAACATCTGCTCCTTGGACAAACAGAGTTTCTCTAAGGACATCCAGCACTGCAAATAAACAATAAATTGTGCAGGATTTCAAGAACATGGGTAAACCTATCATAGTGGTGTCTTGGTAGTACTGAACATAATGAACTGCAGGACACTGTATAGAGAAAACATCTGCAAGCTTCTTAATTCTTTGGATAAATTTGGGGTTTAACAGTACGTGCACATAAATGCCTGTCTTCATAATTATTTTGCAAAAGGGAACTAAAGTAATTTAATTTACTTTACTTATATAGTCATTATTTCAGTAGATGCCTTGTGCAATTTCATACCTTTATTCAACAATTTCTGGTCAGGAAATACTGTATACGAATGAGTGCACAGCACCACTTTATTTAAAGTAACCCGATGACACGGGGCACAGCCTAGGGAAGCAGGGGAGTGACAGAGCACTAATTGCAGAAGCCCCTCCTAGTGGTTAAGTGATTGGACAGTGGAAAAATGGATCAGGGTGACGTGGGACTGCCTTAAAAGATAGGGGACTAGGTGCCGCCCCTTCCCACTTCATTTTGTAGCAGCACCAGAAAACTCCCACCCATCCTCACTTGTAGATATATGGTTGGTGACGGCAGGGTCAGGGAGTCCAGTGACCAATAGGTTAGTGAGCACGGGAGTTACAGGATTAATGGGTAGCTGGAAGGCCTGGCACCTCAGGGGTAGCAAAACACCACAGAAATAGGAGTTGGTTAAGTAGCAGGTGGTTACATGGTTACAGGCTACTATGGCAGCTGGCAGCGCTGTTGTGTTGTGCAGTTATAAAGTTTGCTACAGTATGTGGGTTTACAGGAGTTAATTGTTATACAAATATTATTGTTATGCTATGTTAATAATATGTTATAATTTGTTATAGTGTATTTTACACTAAATTATATCACTTGTTATAATAAAATTGTTCTGCAGCCCTTTCATCCAAAAATAATAATTGTTGTATTTCCTTAAAGGGATTGGAGGAAGGGAGGGCTGTTGGTTATTGGGTAAGGGCTGGATCAGGTACTGACATTGCCTCTGTCAAGTGTTCCCGCCATGGTTTTAAAGTTATTTGTAAATTAAAATTGTCTGTTTGTGCCTTTCTGCACTCAGATTCTTAAAACAATGTAACAGGAGTGGGTTCTCATTCAGGTCTGTAATCAGCAGGCTTGTAACTTTTTCAGGAGTCAGAAGCAGAGAATATTACAGACAGATAGTGATTTCAATTGCAATTACATTTACAAGTAGACCACTAAAAAATGGGCTCTTTTTTTAACAACACTTATTTTCTGTTGTTGCTAATACCTGCTTGTTTTTCTAAAGACCCAGGTGCAAATTTCTATTATATTTATATTATATTAATTATATTTAATAGATCTGTAATGCATTTGTGAACAGCATACACAAGCATGTTCTGTCTAAATGTGTTGCATGTGATCCAAGTGTTGCATTTGAATTAAGTGTTAAGCAGCATTAAAAAACTTAAGGTGTTTAGAAACAAAAAGGCGTTTCTGAGGAATTGCACTTGGGAGAATGTAAGCACCCAGTGTAAATATGAGTTCAAGAGGGTTTGCTGGTATTACTCAGTGTGTCACATGTACAGTATGTGGTGTTGGAGCAGCAGTTCCATGCAGTATTTACATGTGAGAGATGTCAGTGGATTTTCATCTTGGAATATGAATTGCAGACTCTAACTTGCAGCACTGAGGGCAGCGGCAAACGTGCGGCAGGAAAGGAGTCTCACAGAGCAACCACTGGCCAGTGTAGTGGGGGTGTGGTAGGGGCAGTGGAGGCTAATGAGGGAGAAAGGTTTGTTACAGTTAAGAGGGGAAGTAGGGGACGGAATGGTAGGGGGGCTGGTCCACAGCTTGACCAAAGCAACAGATTCCCCATTTTGGCTGAAGATGCTGGCAAGGACATCTCTGAACTTACGGAGAAGGCTGACTCTCAGAGCACCCTGGGAGGCAGTGTCTCTAATACGGGTGGTAGGTGGAGTGCAAAGAAGGATAGGCAGGTTTTAGTGGATAGGGTCATCTGCTGTAAGGAGTCTGCTGCTTGCCTGTTGCTAAGATTTGGCATGTGGTGGAATAAGTGGACAGATTATTGGGAGGGGTTGAGGAAGACCCGGTGGTCTTGGTACACATAGGTACCAATGACAAAGTTAGAGGAGGTAGTGAAATCCTCAAGAATGATTTTAAAAAACTAGGAAAAGTTGAGAGCAAGCACTTCCAAGATAATTTTCCCAGATATCACCTGTGCCACGAGAAATGTTAAGAAGACTGCAGGATCTTAGGAAAATTAATGAGTGGCTGAGAGATTGGTGTAGGGAGGAGGGTTTTATGTTTTTGGAGAACTGGGCTGATTTCTCAATCGGCTACAAGCTCTTTGCTAGGGATGGGCTGCACCTCACTAATGATGGAGCAGTTGTTTCAGGGAGAAGACAGCTAGAGGATTTGAGGAGATTTTAAAATAGGCATGGGGGGGAGGTTCAGTAAAGGATTCCATGGAAGACAGGTTAGATGGTAGTGGGCAAGGATGGAAAAATGGGGGAAGAGTTTTGGTTGGGGGTACTGTTAAGGATAGGGAGGACCACATGTCATATGTTCAATATGGTACAAGTATTAAATGTATGTTTGCAAATGCAAGGACTGGTAAAATACCTTAAGGAAGCACTAAGAATCATGTGGCTTAATATAGATGTAAATAAGTTAACAGGCAAAAAGAGAAAGTCATTTAAAAACTACAAGTTTGTTGGGACAGAAGCTGCATTTTTTTCATTATTTTTATTTTTCAAAAACATTTTAAGGAATAGGGTACAGAAAGTAAAAAGGTTAGGGGACTGGAGGGGAAGAAGTTCTTAAAAAATGTAGTTACTTTTATACAATAGGCTATATCTAACATCACTTTCTAGTTTCTTCTACCAGCTGCTGCCACTCCTTATATTTATAGATGTTTTCCTCCAGTGTCTCGGGATTAGGAATTGTTTTCCTGCATTTAGCAGGTGCATAGTAAATGTAACACTACAGTACTTTCTTCAGTTCTTATATTAAACAGAATTAATGGTATATCGCACTCTTTGATTACAACGTGTAATTTCAGCTATAATTTGCAAGATTTTTCCCCAATATTCCTTCAAGACTATGCATTTATACTACATATGAACATGTGTACCTATATCATGACTACATCTGTCTGAACTATTTGGGAATATTTTTTTAAGTTTAGCTAGAGTTTGATGCCATCTGGTTGTTAATTTATAGTTCATTTCCCTTAATCTTTCTGCCCTAGATGACTTGTGTGCAGTTGGCAAGATCTTTTCCCATGTTGAAGATGAGATCATGATATTCAAATCTCTTCCCCACTCTTTGTGTGCTACATTTTTGGTACCTGACATATTAGACAATAATAATTTATATAATGTTGATATTGCTTTATCTATATTCTATTTTCTTTCTAATAATTTTTCCCACTTTGTATGTGGTCTATTCTAATCTAGTGTCTTATTTTTGGAAATACAATGGTGTAGCTGCTGGTAGTTCCACATATCCCTAGGATGACATCCCCATTTATCTTGTATATCTACTATAGGTATTATTTTATTGTTGATCCTAAAGTCACTTATTCTTGTAGATCTTCCCTCTAGTTCTTGCCAATTATTAAATGTACCCCATTCTAATCTGGGGTTAAACAAGGGATTGTCCACAAGAGGTTGTAGCACAAAGGGAGCTTTTGTCAGATTCATTTTTTCTCTGTTCTTATACCAAATCTTATATGTGGGTCCTATTGAAAGATATTCCCTCACTGAGTTTGGTAAAGACTTGGATTCTATCCATAGATAGTTCATCATGGGGATATCTAAACACATTTGTTATAATTCTACCCAATCCTTTTTCATATCCCTTAATGACCATGCTTTTATACGGGCTAGGTGGATTGAGGTATAGTATAATTGGACATCTGGCAAGGCTAATCCTCCCTTTTCTTTTGGCATTGTTAGTTGTCTGTATTGAATACTAGAGGTTTTTCCTGCCAATATAAATATTAGAATCATTGTTTTCATTTTTTTTTTTTAAAAAATACCTGGTATCATTATTGGTAATGATTGTAAACAGTGTATCAATTTTGGCCATATCGTAATTTTTCTTGCCTGTATTTTTCCAAACCAGGATAGCCTCAATTTATTCCATCTATCTACCATTTCCTGTTTCGCAACTAGTAGATCCGTAAAATTTATATGATACAAATCCGACAAGTTTTTTTGGTGATATTCACCCCTTCTAATATTTTCCTCATACTGCTTGGTATATTAATGTTCAGAATCAGTGATTTAGAGAAATTCACTTTGAAGTTTGATATAGATCCAAAACACTTTATCAGATTAAGCATATTAGGTATGGACTTTATTGGGTTAAATATAAATAACAACAATATAAAATAATCATCAATTTTATATTCCTTTTCTTTGATCTTAATCCCTGTAATGTTTTGATTAAGTCTTATATGGGATAATAGAGTTTCCATTACTAGTATAAAGAGCAAAGGAGACAGGGGGCATCCCTGTCTTGTTCCATTGAGCATATTCACTACAGGTGATAGGGAGCCGTTGACTTTTACTCTAGCATAGGGTTTGTTATATAATGCTAACATATGGTTTATTGTTATTTCTCCCAACTAAAAGCCCATCATTGTTTTTTCGAAAAATGGCCTTGCCATCCTGTCAAAAGCTTTTTTGGCATCTGTTGTAATTTTGATGGTCCCCATGGATTAGATCTGGCAAGTATTTCTTTAATCTGTTTGCTATCATTTTCAAGTATATGTTTATTAGGGAAATTGGCCTATAGCTAGCACACAATTGGGGGTCCTTGCCAGATTTTGGAATGATGGTAATATGTGCCTCTTTCGCTTGTTTGTGAAAACCATGTATTTTGTCAATGAAGTTAAAATAAGAGCTTAACAGGCGGACTAGTTCTTTTTTATAAGCTTTATAGTAAAGGGGATTATATCCATCCAGCCAGAGCTTTTTCCTGCCACCAGTGAGTCTATGGTATCTCCTATTTCTCTTGCCATAAATGATAAGTCCAGTATAGACCTTTCATCTGCCTGCTAGGAAGTCAACTGAGCCTGTGTTATAAACTGTTCTATCTCGTCTAACTTTTTACAGTTCAGCTGTTTGTAGCCCATATAGTTTTTGGTAATATTGTTGGAATATTTTTATTCCAACAATTTTTCTGATCCCTATCTTTTATCGAGGCAATGTGAGTACTTGGGATAATTCTTTTTAGTCTTTGGGCAAAATGTTTACTGCATTTGTCACCAAATTCATAAAACTTCTGCTAGCTGTTCAAGTAAGCCTTATATGTGCATTGTTCAAGTAAAGCTTTCAGCTGCAATCTTTTATTTTCCAATTGAGTTGTTTTATTTTCATTTATATTTGCTTAATGTTTTTGTTCCAACTCCTGTATTTCCTTAATTAGAGTATTAATTTGCTTTTTTTATTTTTTTTTAGATTGCCGCTGAGAGTCATCAATTGCCCTCTAAGAAAACATTTCTTGGTTTCCCATAATGTTGCCAGACTTATATCTGATTCTGAATTTTCTTTTACAATTTGATGAATCATTTCACCTATCTTGTGTTTTATTTATAAAGTAATAAATTATTAAATATGCATGTGTATTCTCTCTCAGCTCTTTGAGGTAGATCTATCACAAGGGTAAGGGGAATATGGTCTGGGAATAGGCTCATACCTATGTTTGCCTTTGTAGCCAAGTGCAACCATGCTTGTGAGATAAATATGTGGTCTATCCTAGAATAGACTTGGTGGGTTTTCGAGAAATGCATGTAATCTTTCTCCTTAGGGTGTAAAATTCTCCAACTGTCCACCAAGCGCAGCTGGCAGTTTTTGTTTTATCCTTTTTAATCCTTTACGTGAAATGTTACTTTTTCCATTGAAGGAGTCAATTATTTAACATCAGATTAAGCACTCCATAAAGTTTCCCGTATCATACAAAAACATAGTTAGATATTTCACTTGTGCTTGGTTGGGTACATAAACATGGCTATAATCACTTTTAATATCCCTATTTTTCCCTTTATTATAACGTATCTACATTCCTTATCTGTTTTTTGTCTTGTATTTCGAAATGTAGATCTTTATGAATCATTGTCATTACTTCTGTAGCTTTACTCTGCAGGTTATTACTATAATATATCTGGGAATATTGTTTATCTACTTATTTTGGGCTATGTCCATATTTAAAATGTGTTTCTTGCATCATTAATATATTAGCTTGCAGCTTTTTACAAGACTGTAAAATTTGGCTCCTTTTAATAGGCTTGTTTATCCCATTGACATCGTAAGTTTAAATTGTACACATTGTTGGAACTCTTTCACTTTATAACAGCAACTTTTAAATTATATGCCATATTATCTTAAATCTTCTTCTTTAAAAATAAGAGGGTAAAAAATAGAAAAAGGATGTAAAAAAGGACAAGGAAAAAAAGGGACACAAAAGAAAAAAGATTAATTGAAAAAAATGAATAAATAAAAAAACTCAACCGCATGGTGAGTATAACAATGCCGCCACAGATTTATAGAGGTTATTTTCTCTTGCTTTTCCTTTGGGGCAGCTGGGTGTGCCAGGTGTCCCATATTGTGGGGTAGCGTGGTTACCTGGTTGCTGGTTCTCATTGGATATAGCTATGATGATATGCATAAAAATACTTATATCTTCTGGCCAGTGCACTTAATACTAACACTTTACATATGGGCATATATCAGTGGTTGGTTTCCCAGCACATTATATAAATATATTCCTATATGATTAAAAACTATCCCTTTTATCACAGCTTAATATCCTTGAGGCTGTTGACCCCGCTCCATTCTCTATAGCTATACATATTTGAAATATCTGTCTTTAAATATACATCATTCAACCAAAACATATAGGGGGATATTTATCAAGGGTCGAGTTTTGAATTGAAAAAGTCAAAAAAAACAACCGAAATGTAGTTGAATTTTTTTTTGGTCGAATAGGTCCTTTTTCGATTGAATAGGTCCGTATTTGGCCGAATTTGAATCATACGAATCGAAGGAACAGCGCATTCAATCAAATTAGATTCAAAATTTTTCCACCAATTGCCTCCAAATAGATTCTAGGAGGTCCAAGATAGGCTAAAACAGCAATCCAGCAGGTTTTAGATGGCGAATGGTTGAATTCAAATTTTTAAAGAGTCAGTACATGATAAATTTTGATATTCTGATTTTTTAATCTTTTTCAAATTCGAATCGAATTTGGACTATTTCCTAGTACACAAAAGTACACAAAAATAGCTCAAAATTTGATTTTTTTTCATTCGAAAATGAACCTAGACCTTTGAGAAATCTGCCCCATAATGTTCTCACTGCCATTGTTTTTTTTTAATTTTATTTTTTATATGTTTTGCTGGTCCTCCCTTTGACCCCATATAGTAACTTATAAGATCTTTATGCCCCTCTTCAATCCTATACTGCCTCTTCAACATCCCCAATTAACAGTCATTCTGGTTGAGCAAAGATTCACAAACAAGCCTCCTCACCTCTTTGATCCCTTGTCCTCTATTCGCCCTTTTAACCCCTTCTTCCATGTATCATGGGATATACTGTGATTTTATATGGAGTTCTAAATGTAGGTAAGATATTACATAAGGTAAATAAAGTTTACGAATCTGGAAGGGCTTTTACATATATATATGCATAACTTTTTCTTTAATCTAATTTTAATTTCCTTGTAGGTCAGTGTCTGTGTGTTCTTGGTAGCAGTTGATTGTGTAAGGGGAAATTATCTCTAAGTGTGAATGGGGTTATATTATTAAAACTAACTGAATAATATTCATTATATAGTGTTGTAACTTCTATTCATAAGTGGAGCGGTTTCTGTGTGTCTGGACTTTATAGTGTATAAATTAATAAATAATTTTTGTAAATAAAAGTGAGATTGTGCTTATAATTGAGTCAATTATATGTGTATGTAAAAATGAGAGAAAAAAGGAAAAAAAAAAAGTGAAGTACATACAATTAATCTGTGTGGGTGATTTTTTTCTTATATGTAAATGACATTTTAGTTGACTATAAACATTTTCATTCAACCATTTCATGGTATATCTAGTATAGGTCAATCTAAAAAACAACTGGACTTGCTGAGTAATCAATGAAGATGTTTCACTAGTCATCCAAGCAGCTTCTTCAGTTCAACTGACTGGTGTGGGAAGTTTTCGGCATATAAACTTTTTTTTAGTGTCTTCCACTAATCCATTTATAATGGCACATTGTAACTCTTCAAAGAGGTGACATTTGAAGAAATTCACAGAGGTGTTGATTCTGTGTAGTTGTGATAGGATTATCCAATGTGTCATGCAACTCCTAGATACAGGTGTTACTTGTGAGAGTTGCATGAATGGATGTGTGAAGTGTTCTGAATCCGCCGGGGTACAGAAGTTAGAACAGCATTCTATGTAGCAGACAGGTGGTGTCGACATTTTAGTTGCATATATTTGTAAAATTATACATAAAAGAGATAAGTTATGCATATAATGGGAAAACCTTGTACCCCTATGTAATAACCATTGCTGATACAGGTATATAAATTTACCTACATAAGCAGACGGACCAATTGGATACTTGGACCAAATTACCCATATTTATGGTTATAGTATAAGTGAGGTAGGGTGTATAAAAATGAGTATGATTCCTCATACCTCAGAGTGTTATGCTTCTAACTCAATTTCTGGGCCTATTCATCTTCTGAGGTTAAATTTGTATCTTCTTTAGGGATTTCGCGGACTGTTCGCCCGCGAACTAGTTCGCGCGAACATCGGGTGTTCGCGTCCGCCGAATGTTCGCGAACGTCACGCGACGTTCGCCAATTTGGGTTCGCCTTAGCTGGTGCTTATTTTTGCCCTCTCACCCCAGACCAGCAGATACATGGCAGCCAATCAGGAAGCTCTCCCTCCTAGACCACCCCACACCCCCTAAACCACTCCCCTTCCATATATAAACTGAAGCCCTGCAGCGTTTTTTCATTCTGCCTGTGTGTGCTTGGAAGAGCTAGTCTAGGGAGAGAGCTGTTAGTGATTTGAGGGACAGTTGATAGTAACTTTGCTGGCTAGTAATCTACTTGATACTGCTCTGTATTGTAGGGACAGAACTCTGCAGGGATTTGAGAGACATTTTAGGTTAGGTAGCTTTGCTGGCTAGTAATCTACCTTCTACTGCAGTGCTCTGTATGTAGCTGCTGTGGGCACTGCTGCTGATCTCTCATCTGCTGACTGCTGCCTGTAACCCAATAGTCCTTGTAAGGACTGCTTTTATTTTCTTTTTTGTTTTTTTACTTTGCTACTATAAGAGCCCAGTGCTATTAGTCTAGCTGTGTTGGGGAGTGGGACTGGTGTGCTGCTCCTAGTAGTTCAGCACCAACCAGAGTAATTTTTTTTTTTAATATACATATACATATTTTTTTATTTTACTTATCTTACTGTTCTTTAACGTGTCCAGTGCTGTTTGCTGTTCTTCATAGTAGTGCACCAATAGTAGTGCACTTGCAGGCATTATTTGCCCAGTGTGTTCTTCAAACAACTGCCAGCTAGCTGTGTGAGCTTGTTCACATTCTGTCTAAATATCAATAATAATACCGTCTCCAGAAACACCACCTGAGTGACGTTTTTCAAGCAGCAATAATATATTCCGTATCCACTGCTGTAGTGTATACGTTGACCTTGCAGGCATTGTTTCAATTTGTTTGCCCAGTGTGTTCTTCATTTTCAAACAACTGCCAGCTAGCTGTGTGAGCTTGTTCACATTCTGTCTAAATATCAATAATAATACCGTCTCCAGAAACACCACCTGAGTGACGTTTTTTAAGCAGCAATAATATATTCCGTATCCACTGCTGTAGTGTATACGTTGACCTTGCAGGCATTGTTTCAATTTGTTTGCCCAGTGTGTTCTTCATTTTCAAACAACTGCCAGCTAGCTGTGTGAGCTTGTTCACATTCTGTCTAAATATCAATAATAATACCGTCTCCAGAAACACCACCTGAGTGACGTTTTTCAAGCAGCAATAATATTTTCCGTATCCACTGCTGTAGTGTATACGTTGACCTTGCAGGCATTGTTTCAATTTGTTTGCCCAGTGTGTTCTTCATTTTCAAACAACTGCCAGCTAGCTGTGTGAGCTTGTTCACATTCTGTCTAAATATCAATAATAATACCGTCTCCAGAAACACCACCTGAGTGACGTTTTCAAGCAGCAATAATATATTCCGTATCCACTACTGTATACGTTGCCCTTGCAGGCATTGTTTGCCCAGTCTTTAACCAAATGCCACCTAGCTGTGTGAGCTTTTTCACATTCCGTGTCCAGAAACATCACCTGAGTGACGTAGTGTGATTTCTGCCCATTACGGCACAAAACGCAGCGCTGTGTCAACAATGTATTTTTCAGAAACATTTTTGCCCTTGATCCCCCTCTGGCATGCCACTGTCCAGGTCGTTGCACCCTTTAAACAACTTTAAAATCATTTTTCTGGCCAGAAATGTCTTTTCTAGCTTTTAAAATTCGCCTTCCCATTGAAGTCTATGGGGTTCGCGACATTCGCGAACCGTTCGCATTTTTGCCCGGAAGTTCGCGAAGATTTTTTCCGACGTTCGCTACATCCCTAATCTTCTTACAATGTATACCTGTTAATATTAATGTAGCCTTCTTAGGTGACTGTCTAATAAGGGTGGGTCCTACAGTCCAACACACTAAAATTCAAACCATAAAAGGGCAGAGAAAGTTAGAATTAGAGATAATAATATGTAGGATGTGGAATACACATCTCAAAAACTTATGATTCTTCTGTCGGGTCTACTAAGCATTCATATGTATTAACTTAAACATGATACAGCCTTTAGAAACAGTTTGTCCAGGACACTTTCACCTCTCTTTCAAGTCTCTTGGCTTCAAAGTATTAGTCTTATAACCCTTTTCCATGTTTTTTTTTTTTTTTTTTTTAATGGTTATCATAGTTACCGTTCCTAAAGGGTGATGACCAGTTCTTATGCTTCTCTTCTAGGAGGAGGATTTCTGTCCCTAGTGTCACTGGACCTTAATGTATCCTGTATTCTCTTTGTGGTTTGAGTCTGTCCGCCTTCCCAAAGTTGGGGGAACTTTAGATCTACTGGACATGGGTCTGCTGTAAGCCATCCTTGAAGATCCATCTGGGGCAGTTGCATCTTTATAAGGAAGTTTTTTGTATCCCTTGGGAATCAAATTGTAGCTTGTTGCCCGTTTCTGGTAGCTGTTACTGAGAATAGGAAACCAATCTATATTGTAGCTTTTTCTCCCTCAAAGCCTCAGAGGTCTCAATGATCTTTGTTTTGCTAGGGTTATTCCGGAGATGTCCTGAAATAGTTTCACTTTTGCTTCTTCAAAAGTTAAATTGCTGCTTTCTCTGGCTTTAATAAGAATTTCTTCCTTCAGTGCAAAGCTTTTCAAGCAGCATAATATGTCTCTTGATGCACTTAATGACGCAGATTTGGATTTTTGCCCCCTATGTGCCTATATCCATAGACAAATCTTTGTTCAGGATGTTGTTAAACAATTTAAATAATGCTGGTTTAATGTCCTTATTTTTGATAATGTCCGGTATTCATCTTATGCAGATTATTTATTCTCCCTCTATTCTCTTGATCCTCAAACTGCCTTTGCATTTCAATCAGCTGTGAGGTAAGAGAGAGAATAGAAGTATGCATTGATTTTTTATTAGAAATTACTTTACTTTGGCAGGATTCCAAATCTTCCGTTCTATTTGCCAGCATGGTTATATCCTTTTTTAACTCCTTTATTTCCTCTTTAAGGGTGGAGGTTACTTTTTGCAGCATGCTCCTTAAATCTGCTTTGGAGGGCAGTTTGGTTATATATGCTGCAATGTCAACCATTCCTTCCCCTTTACTCTCCTGTTCTGAAGATTCTTGCTGCATGTCCGCTACCTCTTCAGTTTGCTCCTGGGCTCACGCCATCTTGCGTTTCACTCGCTCCGTTTTTTCCTTTTTTAAACAGCAGTGCTAATTCTGCTTGTTGCGATATGGCTGTTTTTTCTCTTGGGTTCTCTCTTTTTCTACTTTGGTCTTATGCGATTTACCCATCCTTCTTTCCCTCCAATAATTTGCCCTTTCTGTTTGGGTATGGTGGCTATGGAGGCCTAAAAGCTTTATGGTGCCGCTCCTGGCAATATTGTTTATAATGCTTTGCTTTATAAATTAGCGAATTTAGGTCTGACAGCTCTGTCAGTGTCCTTATCAGGGTTAGTAATATAACATAAAGAGATACTGGAAATAATGAGAGGATGTGTTCAGAGCTTACGTCCCCCAATATGAATAACTCAGGGACAGGGCCGGATTTACATAGTGTTCGCCCATAGGCCATTCGCCACCCCTGTCCCCTCCCCTTAATAGGGATTGGTGCTCTGGAAATTTAAAAAATTATTGTAACTCCAGCATATCCCCAGTGTTTTTGAACCACTATGGGTGTGGTTGGGCAACATGCTGCCCCCTAAAATCCTGCCACCCTAGACCCAGGCCTTGTTGGCCTTTCCACAAATCCGGGCCTGCTCAGGGAAGGACAGGGATAAGGCCTTCCCGCAAGCCAATGTCTCTGTCCACTTCACCTCTCCTTCCAAAAGTTCCAAGCAGGACCTAACAGCCTCTAGGTCTCCAGGGCTGTCACCTGTGCAGTGTTAAAAAAATGTTTATATAGTGTTTATATAAACACTATAATAAATGTTATAAAACAGCAATCCGGAAGGCAAAGATAGGAAATGAGGAGTGCAATGTGACTGAGGCTAAGACTAAACCCAACACGTTTTTCAAGTATATTTATAGTAAAAAGATGCGGACTAAGAGTGTTGCTCCTTTAAATAATGGTACCTGTATGGTTGAAACAGATACTAAAAAGGCAAATGTGCTAAATTAGTTATTTTCTTCAGTGTATACAATAGAGTCTGAGTTCCCAGGTTTACTTCATAGCCGACTGATGGCTAAGCTCAGTCTAGCCAGTGGTTGACTCAGGATAAGATTCATAAAGCTTTAATAAAAATTTATTTAAACAAGGCACCAGTGCCAGGTGGCATACACCCCGGGTTCTAAGAGAGCTTAGTTCAGTTTTAGACCAGCCCCTATTTCTGATTTTCTCCAATTTGCTTTCATCTGGTATGGTACCTATGGATTGGAGAAAAGTTTATGTCATTCCAATATTTAAAAAGAGATTACGATCTCAGCTTGGCACTAATAGATCAGCAAGTTTGACATCTGTGGTGGGCAAATTATTTGAAGGCTTGTTAAGGGATCACATTCAAAATTGTCCTAGTGAATGACATTTGTCCTAGCGAATGCCATTATGAGAAGCAATCAGCATGGCTTTATGAAGAATAGGTAATGTCAGACAAATCTGATTGCTTTTTATGATGAGGTAAGTAAGATGCTGGAGCTGTAGATATGAACTATTTGGATTTTGCCATGCCCCACAAATGATTACTTTCTAAACTAAGGTCTGTTTAATGAAGTCGTTTGCACATGGATAGGAAACTGCCTACAGGATCAGGTATAGAGAGTGGTTGTTAATGGTACATTCTCCAGAATAGGCCATACAGTTTTGGTCTCCAGTGCTCAAACAGGACATTATTGAATTAGAGAGGGTACAGAGAAGGGCAACTAAGCTGGTAAAATGTATGAAAATCTTAATTATGAGGAAAGACTGGCCAGATTGGGTTTTTTCACGCTGGGGAAGAGGCACTTAAGGGGTGATATGATAACTATGTATAAATATATAAGGGGATCATATAATAATCTCTCTTGTGTTTTATTTACCAGTAGGTCTTTCCAGCTGACACAAGGTCACCAATTCCGATTAGAAGAAAGGAGGTTCTGCCTAAATATTCAGAAGGGTTTTTTTACAGTGAGATCTTTAAAGATGTGGAATGTTCTCCCTGAATCAGTTTTTCAGGCAGATACATTAGATAGCTTTAAGAAGGGATTGGATGGCTTTTGAGCAAGTGAGGGAATACAGGGTTATGGAAGATAGCTCATAGTACAAGTTGATCCAGGGACTTGTCTGATTGCCATTTTGGAGTCAGGAAGGATTTTACCCCCTCTAAGGCAATTTGGAGTGGCTTCAAATGGGGATTTTGCCTTCCTCTGGATCTACTAGAAGTAGAAGGCAGGTTAAAATATAGTTAAAAGGTTGAACTTGATCAAAGTCTGTCTTTTTTTTAACCTAGCTTACTATGTTACTATGTTATAATAAAAACAAGTCTAATCAAAGAAAATGATACAATCTTAATAAAAAGTAACATTTGTAACTGCTATATTAACCACATAGATGCAGAAACTGGGGCAGAGTGGGGGCATAGATTTTAGACTGGTTCCAATTTTCAGTGCAGGCAGGAAGAAGTACAGTAAAAAAAAATCCTATATCAAAAGATAACTGTCCCAAGGCTTTTTTCTTCAGTTAAAAAAATTTTTTATTTAAATTCGCATTAAAACTCAGATACATACTGACCCCACAAGGCCCACCTTACACGTTTCGCACCCTCCGGCGCTTAGTCATAGGTGTCTCTGTAAACAGGATGTCCTATGCGGCATTTAAACCCTATTAATCCCTCCCATTTTTTTTTAAAACCAATCAAAAGTTAAGAGGGATTAACCCTACTTTGTTAGTGTGATCCTAAAATTACCTCTGTGGGATGTTTGTATCCTATTCCATGTATCACAAATTGTAAATTCAAATAGTATTTCAAGTTTAACAATATCCATAAAGTCAATATATATCTTATCACATTAAAACAGTATAATTCCAAAATAATTTACACTCACTTCTTTGCACATATTATTAATTATAGAAGCCGTCACTATCTCTCTCTATTAAAGATTCCCCAGCAGAGATACTTTAAATACTTAAAGCCGATATTCTACGTAACCTCTTCAGATATAACAGGTGACATCAAACTTGTGATTAAGTCCTAGGGGCAGACGTGTTCCCAAATGGAAAATCCAAAACACCTCTCTCCTTTCCAAAAGGCTCAAATGATCACCCCCTCTCACTCCCAATCTAACTCTTTCTATCCCTTGAATGGAGAAGAATTCTATGTCTCCCCCATAACAGACAGTAAAGTGTCTAGTGATATTACTCTTTTCTGCTGTTCGTGGATTTTTTATCTGACTCATATGCTCCCTTGCCCTTTCCTTCAATTTTCTAGTCATGCACCCCACATATTGCATCTGGCATTTAAGGCACGTGATCAAATATATCACATAGGTGGTATTGCAATTGATATACTTTTTGATATCAAACTCCCTCCCTGTCACTGTTGAATCTCTTAGATACTTTCATATGCTTGCAGGTTATACATCTGCGGCTCCCACATCTATAGTTACCCGTCGATGCAAGTGGCCCCAGATCCCGTCTCTGGCATTCCAATCTAAAATGACTAGGCGATAGCATGTCTTTTAGGGTATGAGCCTGCTTAGGGATAACATTGATCCCTTGGCTCAATACCCTGAAAAAGTGCTTATCACCATAAAGGATAGGCAGAAACGTTTTTATAATTCTAGAAATTTCAAAAGATTGCTTACTATATCTGGTAGTGAGTACCACTCTACCACTCGCTCTCTGAAATGCTTTCTGTATAGTTTTTTGTTTTTAACCTCTCTCCAAAAATCTCAACTGCATATCCCGTGCCTGGCACCCAAAATCCCTATTTGTGGAACAATTTCTGCGAAGCCTCAAAAATTGTCCAACTGGTATTCCTTCTATTAGTTTTTTAGGGTGACAGGAAGAGGCATGCAGGAGAGTATTGCCACTGCAAGGTTTACGAAAGATACTTGTGTTTATTACCTGATCTTCTACTGATAACATTACATCCAAAAATTCTATTTGGTTTGGGCTAAACTGGCTAGTAAACCCCAGGTTTAAGTTATTCTTGTTGATATCCTTCACAAAGCTACCAAATTCCTTCTGGGTACCTTGCCATATACACAGAAGATCGTCTATATAACGCATATATAGCTTTAGATGTTCTCTCTGTTTTACAGTAATATGGGTTTCTTCCCACCTCCCCAAATGAGGGGGTGAATTTTGCGCCCATCGCTGTCCCTCGCTTTTGTAAATAAAAGCTGGCATCAAAAATAAAATAATTGTGTTCCAGAAGGAACCTGACAGCATCCAACAAAAACTGTATGAGTTCCTTTTTTATAGTCACTGTATTTTGTTACTTGATACTGGATCGCATGTATGCCCTTATCATGTGGTATCGAGGAATACAGGGAGACCACATCCAGTGTTCCCCATGCATTATTTTCTGTCCATGCAGTATCACTTAAACGTTGTAATACATGTGTGGTATCCCTAGTGTAACTGTCTAACCGAACACCTAGTGGTTGAAGATGTGCATCAATCCACTCTGAGAGATGTTCATTTAGGGAGCCAATTCCGGATATAATTGGTCTCCCCAAAGGAGGTCTCTCCTTCTTATGGAAGGTGGTAAAAAGTAGGAAGCATATGAGCATATGAGTCAGATAAAAAATCCACGAACAGCAGAAAAGAGTTATATCATTAGATACTTTACTGTCTGTAATGGGGGAGACATAGAATTCTTCTTCATTCAAGGGATAGAAAGAGTTAGATGGGGGTGATCATATGAGCCTTTTTTGGCCACTACGAGTATCTTGTAATGCCTTTTGGTCTTTGTAATGCCCCCGCAGTCTTCCAGGAGTTTGTCAATGACATCTTCCGGGACCTGCTGGGGATCTCCGTAGTGGTCTACCTAGACGATATTCTTATTTTTTCCTCCAATATGAAAGAACATCAAAATCATGTTTGTGAAGTCTTACAAAGGCTAAGGGGAAATAATCTTCATGCGAAACTAGAGAAATGTACTTTTGGGGTTTCTTCTGTTCAGTTTTTGGGGTTTAACATTTCCAGCAAGGGTCTAGAAATGGATCCAGGCAAGGTGAGAGCAGTCCTGGATTGGACCCAACCCCTTACGTTACGTGCGACCCAAAGATTTCTTGGTTTTGCTAATTATTATCGGCAGTTTATCAAAGATTTTCCCCTCATTGTGGCCCCCATCACTAATGTGACTAAAAAGGGCGCTGACCACAGCATGTGGCCCCCTGAGGCCGTTCAAGCGTTTGAATTCCTCAAAAAGGAATTCAGTTCAGCCCCCATTCTCAGACACCCCGATACTGAACTACTTTTTATTGTTGAGGTTGACCCCTCTGAGGTAGGAGCTGGGGCAGTCCTTTCTCAAAGGCAATTGCATCCCTGTGCCTTTTTCTCCAGGAAGTTTTCATCTGCTGAGGTGAATTATGATATAGGTAACAGGGAGTTGTTGGCAGTTAAGTGGGCCTTTGAGGAATGGCGGCACCTCCTTGAAGGTGCAAAACATGTTGTGACAGTCTATACTGACCACAAGAATTTACTTTATATTGAATCTGCTAAGCGCCTAAATCCTAGGCAAGCTAGGTGGGCTCTGTTTTTCTCACAATTTAATTTTTCTTTGACATTTCGGCCCGGGTCTAAAAACACAAGGCGGATGCACTCTCTAGGAGTTTCGAATCCATTTCTCCTGACATTAGTGAGTGTACTCCCATCATCCCCAGGGAAATGATCGTAGCAACCCTAGAATCTGACCTTACTTCTTTATTGCTCCCCTTACAAACATCCGCTCCCAATGATACTCCTTCTGGGAGATGGTTTGTACCTCAGGAGTTAAGGGAACAATTATTAAGGGAGGTTCATGATTCTAAAATGGCAGGACATCCAGGCATTGCTAAAACGGTGTCTCTATTATCCCCACATGTTTGGTGGCCTTCATTCAAACAAGACACTAAGGCCTTTGTAAATTCTTGTCCAGTCTGCCAAAGCTCAAAATCCTCTCGGAAATCTTCCCAGGGTTTGCTAATTTCTTTACCTATCCCAGAAAAACCATGGACCCATCTTTCGATGGATTTTATTGTTGATTTACCTCCTTCACAGGGGAAAACTGTGATCTGGGTGGTGGTGGATAGGTTTAGCAAGATGAGCCATTTTGTACCCCTTCCACACCTACCTTCTGCTAAATCCTTGGCTGATCTGTTTGTCACTCACATTTTTAAATTACATGGTTTTCCTAAAAATATTGTTTCTGACAGGGGGGTTCAGTTTGTATCTAAGTTTTGGCGTGCTGTCTGTTCTTTGGTTGGGGTTGAATTATCCTTTTCTTCTGCTTATCACCCCCAAACCAACAGTCAAACCGAAAGGGTAAACCAGTCCCTTGAGCAATACCTCAGGTGTTATGTTTCAGATAACCAGTCCACATGGGCAGAACTTTTACCCTGGGCAGAATTTGCATACAAAAATGCTACCCATTACTCCTCAGGGGAGTCCCCTTTTTTTTGTGGTAAATGGGTTGCACCCCAAAGCATTTTCATTTTCTGGTTCTGGTTCCCCTGTTCCCTCTGCTAATTCTTGTATTGACCGTTTTTCTAAGGTTTGGTCGCAGGTTCACGACTCTCTGTCAGCATCTTCCTCAGCTCAGAAAAAAGCTGCTGACAGAACCCGTAGAGAAGCACCCCAATATAAAGTGGGAGACTCAGTGTGGCAGTGTGGAGTATTAAACTGAAGGTTCCCTCTCTCAAACTAGGGCCTAGATTCATTGGTCCATACCCCATTTCTGAAATTATCAACCCTTCTTGTGTTCGTCTTAAGTTACCTGCTAATTTCAAGATTTCTGACTCATTTCATGTTTCTTTTTTAAAACCTGCTAACCTTGTTCATTTTGTTTCTGTTCCTCCCCCTGTGCTAGTTGAAGGTCAGCCTGAATTTGAGATCCAGGAGTTCCTTGATTCCCGCCACGTGCGTGGTAAGTTACAATATCTTCAGATGACAAGCTCTTCTCGCACTCCCTGGCCTTCGTGTTGATTGCCCGGTGCACGGTGACTGGGGGGTCGGCACCCTCCAACACCAAATGGGTAAGAAATCACTGGCACTCAAAGGGCAGGTGCAAGCAGGGACAAGCCCTTGCGTTTATTCACAGAAAAAGCAACGTTTCGGGGTCAGACCCCTTTATCAAGCATAACATTTTTGTTGTGAGAGAAAGCTATTTAACACCCTCCTACGTGACGTCATACACTCATCATCAATATTAGCATAAATAATGCAAGATTTATCCCCATAAATGACAATTAAAAAACAGGTGAATTATACAATAATTGACATAAAATTTACATAGGAAATATGCATAGTAATCTCCGTTTATCCCAAAGTGAAATAGTCCCATAAAAATTCATTTAATAGGCATAAAATTTACTTAGAAAATATACATAGAAAATAGTAATCTCCGTTTAACCCAAAGTGAAAAAGTCCCATAGAAATTCATTTATTAGCTGGATAAAATCAATTGTAGAGAAACTCGATAGAAAATAGTACAAAAAATGTACAAAAAAACTGTACAGAAAAACTTTGCCAAAGAAACACCACAAAAAGGTATTTATAGTAATGTCCAAGCAGAACATTTACAGAGGAGCCACGATTGTCCAATATACTGCAACAATGAATCCAAGGTAGCTCATCATAGCAACATATGTGTCTTACATGATCGTACGTTTATCAGACTCAGGGGAAAGAAGTATCAAAATTTCTTAACAAGATACACTGATAGTCACATGGCATAAACCATAACATACAATGTAACATTCATAATTATAGTAGCAATAGGCTAAATACAATGGGGCTCATTTATTAAAGCAGCGCAGCGCATAAGTGGACGCAAAAGGTTGTCTGCGCCATCACAAGCGTGATCGCTAATATATTTGCGTGATATTGCGCATAACACAGAGCTTTTGCGATGGTTTTGTTTATGCGCATTGCGCAAAAGATTGGGCATTTATGTCGCAAATGATGCCGTGGTTGTTAGGGGCGTGGCTGTGGGCGTGGCTACAATGCGCTTGCACTGCGGCCGTCGCAGATTTGCGTCTGTATATGTGCTAAACTGCACCCGGGCAACAGCACCACAATTTTTACGCCTGCCTCTTCGTGGCGTAATAGTAACGCTCTTCAAAATGCGCATTCCTGCCCAGCTGCGCTAGTATATTCAAGATGAACAACCCTTGTAAAGTGCATATTAACCACGCCTTCCACCCAACATGTTTATATTGACCAAGGTTCCTTTAAGGGTATCAGGTAGGCTAAACACCTTTGCAACCAAACAAATATTAGCACAGAAACAAATGCAGATGCGTCTAAGTGAACGCAATATGCGCAATATGTGACGCAACTAATTAAAGCAGCGCATTCATACATGAGCACAACTAATCCTTACCTTTGCGGTATCTTCCTGTGCGCACAATTTATTATAAGCACTGCGACAGCTGATACGCAGTTTCACACGTCGCACCTGTCTTGTGTCTACATTAGCGCACAAATCGCACTGTTAAGGTATCGTGCGCTACATTATTAAATACTCGCATGCGCTGGGCAAATGTTTTTAGCGCTGCGCTGCGTTAATAAATGAGCCCCAATGTGTCTAATGATATCTTACCCTACTTGAAGGGAAGGGAAAAAGGAAAGCTGATCCTACCACTGCTGAAAATCACCCGTTACAATATCTTACCAGATGGAAGGGCTTTGGTCCTGAAGAGAACTCCTGGGTCTCAGTTGATGACATCAGGGCTGACCGCCTCCGGGAGCAATGCCATCTAAAATTTCCTGGTAAGCCTGGGGGTCCAGTGGCCCCCCCTGGAGAGGGGGTAATGTAATAAAAATACCTGTGCGGCGCCATGCCATCGGCGGGGACACTCGCTGCATGGTCCAGCGCCGGCACCATCTCGCCTCCGTGTTCCTTAAAGGCGCAGGTGCGCTGGCGTGATGACGCCAGCGTGCAATGGCGCCAAATTTAAACTGTATAAATAGGGTGAAAGGGCTTCCAGAGTTTGCCCGTGATCTGGTGGTTCCTGAAGCCTTGTGCTGTCTGTTCCTGTAAACTTATACTGTATCTGTTATTCCGGTTTTGATCCCTGCCTGTTCCTGACAATTCTGATATCCGAATCCCGACCTTTGCTTGTATCTCGACTACTCTTTCTGCCTGACCCCATCTGTTTGATTACCTGGTTTTGACCCTTGCCTGGCGATTCTTGATATCTGCCTGCCTCGATCCAGCCTGTTTGACGATTCCCTTGATTGCTCCATTTGTACCGTGACCTTCGGCCCAAAAGACTCTGCTAACAGCCGTGCCCCTTTGCCAGCCAGAACATCTCGCCTTGTTCCCCTCGTTAAGTCCAGATGGCACCCAAGTAAGCTGAGGGCTCCTCCCGAAGCCCAATGGTGGTCACACTACTGGTGAAGCTGAGCCGAGACCAGGGTACTTGCCACTTGTTCTGGTATTGGGTGCTGGTCGTGACAGCATCTCTGCTGGGGAATCTTTAATAGAGAGAGATAGTGACGGCTTTTATAATTACTAATATGTGCAAAGAAGTGAGTTATTATACTGTTATTATAATCAGGGCCGCCATTAGAAATCACGGGGCCCCGTACAACAAAATTTTTGGGGCCCCCTGGGCCCCGCCCACACTGACGACCAAGCTCCGCCCCATATCCCGCCCACATCGCCGTTAAAAGACCACACAGACATCAGCGCTAAAAAAGTAACCCCCCCCCACACAAGTTGTAAAAAGCTATTGATGGTCAGGGCCCCCTTATAAAAAAAATTGGGGCCCCAAAAAAAAAAAATTAAATTTTTTTTTTTTTAAAAAACATTGGTGGCAGGGGCCCCCTGTTAAAAAAAACTTGGGGCCCCAACAAAAAAAATGTAAAAAAAACTAAAAAATAAACAAACATTGGTGGCAGGGGCCCCCTTCTAAGTTAAAAACAAATTGGGGCCCCAAAAAAAAATTTGAAAAAAAATTAATTTTTTTTTGAAAAAAAAAAAAAACATTGGCGGCAGGGGCCCCCTTATAAGTTAAAAACAAATTGGGGCCCCAAAAAAAATTTAAAAAAAAAAAATTTTTTTGAAAAAAAAAAAACATTGGCGGCAGGGGCCCCCTTATAAGTTAAAAACAAATTGGGGCCCCAAAAAAAAATTTTTTTGAAAAAAAAATTTTTTTGAAAAAAAAAATGGTGGCAGGGGCCCCCTTACAAGTTAAAAACAAATTGGGGCCCCAAAAAAAATTTAAAAAAAAAAAAAATTTTTTTTTGAAAAAAAAAAAAAAACTGGTGGCAGGGGCCCCCTTACAAGTTAAAAAAATTTGGGGCCACCAAAAAGAAAATTAATTTTTTTTTTAAAAAAAAACCCAAAAAAAAAACAATGGTGGCAAGGGGCCCCTTACGAGTTAAAAAAAAAATTGGGGCCCCAAAAACAAAAGTTTTAAAAAAAAGATTGGTGGCAGGGGCCTATAGAATATTAAAATAATACATTGGTGGCCAGGGGATTAAAAAAAAAAAAAAACACAAACTGGTGTTCAGTAGAATTGAACTCATGGCTTCAGTACTTCAACTTCGCCTCCTTTCGTGACTTCGGGTCTTTTCACCGCTTCAGGACTTCGGCTTCGGCTGTTTTCGTGACTTCGGGTCTTTGCGCTGCTTCAGGACTTCGGCTGTTTTCGTGACTTCGGGTCTTTTCGGCGCTTCGTGACTTCGGGACTTCGGCTTTTTCCGTGACTTCGGGTCTTTTCGTCGCATCGGCTTCGGCTTTTCGGCACTTCCGCATTCGGCACTGAAGAGGCAAGACGTACGGCTCGGGCGCTCGTAAGGGGGGCCCGGATCTTCAAAAAAATGCAGCGCTGCCGGGCCCCCCTTCATGCCCGGGCCCGGTACGCTTGTCCCCCCTGTCCCCCCCTGATGGCGGCCCTGATTATAATTATACTGTTTTAATGTGATAAGATATATATTGACTTTATGGATATTGTTAAACTTGAAATACTATTTGAATTTACAATTTGTGATAAATGGAATAGGATACGAACATCACACAGAGGTAATTTTAGGATCACACTAACAAAGTAGGGTTAATCCCTCTTAACTTTTGATTGGTTTTAAAAAAAATGGGAGGGATTAATAGGGTTTAAATGCCGCATAGGACATGCTGTTTACTGAGACACCTATGACTAAGCGCCGGAGGGTGCGAAACGTGTAAGGTGGGCCTTGTGGGGTCAGTATGTATCTGAGTTTTAATGCGAATTTAAATAAAATATTTTTTTAACTGAAGAAAAAAGCCTTGGGACAGTTATCTTTTGATATAGGAATTTTTCGCATATGATTGCCTGTGAACTGGGGCGAGTCCCTTAGGCTTAATTAAAGCAGAAATCAGATGTGGACTCCTAATTGATGAATACTATAGGAAGCAGTACAGTACCTTAATCAGAATCATCTTCCAAGGCACCTCATATTTATATATGATTAACTGTGTTTAATGCTTTTAATGTGAATTCATATACAAGACCCTTTGCAGACTATATTACAGAATCATATAATGCCTCATTTTCCATTTTACCTACCACAAAATACCACTCCTCTAAGGCTTACCGTAGTGGTATTCTGCTGCAAGTATCAGCCTTTCCGTTAGCTTTGCGCATTCAGGTTCTGTAGAATTTTAGCAGTGCTAGCCAACCAGGCACAACCAAGATGCTGTGCAAGGAACTGTACTTTTTGATGAATTAAGCACTGCCTGAATTTGGCAGCTGCGTATTTATGAGGGGTGGCGTTTGGCGAAGTTGCTAACACTAACACATAGGCTTGAAAATACATTCTGTGGGGAAGCTCAAACATAGCAAACAAGAAAACTCCTGGTGCAAAATATCTAAATATGCAAGTGCTCAATATCAAGTGCAAAAACACATCCACCATGTCAGTATGGTAGCCCCACTAATAAAGGTAATAAGAAACCTCTCTGGAGAGAATACATACTCACCAGATTTAAGAGTTATATAGATCATACACAGTTAATTCAATCTTCACAACCTTGGATAAAACAAAGATAGGAACACCATATGGTGATGTACAGCTTTTTAATTATCAATAAAAAAAATACTCACAAGATATGAAATGAAAACAGCATTGAACAAGTCCAATTCCGTAATATTAATTCACGTGGTGTGCCGCACTTCCATGCCTGCCCTTAAAACACAAACACAGTGCCTCCACTCATATAGTACTTCCTCTTAACTGAATCCCCATTGGTCCACCAAATCATGTGGTGCCATGCACATGTGTCATGTACCTGATGATATTCTGCAACAGGAGTTTTCTTGTTTTCACTTGCCCACAGAATATATTTTAAATCCCTAACTAAGATTTGATGTTCTTTAGAGTCTGTGGGTGTCCAATATCTACAAGTGTTTATGTACAGTATGTATTGTATTTGGTGGGGCATAGAATGTAACAGTGCAATGCTCTGGATGGGTATTTGGTAGTATATGAGGTGCTACAGAGGCATTGTGTGACAAGGCAATGTTTTGCAGGGGCACAGAAAAAGTTTGCAATTAGAATATATTTAGAATCATGTGCACATGTATTGAGTGGTGTAAAATACTATTCAGTGAGTTGTCAGCTATGCAGCTTTCTCTAGAGTAATGTACATTGTTTGGCGGTCAAATATACTCTCTTGTTATAGATCACTGAGAGCACTGCATCTTTTGGGGGCCATGAAATAATCTCAAGAAGTAATTATGGACCATGCTATTATTTTACAGTTGTGACATAGTAAAGTATGAATCCAATAGACCACTTCATTGTGTGTGCACCCTTACACATGGACATTTAAGTGCTGTAGAAATATTTGGGTTGTAAAATGATTACATCTCTGATGAGTTATCTTAGGCCAAAACTGAAGTGCAAGAGGGGTAGAGGACAAGGAACTGTATTGCAGCAACCATTGTAGAGCATGATAATTAACCTGTCCTTACGTTTTTAGTTTGCAACATTAAATACTGCCTTTAACAGATAGTAGTGCGCATATATCATAATTGTCTGCGCCTGAGAATACACAGAAAATTATGCAAAATAAAATGAACTACATCATTTGGAATTAAAAAGATAGGTCTTCTGGTAAGTGCTGTGTATAACCCCAGTGTGTGTCATATTATGGAGATGTTTAAGGCCACTAGCATAGGTTTAAAATGACTATGCTGTCAATGATTGTACATCTCAGTACCTGTCTTGAGGCCATACAAATCTCTCCTTGTAGGAAGTAAATGACCGGGAGCGTTCAAAGTGCTTAATAGTTTTGAAAGCTTAACCTGCCACTTTATTTTTATGAAACCATGCTAAATGTAAAAAATAAATTGTGAGTGACTAAAAAAGGATGTATCGAAAACTCAGTTCCAAAATTGAATGCTGTTGATATTTTACTAGAAATAGACATGAAATCACACCATATTAGAAGTCTTTAAATAGGAAACATTTTCATGTTTATATTTCTCGCTGTTAAAAAAATATGATGTTTTCAGAAATGGACTCCATGCTTGGCATCATGCTCTTATGTAACTCTCTCCTAGTTGAAAGCACAAACAATATAATGGAACCCATCAACAATACACATGATTAAAATTTTATCAGAATTCCTGTCTCTCTCTCTCTCTGGTTTTAACCATTCCTTAAACATCAGAAGATGTTTTTGACCTTTGCTTACGGAAATACTTTTTTAAAGATGATTCCTTAATGGATGGAGATTCATCATGGCCCGAGGGCTGGGTTAACTGCATTCTGCTACATAATGCAAAGTGAGCAGCTGAATTATCATGAACTAAAGAATAAGAATAAGAAATTCATATAAAGTACACAAACACATATCTATAGATCTATCTATCTATCTATCTATCTATCTATCTATCTATCTATCTATCTATCATCTATCTATCTATCTATCTATCTATATATCTATCTATCTATCTAGTACAGTCTTCTTAAAACAATACATCAAGAGACTAATTTAATCACATAGACACAGTCTAAGATTAAAAAAAATACATCTTATTACTGAAAGACAAAGAATATAGGCTTGAGTATAAAAGCCTCCCACTGTATGATTTATACAAGGCTCTCTTTGGAAAAATAGCATTACCTCTCAATTCCAAAAAGGAAATATTTAATTTTCACATATATAGAAACTGTACCTAATGAGATGTGTTAATACAGTAGAACATAGTTCATAATTAAAATAATGCACAAGACCTATTAATTGCAGTCATGTTGAAAATGGGGTATGTTGCCTTTTAAATCTGTTTGATGACATCTCGTTAGCATATTGAAAAATGGTTCTTTAACTTATTTTAAACTCTTGCTGGAATGTACAATAATTCCCAGTTATGGAGGTATGCTAAAGAACCAACGGTAAAAAAAAAATTTGATACAGTTTGTATTCCTGTTACAGATGTCTTTAAAATATTGGACTTCAGAGCAAGTCACAAATATTCTTCAGCTAAGGCTACTTCCATGAAGATACAGTGGTAGGCCTGCAAACATGCTGAATTGGTTGGGGTTACCTTATGCTACTGGATCAATCAGAATAAATTTTATTTTATGATGACAAGGGTGCAATAGACTGTGCTATTTATTATAGGACAATGTGACCATTCCCTAAGCCTGTTACTAAACAATAACAATTTTTTCACATATTACAAATTATTCATCTTCAAGTTCACTGAAACCTTTTCTTTGAATGTCACAACATTTTTTTACATAACTGTTAATGATAGTGTCTCTATAGGGTTCAATAACGTTATAATAGAAACACATTATGAACTCTTGATGTTACTTGTCATCCAGCAAATGGGAAAATATGCCTTATCTTATTGTTTCTAGCAGCCACAACAAGACAAAGCCTTAGTATTTAAGCTGATTTATATTACTGATGGTTATTTTCTGTCACTGAATCTGTTGATACTTGGACAGAAAAATGAATTCTGAGTATTTTTCCTTACAGGCCAAGAACAGAGGCAGCAGCAGGCAAAATTATAAACATTTTCCATCTTTGCTGAAAAAGACAAGTCAATAAGATTTGCATAGCCTTGCTGAGAGGTACAGAGAGCAATAATGACATGGCACTGCTAAATAGGGCATCTTGGAATATGCATTTGCGGGTTTTTATGATGTTTGATAAAGGCTGATAAACAAAGGCATTAACATTAGGAATCTGCTATACTAGGAATCCTTTCTTTTAGCAAAATAATTTATTTTTTTCTTAAATGCTGTCAGTCATACAATGTAAGTAAAACTGGTGTCTGGATAAAGATGATGCATATCCACATACATTTAAAAGTTAATGTTACTTTGAAAACAAGGATATCTAATTTGCAACCTTTTGGCGGTTGCTGAGGTATTGTATAGTTAAAGGAAAACTAAATCCCCCCATACCAAAAGCCCCCTAAACTTCCCAGCATTGTACCCCCCTCTCCCTCCCCATGTATTGTCTTTGAGTCGAGTCTTTGATATTTGTGTAAATTAAAAATTTCCTCAACTGAAATTTTAAGCCTTGTGACCCCAGACAATGCCTGTTGTCCCATACTGCAAGATATGGCTAAAGCCTTTGCACACTCTCTAGAGCACTTTATATCTCTCTTTTGTCACCTATTCAGATTTCGACAGCAGCACATGAGCCTCACCCCTACTCCAAACTGTTACTTTGACACTTAACTTGGCCTGTTTAAAAACACAAGCCGAGAAACAGCACCTATATTGGAAGCAGTCCATTACCTTGCCGATACCTGTATCCAGGGCCAGGCACATGTAGAGGATTCACATTTCGACACCATAATCCGCTGCGTGTGCCTGCACCCAGACCAATGCAGTGGATCCAGGTGCAGGCAAGGTAAGGAGCTGATTCTAGAGTAGGAGCTAATTCTAAGCCTGTGTTTTTTGGCAGGCCAAGTTTCAGCTCCATGTGGCAGTGTTTGACTCCCCTATCACAAACCAAGAGCTGGGACAAGCAATTAACGATGTACAGTAACAAGGAATTCTGGACTAAGAAACTCTGGAACAAGAAACTCTGGAACAAGAAACTCTGGAACAAGAAACTCTGGAACAAGGTACTCTGGAAAAAGGTACTCTGGAACAAGGTACTCTTGAACAAGGTACTCAGGAACAAGGTACTCAGGAACAAGGTACTCAGGAACAAGGTACTCAGGAACAGGATACTCAGGAACAAGATTGACAGGTTATACAGGGGGGTACAGGAACACAATGACTCAGCCCTGAGCAAGGCTCAGTGCTGGGTTTATAAAGGGATGGTGATGAGGAATGGGAAACGAGGTGGGTGGACAACAGGGAGGAGACAACTATAGACAGGGAGAACACCCGAACATATAGCATAGGGAACACAACCAGCCCTAAGAGCCTCCAGTGGCTCATGGAGACGGTGCAGCACAAAGGAAGCGCACCTCCTAGAGTTCAAGTCCCGGGCTGGTCCTGACACTGAGCATGTGAGTGTTGCAGACACTTTCCAAGATGATGACTCCTGTACAAGTTTGAAATCCTGGATCATTGCTGCTATTGAGAAGCTGAAACTTTAGGCAGGTGCAATAAGTTAATTATATTTAATATAGCATGCTTAGCCATATTAATTTCTAGGGTTTAGTTGCAAAGGACAAAGGACTTATCTCTACCACCAACACAATGCTGTCTGCTATTCGATTACACACCCAATCAACCCTATTTCCCTCGCCAACGGAAACTATAGTAACAGTTTTAGTATAAAATCAAGAACAGGTAATTTCCTTGTTCAAAAATAATTTATAAAATTTTATAAAAATAATACTTGACTGAAGTTAGAATTTAATTTCACAGCTGTTGTAGAAATGCCTTCTATTCTCCAAAGATGTGTATCTTACTGACTAAACATTATTTAATTGAGATTCTTTTTCTTCAATCATTAAAAGTTATTTTATTTTTCTACTGCTGTATGTTTAATGAAGTAAGAGCACTTCCATGGTCAACTTTCCACTAGTTGTATGTTTGTGGAGCAACTAAATTGATGTAAAGAGGTTACAGTGGGGGAAGATTGGGGTTCAATCAAATCAAAGGTTTGCTTTTACTGTTCAGCCTGCAGGTGAGCAGGAGCACTGGAGATTTGGGAGCATGCCAGCAGTGCTTCAGATGTGTCTGGGCAGCATGCGGCCCTCTAATCTTGCCACCCTAGGCCCGGACCTTTAGGGCCTTCCCACATATCTGGACCAGCAGGTGGCTGAAATAAGACAGTCACTAAATGGTTGCTATGGGTTACTATGCAGGTGCAAATTTTCCCGTGTTTACAAATGAACCCCAACTGGGTGCTGTATTTGTATCTACTGAATGTCAGGGAAATGATGGGTTAGTAGAGAGTTGTTTATTATACTGTTTCATTATAAAGAATTGCTTAAATTGTACATTTTCGGTCATTCTTGCTATCATCTATCTATCTATCATCTATCTATCTACATTTATCTTTCTATCTGTGTAAACACTTGTGTCAATTTACATGCAGACTAGTGGCTATCTAGCTAGATTGCAAGGAGTTAAAAGCATTATCTTTCACATAGCTTTGAGCTAGTGAGCATCCTCCATCCATAGAATAAAGAAAACTGAAGCAAGCGCCAGTAACCGAACAGACCAAATTTATAGTGCAGCAGAATGCTGTTAATATGCTAGTGATGTCTGGATCTTCCTGGCTGAGCTATCATCAAGGGACAAGCTGCTATTCTGGCACTATGTGTGCTCTTCAAACTCCAGCATAGCCTTCATATCAACCTGCCAGGCTGGCACCCCCTGCTTACTGTTTCTCAGAAGGTATTCATCAATGTCCTTATCACTTCCAAACATCTGACACACTGAGAAGGGTATTATCCATTTTAAAGGCGCAGAGCTTGATGGAATATGTTTTCTTCTCTCTTGCAGAAGCATTTTTTTAGTTTAGAAAGGAAACATAAACTGTGCACTTCATTTAATACCCAGCTTAACAACACAGTGCTGTGCTGTTCAAGTGAAAAAGAAAAGCATCATGGGCTTTGGCACACATGAACCACAGTAGTGCCATGGGGTGTGTGGAGCAATACTCTTATAAAGATACAAATACACTAGGCACATATGGGCCCAGCTTTGCTTTCATCAGCAGTCTATAATAATAAAAATTGACAGGTGAGGCTTAGATTTATATAGAAGTCATGTTATATTCTTGGTCAGACATCTTTATTTTCACAACTGATATGTTCATATTTGCCATCTAAAGAGACGCGATGTTTATTTCATATGCATATTTTGTTTAATTATGATTAAACATAATAAAATACATAATAAATATACACTGAATTCCTACCAGGACAAAGAGCTTAAGTGCTATGTGGTAAGAGACTATTGGGCAGATTTAATAAAGGTCAAAGTGGCCGTCACTAGCAACAATTCATTTGAAATCTCCTCTGCAGGGATATCGCCAATTTACTAACAAGCGTAGACGACAATTCGCTAGTGAACGAGACCGTCGCTAGTGTAGGTTTGCGCCCAATCGCCAGGCACATTTTCTCTCAGGCGAACGGTCGTTACTCCATAAATTCATCAAAGTGCATATTTAACAGAACAGAAATATACAGAATTTTACATCCACCTCAATCTTATGTCAGTGGCTTCATATCCTGTATGCCGGAAACTAATAAAAGTTGTAAAAAACGCTAGAATCTTTTCATTTCATTTTTTAAAGCTGGATTGCCTTTTTTTAACCTATTTGAGGAGCATGCCACATTTGTTTTAGGGTGGGTTCATGTCTAGTGCATTAGAGGATCCCTTTAATCCTTATTTTGCTTTCTTGGACATGTGTAATAATAAATAGTCACTTCAAGCATTTTAACCAACATCTCTAATTAAGATATCTATACGACCTATTTGTACCCGCCCTATTCAAATTGACCGTAGCATAAGAGTACTTGCAAATTGGATGCTAGCAAAAAATTGCTAAGAAATGCTTGTGCTGACAAATTAATGCTACCGAAACTTCGGCCAGCGTTTGGCTGCTGAGATGCAACTTTTCATTTTAGTAAATTAGCACAGTGGTAATGAATTTGCGCCTGGCGAAGTGGCGAAAATTCACCCTTTAGTGAATTTGCCCAATAGTGATAATGAGGTTCCTGCCCCATAGAGCTTGCAGTCTATATATTTTTACCCATTAATGATATTGTTGTCAACAGAGACATAAATTCCTTGCCTGAAGAATTAAGTAAGACTTATTGATTAGTTTAGAACAGTGATCCCCAACCAGTAGCTCGTGAGCAACATGTTGCTCTCCAAACCCTTGGATGTTGCTCTCAGTGTCCACAAAGCAGGTGCTTATTTTTGAATTCCAGGCTTGGAAGCAAGTTTTAATTGCATAAAAATGAAGTATAGTGCCAAGTAGAGAGTCCTCTAGGCTGCCAGTTCACCTACGGGCTACCAAATAGCCAATCATAGCCCTTATTTGGCACCCAAAGGGACTTTTTCATGCTTGTGTTGCTCCCCAACTCTTTTTACATCTAAATGTGGCTCACGGGTAAAAAAGGTTGGGCACCCCTGGTTTAGAATATGCTCTTCCAGCATGTCTTTTTCATTCTGACTCATATAAGCAAAATATTAATACAAAAATATCTGTTAATGTAACTTAAATACAACGTGTACTTTTATATGAGATACAAGTTCACATAGAAGACTAACTGTACTCTAAAAACAAAAAGCATTCTACATTCCAAAAATAAATCACCCAGTTCAGAATAAATGAAATGCTGACTGGCTGCTGATGTTAAGCATGCTAGAAATAAAAACTTCTGCCCCATTTATAAAAGCAAGGGCATGAGGTGTTTTCTCCTTCTTGGATTCCACTTCTGGAGTAGGGTCTATATTTATATCTAGAGCCAGTGGCATAAAGTTCTAGAAAAAACTTGATTCAATGCAGAATGCCCTAAGAATGAGTTATAGAATACAGTCGAGGTAGTTTAGTAACATTACAATACAACTAGCATTAGGACCCAAGCATAGTAGATGTAAATGATCAAGGTTCTGCCTTCCTTTTTTATATAAACATGTAATTTTATGTGTAATGTTTTATTGTATAGCGCTAAAAGCCCTAGTATTTATATTATACTGTATATTGTACTGTTATACAATTTTACATTTAGAGTGCTCCAATTTTAGTGCTTTGGGTTCAGCATTACTAAAATGTTATACAAAAATAACGTTGGCCATGAGAACACTTTTCCCCTCTGCTGACGTCATAATAATAATTTATAAAGTCATAGCACTGTATAAAATCTGCAAAGTATGTGAAAACAAATATTCCAGTAATGAATGTTACATAAACATAGCAATACATGTTAAGTTAACTTGTATAAGTTGATGTGTCTGTGAATACCTTATTGATATTATCTCCTCTTCTATGTATGAGTTCTCCCATAGTGATATGTCAGTGTGAAATATTGAGTCAATTCTCCTATTTTAATAGACTTTTTCAGTTTTTCTTCAAGACAGAACCGTGAAAACTAACACAACAGGAAAAAAAAATAATATTATTGGTAGTGATTTAAAGCCTTAGCATTGGCTTATTTTGTATGCATCTATTGTGCCTCCCCTCTGAGTTGCATGCAGTAATGCAGTTACCATAAGTTTTCTTATGGTGTGTGGAATAAAATTGTTTTGGTTGCTTCAATTATGTTCATACAGTCATGAAAAAAGCTGCTGGTTTAATGAACACCATGTCAGAATTTACTCCACAAGGATCCATCATACTGTGGTTGACTGATTCATATACTGGAAACATATCTTCTTCAGACACAGCAGGAACACATTACAGGTTGTGCATGGACTGCTGGAGAAGCAATCAGTGAGGCTTCCAGCATAGAGCTCTGCATACAAAGACCTAAACCAAGAATTATTAATGACATTCTAAAACTATTTATATATAGTTATAAAGACTAAGCCTAACCAGATATAATTTGATTATTTGCTTTTACATACTTTGCAGATTTATTATGCATCTGTATTTATAGCACAAACATACTACAGGTATGGGACCTGTTATCCAGAATGCTTAGGACCTTTCCGGATAATGGATCTTTCCATAATTTGGACCTTCATACATTGTCAACTAGAAAACCATGTAAACATTAAATAAACCCAAATACGCTGGTTATGCTTTCAATAAGCACTAATTATGTCTTAGTTTGGGTCATGTACAAGCTACTGTTTTATTATTACACAGAAAAAGGAAAAAGTTTTTAAAAATTTGGATTATTTGGATAAAATGAAGTCAATGGGAGACATTCTGTAATTCGGAGTTTTCTGTATAATGGGTTTCCGGATAGCAGATCACAAACCTGTACTTGGTACAAAAAAAAAATATGTCAGATTTACAAAGTTCTTTTCTGCACTGGGACAATTTGTTTCAGCTGATAGGACAGCAATACTGACAAATGCATTTAATCAGGCAATATGCGTGAAGTGGTGCTGTTGTCTCCACCTCTTTCTCCTCCCTATGGACACTACATGGGCAATGACAAGTTAGTACATGGATAAGTACACACAGCATTTCTTGCATTTAGATTTGTGTATGTGATGTTGATTTTGTTTGACCTTTTGTGACCTTTACTATTTAGTGACTATACACCCAGGTGTTTTGTTTTGAGCTTCATTTGGTCACTCTGCCATCTGGGATATTTATTTTTTATATTTGGGATATTTATTAGGGATATTTGTGTGTTTTTGGAGGCGGTAGGATGGTGTCAGGGAACCGGGAGTTCCCTCTGGGGAGTAGTCCGGATTTAGGAGGAAGCCCCTCAGGAGGGATCAGGATCGTGGTATCCAGGGATTAAGCAGAAAGGGTAATCGAGTTCAGGCAACAGGTCACAAGGCAGGCAGAATATAATCAAAGTCCAAAGTCCAGGCAACAACAAGAGATCAAACAGGAATATCCTCAGGGATAACAGGAATAGGCAACAGGGAACCCAGGAATCAATACAGGAACGAGATCCTATTTTCGGGCGCCATCTTGGCGCCTCAGGCGTCCTTTTAAAGGGGATTTTTGGCGCCCTTGCGTCGGCGTCAGCACGTCTGCGACCGACGCGCTGCGCCTGCGTCCATCGCGCCGTTGTGACGTCTTCGCGCCTGCGCACTTGCGCGCAGGCGTCTCTGCGCCGGCGCCGCTACCCACGTGGCGGCCATGGGCGCCGCCATTTTGGGAGCGGCGTCGGAAGGAATAGCTGCGCCGCCCGGAGCTCCTGGTCCTGCTCCGGGCGGCGATCGTGACAGATGGAAAGGAACACTTTTACCATTTTAAGTGATCTTAATTGTTTGTACTATAAATTACTCGTATGTTATTTTTATCAATAATCAATCAATATTTATCAAAAGATTGCCATTTTATATTGGATACTGGTGCCGAGATATGGGATCTTTCTTTTTGTGTGCTATAATGATTGACTTTTTCCCCATGTGCACAGGGTCTGTAAATAATTAAACCAAGTGGAATTGGTGCTATACTCCTTTCTTTTTTGGATAATTGATACTTCTATTGAAGACGAGTTTAGACCATCTGTAGATATACAGTTAGGTCCATAAATCTTTGGACAGAGACAACTTTTTTCTCATTTTGGTTCTGTACATTACCACAATGAATTTTAAATGAAACAACTCAGATGCAGTTGAATAGTAGACTTTCAGCTTTAATTCAGTGGGTTGAACAAAAAGATTGCATAAAAATGTGAGGAATAAAAGCCTTTTTTAACACAATCACTTCATTTCAGGGGCTCAAAAGCAATTGGACAAATTAAAAAACTGTAAATAAAATGTTCATTTCTAATACTTGGTTGAAAACTCTTTGCTGGCAATGACAGCCTGAAGTTTTGAACTCATGGACATCACCAGATTCTGGGTTTCCTCCTTCTTAATTGCGCTGCCAAGCCTTTACTGCAGTGGCTTTCAGTTGCTGTTTGTGTGCCTTTCTGTCTGAGGTTTAGTCTTCAACAAGTGAAATGCATGCTCAATTGGGTTCAGATCAGGTGACTAACTTGGCCATTCAAGAATATTTCACTTCTTTGCTTTAATCAACTCCTGGGTTGCTTTGGCTATATGTTTTGATCCATTGTCCATCTGTATTATGAAATGCCTCCGAATCAATTTGACTGCATTTAGCTGGATTTGAGCAGACAGTATGTTTCTGAACACCTCAGAATTCATTTAGCTGTTTCTGTCCTGTGACACATCATCAATAAACACTAGTGTCCCAGCCATGCATACTTACAGATGGCTTGTTTCACCTGCCTGGAGAGCTTCTTTGACCACATGTTGTCTGTTCACAGCAAAATCTTCCACATACAAGCACCCCCCCCTCAGATCAACTCCAGGGCTTTTATGTGCCTCATTGATAAGGAAATAACGAAGGAATTGCCCACACCTGCCCATGAAATAGCCTTTGAGTCAATTGTCTAATTGCTTTTGAGCCCCTGACATAAAGTAATTGTCTTAAATTGTTCCTTGCATTTTTATGCAAACTTTTTGTTCAACCCACTGAATTAAAGCGTAAAGTCTGCACTTCAACTGCATCTGAATTGTTTCATTTTAAAATTCATTGTGTTAATGTATGTATGTATGTATGTATATTTTTATTTGTATAGCGCTCCTTGAGGGCAAAGCACTGTACAGCAAAACAATAAATTAGTAGTGACAAACAAGGGGTCATTGAAGTAAAAAGTTATAATAGGTGCATTATTATAAATACAATTCACATAAATATAATTACAATACAAATTAAGTGCTCAGTGTCAAGGAAACAAAAGGCTAGAGGACCCTACCCCCTAGGGCTTACAGTCTAAATGGGAGGGTAACATACAGACACAATTTGGAAGGGTGCTGTAGGTTACAGTTTGATACGCGAAACAGCAGTAGTAGTGAGGGTTGCTCTGAGTGTAGGTTTTGCCCAGGAACATATAGAGAAACAAGAGATGAGATGTAGTTAGGTGCAGAGGAATGAAGGGGTTTGAAGGTTATGAGGAGGAGTTTATAAGTTATTCTTTGTTTTATAGGAAGCCATGATAAGGACTTCAGCAGGGGATGGGCCTGTTCCCTTTTGGATGATAGAAGGATAATTCTGGCAGCAGTGTTTAATACAGACTGTAGGGGGGAGAGATGGACATTAGGGAGGCCAGTTAGTAGAAGACTAAAGTAATCTAGTCGAGATAGGATGAGAGCATGCATGAGCGTCTTGGCCATAGCAGGTAAAAGGAAGGGATGGATTTTGGCAATATTGCATAAGAAAAAGTGACAGTTTTTTACAGTGGTGTTAATGTGATCAGAGAAGGAGAGAGGAGTCAAAGATTACGCCCCAGACAGCGTGCTGAATTGACAGGGTTAATGAGCATGCCATTAATAGAGATAGTACAAAGGGGAGTAGGACCAGGTTTAGAAAGATGATTAGATCAGTTTTTGTTAGGTTGAGTTTGGGGTGGCGCTGGTTCATCCAATTTGAGATAGCTAGTAGGCAGTTAGAGATTTGAGCCTCTGTTTCAGCTGTTAATGAAGGGGTGGATAAATATATTTGGGTATTATCAGCATACAGATGATAATTAAAGCCAAATGATCGGATGAGATCTACCAAAGACAGAGTGTACAGAGAGAACAACAGTGGGCCAAGTACAGAGCCTTGTGGCACCCCCACATTAAGTGGAACTGGAGATGAGGTGTTGTTACCATAGGAGACAGTGAATGAACGCTTAGAGAGGTAAGAAGAAAGCCAAGATGCAGCCTGGTCACGGATGCCAAGCAAATACAAAATCTGCATCAGAAGAGTGGTCAACTGTATCAAATGCAGATGATAGGTCAAAGAGGATAAGGATGGAGAAGTGACCTTTGGTTTTGGCAACCTGAAGATCGTTTTTACAGATGGAGCCACTTTCTTTTGTGAGTTTATCGCACTGTAACACTAGATAAGCAGCAACGATGTGTTAAATTGCCTCATCGCATTTATCGTGTTTACCAGCATGTAATCCCAGTTGTGGTCACTAAGCGCTAGCTAATGCCATCAGTACCAATATACGGTACATCAGTTACCAAAGAAAAAAAGAGATCAGCATCTTGCGAGATGCAGTGGTGGCCTAGTGGATTAAGTGGATGCTTTCACCAGTGGGTTTATAAATAAATAAATTGTTGGGGAATACCTCCCATCCGAAATAGAGAACAGTCGATGGTGTGCAAGGTCAAGTGAACAATTAAATGGGAACAAAAGAGAGTATGAACTGACCCATACTTCTGCACCCTCCCAACTGTTGTATCCAAAGTCTCACATAGAAAGTTAATTAAAACATAACTTTTAATAACCAAATTAAAAAGTTGTCCATTAATCAGCAATTAAAACAAGGTTAGTAGCAATGAGACGGATTGACCAGAGGCAATGGATTGGTCATGTATATACACATTTATAATGTGTCTGGGGAATTGAATATCCTGCCTGATACAGCATATCACAGATGCAGGCATTTATCAGTAGTGATAAATGCCCTTTTCCCCTCTCCCTCTGTGTCTCTCTTTCCCTCCCCCCAATTTTTCAATCTGTGTCTCTCTTTCCCTCCCCTAATTTTTTCCCTCTGTGTCTCTGTCTCCCTTCCCTGATTTTTTCCCTCTGCCCCTGTGTCTCTCTTTCCCTCCCCCATTTTTTTTCTTCTGTGTCTCTATTTCCCTCCCCCAATTTTTTCCCTCTCCCTCTGTCTCTCTTTCCCTCCCTTGATTTTTTTCCCTCTGTGTCTCTTTTTCCCTCCCCCAATTTTTTTTTCCTTTGTGTCTCTTTTTCCCTTCCCCAATTTTTCCCTCTGTGTCTCTCTTTCCCTCCCCTAATTTTTTCCCTCTGTGTCTCTGTCTCCCTCCCCTGATTTTTTCTCTCTCCCACTGTGTCTCTCTTTCCCTCCCCCAATTTTTCCCTCTGTGTGTCTCTTTCCCTCCCCCAATGTTTTCCTTCTGTGGCTGTCTCTCCCTCCCCCAATTTTTCCCCTCTCTCTGTGTCTCTCTTTCCCTCCCCCAATTTTTTCCCACTGTGTCTCGCCTTCCCTCCCCCAATCTCTTCCCTGTGTCTCTCTTTCCCTCCCCCATTTTTTCCCTCTGTGTTTCTCTCTCCCTTCCCCAATAGTTTCCCTCTCCGTCTCTCTTTCCCTCCCCCGATTTTTCCCCTCTCCCTCTGTCTCTCTTTCCCTCCCCCATTTTTTTCTTCTGTGTCTCTCTTTCCCTCCCCTGATTTTTCCCCTCTGTGTCTCTATCTCCCTCCCCCGATTTTTTTCCCTCTCCCTCTGTGTCTCTCTTTCCCTCCCCCATTTTTTTCTTATGTGTCTCTCTTTCCCTCCCCCGTTTTTTTCCCCTCTGTGTCTCTCTTTCCCTACCCCGATTTTTCCCTTTGTGTCTCTCTTTCCCTCCCCCAATTTTTCCCTCGGTGTCTTTCTCTCCCTACCCCGATTTTTCCCTCTCCCTCTGTATCTCTCTTTCCCTTCCCTAATTTTTTCCCTCTGTGTATCTCTCTCCCCCAATTTTCCCTCTGTGTCTCTCTTTCCCTCCCCTGATTTTTCCCTCTGTGTCTCTGTCTCCCTCCCCTGATTTTTTCCCTCTGCCCCTGTGTCTCTCTTTCCCTCCCCCATTTTTTTCTTCTGTGTCTCTATTTCCCTCCCCCAATTTTTTCCCTCTCCCTCTGTCTCTCTTTCCCTCCCTTGATTTTTTCCCTCTGTGTCTCTCTTTCCCTCCCCCAATTTTTTTCCTTTGTGTCTCTTTTTCCCATCCCCATTTTTTCCCCTCTGTGTCTCTTCCCCTCCCCCCATTTTTTCCCTCTGTCTCTCTTTCCCTCGCCCAATTTTTTCCCTCTGTATCTCACTTTCCCTCCCCCAATTTTTTCCCTCTCCCTCTCTTTCCCTCCCCCAATTTTTTTCCTCTGTGTCACTTTTTCCCTCCCCCATTTTTTCCCTCTGTGTCTATTTTTTTCCTCCCCCAATTTTTTCCCTCTGCCCCTGTATCTCTCTTTCCCTCCCCAATTTTCTTTCCTCTGTATCTCTCTTTCCCTCCCCCGATTTTTTCCCCTTTGTGCCTGTCAGGAACTACCTGGAATCAAATTCTGGACTATATACATTTAAGTTTCTGCTTTACCTCACTGAGCCACTGGAGACCTTTGAGATTGGTCTCTACGGAATTGATGATAGACACTCTGGTTTCCTTATGTGTTTGCTCAACTCCTCCTCCTCCTTCATCAAACACAGGTGTGTATAGCTTGCCAATTAAGGGGCTTTATAAGCCTGTTGCAAACCATGCCCAGGTGCTTGATCATTAAGAGTCACAGCCTGTTTCTACAGACCAGAGATTTCCTGCTTTTGTTCCTGTTCCTGCCTTGTTCCTGAGTCCCCGTCTGGTTCCCTGTTCCTTCTGTGTGCCTGTGTTCTCTGCTCCAGTTTCCCATTACCTGCACTCTGTTGGATCTCCTGGTAATTGACCTCGGCTTGTTTACTGGACTACCCTCTGCCATCAGCCTGCCTCAGACCTCGGCCTGCCATACGGACTTGTTATTGCCATCAGCCTGCCCTCGACCTCAGCCTGTTTCTCGGACTTGCCTTTATTGTTGCCTGCCCTTGACCACTGGCCTGGTGTGAGAACTTATATAATTTTTTATCTTTTGTTCATCTTTTATATTGCCATAAGTTTCATTATTAAAATATTCTTCTGCATAACATGTTTCCGGCCTATCAAAACCTCAAGTACCCACTGTACTTGTGTTATACAGCACCAGGGCTCCTACCTACCAGCCACTCACCTGTGATCAGTCATGACAGTGTCTCTCTTTCCCCCGCCCAATTTTTTCCCTCTCCCTGTGTTTCTCTTTCCCTCCCCAAATTTTTTTCCTCTATGTCTCTCTCCCTCTTCTGTTTTTTCCCCTCTCCCTCTGTGTCTATTTTTCCCAACCCCAATTTTTTCCCTCTGTGTCTCATTTTCCCCCCTCTGACCAGGCCAGAAACCAGATTGCAGAGGGTCCAACTGATCATGAGTGTGTAGAAAGTTAGTAATAAGGGGGAACAAGATGGTAATCTGACAGATAGGATGGGTCAAGCGTAGCCTTTTTAAGAATAGGCTTTACACAGGCCTGTTTGAAAGGAGAAGGGAAGGTTCCAGAAGCTAGAGCAGAATTTAAGATGTGAGTAACTGGTGCCGTAAGCTCTGCAACACAGTGTTTGAGCAGAGAAGAAGGCATAGGGTCAAGGGGGAAAGTTGTGAGTGGGGAGGACAAGAGAAGCTTGGAGACTTCAGACATTGTTACCACAGGAAAGGAATTAAGACATGCAGAAGGGGGCTTAGGAAGGAGGATCTGGTTTGCATTAGTAGAGGTAGGGATCTGATTGCAGATAGACTCTACTTTGTCTTTAAAGAAATCTGCAAAGTCCTGAGGAGAGTGCGTCAGGCTGACCAATACTGTTGATGATAGATGAAGAAGAGTATTGAATAGAGAAAACAGGTGTGGTGGGTTGTATTTGTGATTGTTTATAAGGATACTGTAGTACTCATGCTTGGCTTTCGACAAGGCATAATTGAGGCAGGACAGTAGTAATTTATAGTGAATAAAGTATGCTTTTGTACGGATTTCTTCCACATACGTTCAGCAGATCTGGTACAGGAGAGTAAGAATCTGGTTTGTGAATTCAGCCAGAGTCATGGGTTTTGAGCACATATATGCTTAGCCTGTAAAGGGACAAATGAGCCAATGGTTGAGGATAGTATGTGATTATACTCACTTACCAGGGTATTAGGATCAGATCTCCTTAGAGGAAGTGAGACTGGACCTGAAAGACTGAGCTAAGGCTGGAAGGTCAATGTTATGTGTATTCTGAACTAAGACAGTGGGGGAAGAAGCAGGTGGGCATGGAGAGTGAGAGATGGAAAATGTAACCAAATGGTGATCGGAAAGGGGGAAGGGTTCACTATTAAAACCAGAGAGAGAGTTTTTTTTAGTAAAGACTAGATCCAGAAAGTGCCCAACCTTATGAGTAGGGGTGTTTGTCCACTGCTGGAGCTCAAAGGAGGAGGTTAGGTGGAGAAAACAAGAGGGCCAGTGTTGTGAAGCATCATGAATGTGAAAGTTAGAATCCCCAAGGATGATTGTAGGGCTTTCAGTGCATAGGAAAAAAGAAAGCAATGTGTCAAAGTCAGAAAGGAAGGCAGCAGAGAAGGAGGCTGAAGGGGGTCTGTAAATGACAGCTACACATACAGAGAGAGGGTTGAAAATCTGAAGGGCATGCACCTCAAAAGAGTTAAATGAGAAGGCTGGAGGAATAGGTTTGAACCAACAGCGAGAGTAGAGGAGAATTCTAACTCCCCCACCATGTCCAATGGTTCGGCGGGTGTGAGAGAAAGAAAGACCACAATGAGAGAGTGCAGCCTCAATGGTGGTATCATTCCCTGAGAGCCAGGTTTCTCTTAGTGCAAGAAGAATAAGTGAATTAGAGCAAAAAAGATCATGGATTAATGTGGTTTTGTTAGTTAAAGAGCAGGTGTTAAGTGCACAAGAAAAGGGAAGACAGGAAGAAGGAAGAGTAGGAATCTGAATAAAGTTAGAGAAATTAGAGGAATGAGAAGATTTGCGCAAGTTGGCAGGAAAACGAGGATGAATATATGTTGGTATTGAGCAGGGTTTAGGGTTTGAGAGATATCCCCTGCAGAAGTAGGTAAAAGAGGGAGAAGATGTGGAAAGAGGATTTTAAGTGACTACACATCCTTGTCTTGTTAGTAACTGAAGGACAAAGGTATTTCAAGTAGTTGTTAAGTGTATAAGAGCTGGAGTATGTGGATTGGAGTAGGGAAGAAGATATGTAAATAGAATACTGACAGACAATAGGACGGTTAAAGGAAGTAACTACTTTAGGGAGCACTGTGCATGCAAACAGAGCCAAAATGATTGCCATTTGTACTAGTGTTATGTTTAAGTTGTCTATGTCCAAAGATTTATAGACCTAACTGTTTATATTACAAAAAATCCGTAACAAAGAGATTATATATATTATATATATATATAGACAAATGCAAGAGGTCCTCTGCACCCAACCTATTATCAATATATTTAAGACATTTTCTGCATACTGCTACTGAAAAATGCCTTACCCTTTAAACAAAACAGGGATTGTTTGTCCATATATTGCAATATATTTAAACTGGCCAACTACGTCAAAGTCATCCCATAATATCTGGCCAGTCCTATGCTCAATTTTCATCTGATTCATTAAGAATTCAATTGCTTAATTATACATTTTACAAAGGGACTAAGTTTAAACTGCAACTTACTAGCTGCTTTCAAAGTAAAACTTCCAAACTTGGCTGCCCTTTTATTAGACACCAGTGGGATCACCTGACTATAGCTGGGAAGGGTGGGAGCTACAACAAGGAGCTGGTCACTGCTCCTATTTAACAATAACAAACAAGGGAAAGTTGTGCTCACCACTAATTTTTAAAAAACATTAGGCGGGGGTGCAATGAGGCTGTGACCACAAAATACATATAGACAAATGCAAGAGGTCCTCTGCACTCAACCCATTATCAATATATTTAAGACAGAGACATTTTGTGCATACTTCTACTGAAAAATGTCTTACTCTTTAAACAAAACAGGGATTGTTTGTCCATATATTGCAATATATTTAAGCTGGCCAACTACGTCAAAGTCATCGCATATCTGGCAAGTCCTATGCTCAATTTTCATCTGATTCATTAAGAATTCAATTGCTTAATTATACATACTCAGGGACTAAGTTTTACCTGCAACTTACTAGCTGCTTTCAAAGTAAAACTCCCAAACTTGGCTGCCCTTTTATTAGACACCAGTGGGATAACCTGACTATAGCTGGGAAAGGTGGGAGCTACAACAAGGAGCTGGTCACTGCTCCTGTTTAACTATAACAAACAAGGGAAAGTGTAAGGTACCTTTGGTCGCAGCTCAGTCTTTTCGTGGACGCAGGCGCAGGGGTGTGCAGGGTTCTGCGCATCCTTGGCGTCTGTTTCCGGCGCCCGCGTCTTTGCGCGGGCGCGCGTCCGTTCATTCGGGCGCGCGCGCGTCGCGACGGTCGCGGGCGCGCTAAAGTTGACGCACGGCGTCCTGACGCTGCGTCCTTACGTTTGGCGCCAATCTGTCCCTATTTATCCTTGTCGAAAAAAGCAAACAGCGCTTGGTGATTATTTTCCTTGCTCCTGAACCTTTGCTGTTGTACCTCTCTTTGAACTTGATTCCTGGATTTTGACCTCGGCCCGTTTCTGACCACCGCTTGACTTCTGCCTGCCTATCGACCCTGCTTGTTTTGACTACCGCTTGTACTCCGCCTGCCTTCTGACCTCGGCCTGTTTCTGGTTTGCTTGAACTCCGCCTGCCCTTCGATCTCTGCCTGTCTACGGATTCTTCTCTACTCTAACACGGCCTGCTACCACCACCTGTGAGCTCCTGCTGTACACTAAAGCAGTTTTAACTGCTAAGCTCTTCTCCAGTGGCTCCTACCCTCCTGGCACTCCTGACAGAATCACCAAGCCAGAATGGAGCCATCAGAAGAGTTGCCAACTCTAGTCGATCTGTCTCAACAGATTGCTGCTCTAACCCACGTTGTGAGGGATCTTCGGGGAGACTATCAGAATGTCCAAGAACAACTTCAACACAGAATTAGAGTGCTCACCTGAACGTAATTACCCTCTCGGGTGCCGGGTGCTAAACAGTCCACAGGACCTCCTGCTCAAGGTCCAAATAACTCGAACATCCAAAGAAAACTGTAGCACACCGATCAAACTTGTCTTGTGAAGAAAAGTGTTTTTATTGGCTCACGGCAGACATAAAGTTTGGCAACGTTTCGGGCCACGCAGGGCCCTTTATCAAGCCTTGATAAAGGGCCCTGCGTGGCCCGAAACGTTGCCAAACTTTATGTCTGCCGTGAGCCAATAAAAACACTTTTCTTCACAAGACAAGTTTGATCGGTGTGCTACAGTTTTCTTTGGATGTTCAAGAACAACTTCAAGACATTCGGATGTCCACTGCTGCCTCGCCTCCTTCCTCTTCAGGACAGTCGGATTCGGGAACTGCAGCTGCTAGTGCATCACATGGGGAACCCAAGGTAGCGATGCCCGACAAGTTTTCTGGCGATCCTAAGACTTTTAGAACTTTTATTAATGGTTGTCGCCTCCTCTTTACCCTCAAGCCCCACTCTCATGCCACAGATCAAATCCGAGTGGGGGTTATGATTTCCCTTTTGCAAGGACAACCACAAGCCTGGGCCCATCGTTTGTTGGAACAGAATAGCCCTCTTCTTGCCTCCACTGATTCCTTTATCCAGGCGTTATCCAAGATCTATGAGGATCCTCATAAAGTAGAGACTGCTGAAGCGGCTATCAGTAATTTACGTCAACTCCGTAGACCTGTGGAAGAATACGTGACGGACTTTCGTTGTTGGGCACCAGACACCTTGTGGAATGACAGGGCCCTCCGGCATCAGTTTCGCAAGGGTTTGTCCGATCAACTCAGGGATGAGTTGGCTAGAGTGGGTCTTCCTGGTTCTTTGGAAGAGTTGATTCTTCTTGCCATCCAGATTGACAGAAGATTAAGGGAGAGACGTCAGGAAAGAGGGTCCAGTATGCCAAGTCAGGCATGGGGCCATGAATGGGTGCTTCCTACAGCTCCTCCTCCAGTCCTTGTTTCTCCTTCTTCTGATGGCGAGCCCATGCAAATCGGGGTGGTACGCAAGACCCTGTCCATGGAGGAAAGACTGCAACGAAGACGGCTAAATTTATGTCTATACTGCGGTCTTTCTGGACATTTGTTAAGGAATTGCCCCACTCGACCCAATGGTAATTTCCTCTCACAGCAATCTTCTAATACTCCCTTGGTTCCCTCTCTCCAGTCTTATGTTCTTCTACGTCTCTCTTTGCAGTGGAACCAAAGAAAGATTGAGGTGGATGCCGTAATCGACTCCGGAGCTTGTGGGTGCTTCATAAACCAAGACTTCGCGAGTCAATACAAGATTCCTTTTATTTCCAAGGCCCAGCCAATACCTGTTAAAATGGCTGATGGTAATTTTGTTTCTTCTGGTTCTGTTTCGCAAGAAACCCCATATATTTTTGCTTCTTCTTTAAGAGGTCACTCTGAGTTAATAAAGTTTGATGTGATGGAAAACCTTCTTTTTCCCGTAATTCTTGGCATTCCCTGGTTGAGGGGTCATAATCCAACTATTGACTGGCAGGCTGGAACAGTTTTCTTCAACTCGGATTACTGTCGTTTGAATTGTTTTCCTCCAAAGATGCTGGGTGCAACCATTTCCGATGATGAACTTCTCCAATTTGTCCCACAAGTCTACCATGAATTCGCTGATGTCTTTAACAAGAAAGCGGCTGACTCACTTCCTCCCCATAGGAGTTATGATTGCCCGATCGATCTTCTCCCTGGCGCATCCATCCCTTTTGGAAGAATATATCCTTTATCTGAGCCTGAGTTAGCTACTTTGAAGGACTATATTGATGAGAATCTGGCTAAAGGCTTCATACGTCATTCTTCCTCTCCTGCCGGTGCAGGTATTTTTTTGTCGAGAAAAAAGACCACTCCCTAAGACCCTGCATTGACTTTCGTGAACTCAACAAGGTGACAATTAAGAATCGTTACCCGTTGCCGCTCATTTCTGATCTTTTTCAAAGACTTGGTCGTGCTACAGTTTTTTCTAAGTTAGACTTGAGGGGTGCTTACAATCTGATTCGAATACGTGAAGGGGACGAATGGAAGACTGCCTTTCGTTCCCGATATGGTCATTTTGAATACACCGTCATGCCCTTTGGCCTTTGTAACGCTCCTGCCACGTTTCAATATTTTATCAACGATATTTTTCATGACTTACTGGATCAATTTGTCATCGTATACCTGGATGATATTCTTGTTTTTTCCAATTCTTTAGAAGATCATCGTTCTCATGTGAGGGAGGTTCTGCTTCGTCTTAGGAAACATCTTCTCTACGCCAAAGCTTCTAAGTGTGAGTTTGAGAGATCTCACATTGAATTTCTAGGATTCCGAGTTTCTAGTCAAGGTTTCAAGATGGACACTAAGAAAGTTGAGGCGATTATTAACTGGCCACCCCCGAATGACCGAAAAGGGGTTCAACGTTTTGTGGGATTCGCAAATTTTTATAGAAGGTTTATCAATAAATTCTCTTCCATCATCAAACCTCTCACAGATCTTACAAGTTGTAAAATTAAATTTTCCTGGTCCCCAATTGCTCAACAAGCCTTTGAACTTCTTAAAAAACTTTTTATTTCTGCTCCCATTTTAGTCCATTCCGATGTTTCCAAACCTTTCGTTCTTGAAGTGGACGCCTCTGAGGTAGCTATTGGAGCAATTCTTTCACAGCGAGCTGGCCCCAAAGACAACTTACATCCGGTAGCGTTCTTCTCTAAGAAGTTAACTCCTACTGAAAGGAACTATGATGTTGGAGATCGTGAGTTGTTGGCGATTAAAGGTGCTTTGGTAGAGTGGCGTCATTTATTGGAAGGAGCTGTCCATCCTTTTATCATTTTCACTGACCATAAGAATCTGGAATACTTAAGATCTGCAAAGCGTTTAAATCCTCGTCAAGCTAGATGGGCACTCTTTTCTCTCGTTTCCAATTTCATATAACTTACAAACCTGGGGCCAAAAATGCAAAGGCTGATGCCCTGTCCAGAGTTTTTCCGGTGGAGAAGGTGTCCATGGTTCCTGATACAATTCTTCAGTCTGGACATTTTTTACTTCTGCAGTCTTCTTTTATTGATCGTCTAAAGAAGGTTCCTCAAGCTCCAACAGATTATCCTGGTGTTGAAGATATTTTTGCTCAAGATGATTTACTTTTGAGGAACAATAAGTTGGTGGTTCCACCAAATCTTCGGGTGGAGGCCTTGAGAATAGTTCACGATCATCCTTTAGCTGGGCACACTGGTATTCGAAAGACCTTAGAATTGGCCAGACGTCTTTTTTGGTGGCCCTCGTTAATAAAAGAATGCACTGCTTATGTGCGATCGTGTGAGTCCTGTGCTAGATCCAAGTCTTCTTGCAACAAACCTGTGGGTCTTCTCCGTCCCTTACCCCTTCCTGAGAGACCTTGGAGTTCTATTTCCATGGATTTTATCGTTGAACTGCCTCCATCCAATGGGTGTAATACTATTTTTGTGGTTGTCGATCGCCTTACCAAGATGGCACATTTTATCCCTCTTCCCCGGCTCCCCTCTGCTGCCATGACTGCGGATGTGTTCATTAAAGAAATAGTTAAATTACATGGTCTTCCTAAAGAAATTATTTCTGATCGCGGTACCCAATTCACATCTAGGTTTTGGACTGTGTTGTGTAAATCCCTTGGTATCTCTTTGTCTCGTTCTTCAGCCTATCACCCACAGACCAATGGGCAGACCGAGAGGACTAATCAGACGCTGGAGCAATACATTCGTACTTTTTCTTCCTATTTGCAGGACAATTGGGTGTCACTTCTTCCATGTGCTGAGTTCTGTTATAATAATTCTATGCACTCTTCTACTGGCCAGACTCCTTTCTTTTCTAATCTGGGTTTTCATCCTATCATGTTTCCAGATGTCCTTTCTGAGGTGACCCTTCCTGCATTACAAGATCGTTTGGAGTTTCTTAAACAAAATACGTCTTTTTTGAAGGAACAGATAAGTAAGGCTCAACAAAATTTCAAAACTTTCGCAGACAGAAAACGAGGGAAGGATCCTGAATTCAAGAGTGGTGACAAGGTTTGGCTCTCTTCTTTGAATCTTCGGCTCGCTACTCCTTCCAAGAAGTTGGCTCCAAAGTTTCTGGGTCCATTCGTTATCAAGAGGGTCATTAATCCTGTGTCCTTTGAATTAGAACTTCCTGACTCTCTTAAAGTATATCCTGTGTTTCATGCTGCTCTGCTTAAAAAATTTGTGCCTAACATCTTTCCAGGTCGTGTGTCTCCACCTCCTCCAGTTATCTCTTGTCAAGGCGAGGCTGAGTTTGAAGTGGAAAAGATCTTGGACTCCAGAGTTCGTGGCAGAAGGTTGCAGTACCTCGTCAAGTGGAAAGGTTTTCCAAATGAAGAGAATTCCTGGGAACCAAAGAACAATGTTCATGCTCCGAGGTTAACGACAGCCTTTCATAGGAAATATCCTGACAAGCCTGCTTTTGACGTCCTGAGGCCGCCCCTCAGGGGGGGGCAATGTAAGGTACCTTTGGTCGCAGCTCAGTCTTTTCGTGGACGCAGGCGCAGGGGTGTGCAGGGTTCTGCGCATCCTTGGCGTCTGTTTCCGGCGCCCGCGTCTTTGCGCGGGCGCGCGTCCGTTCATTCGGGCGCGCGCGCGTCGCGACGGTCGCGGGCGCGCTAAAGTTGACGCACGGCGTCCTGACGCTGCGTCCTTACGTTTGGCGCCAATCTGTCCCTATTTATCCTTGTCGAAAAAAGCAAACAGCGCTTGGTGATTATTTTCCTTGCTCCTGAACCTTTGCTGTTGTACCTCTCTTTGAACTTGATTCCTGGATTTTGACCTCGGCCCGTTTCTGACCACCGCTTGACTTCTGCCTGCCTATCGACCCTGCTTGTTTTGACTACCGCTTGTACTCCGCCTGCCTTCTGACCTCGGCCTGTTTCTGGTTTGCTTGAACTCCGCCTGCCCTTCGATCTCTGCCTGTCTACGGATTCTTCTCTACTCTAACACGGCCTGCTACCACCACCTGTGAGCTCCTGCTGTACACTAAAGCAGTTTTAACTGCTAAGCTCTTCTCCAGTGGCTCCTACCCTCCTGGCACTCCTGACAGAAAGTTGTGCTCACCACTAATTTTTAAAAAAAACAATACACGTGTGATAGAACAGCCCCTAACCCAACATCAGACGCCTCAGTCTGTACAAGGAACTCTTTCTTGAAGTCAGGAGCTATTAGCACAGGGTACCTGCACAGGGATGCCTTCAAGTTTAGAAAGGCTTCCTCTGCCTCTGGGGTCCATGTAACCATTCCAGCTTTACCCACTTTTGTGAGGTCAGAAAGTGGGGCTGCAAGGGTAGCAAAGTTGGAATTAGGCCAGGGCCACTCCTGAATGCCCTCAATCTTGGACACCAGTAGCTTGACTACCCCTCCTCCAATAACATACCCCAAATATAAGGCCTCTTCTAATCCCATTGCACACTTTTTGGGGTCAGACCAGCCTTCCAAATAGTGTCAAGGACTGCTTGTATCCGGGGCAGATGATTTTCCCAGTCTGGGCTAAAGATAACCACATTGTCCAGGTAAGCCGAAGCGTACCCTCAGTGTGGTTTGAGAATGCGGTCCATCATCCTCTGGAAGGTGTCTGAGGCCCCAAGAGTTTATATTGCCACTGCCCCTCAGGAATGGAAAAAGCAATCTTCTCTTTGGCCTCCTCAGTGAGGGGTACCTGCCAATAACCCTTGGTATGATCTAGGGTGGTGATGTACTGGGCCTGCCCTAGCATCTTGATCAATTTGTCTACCTGGGGCATAGTATACGCATCAAATTTGCTGACCTCATTGAACTTCCTGAAGTTGTTGCAAAATCGGATGCTACCATCTGTTTCTCGGACAAGGACAATAGGGCTGGACCATTCACTATGGGACTCCTCAATTACGCTCCTACATCCTTCTAATCTCTTCTGCCTGGCATCGTGACTCCGATCTGATAACATTTAACACTGACTTTACCCCAGGTCCAGTTACAATGTCATGTTTAATAATATCAGTAAGTCCAGGCTGGTCTGAGAATATTTGTCTGTTCCGGACCAGAAACTCCCTCATTTCCTGTTTCTGGCTGTTAGTGAGGGTCTCAGACACTTTTACCTCAGGCACCTGTGGGACTTCTACCTTTACACCTGCTGGATGGGTGGACAACGCTTCCCTATTTTTCCAGGGCTTAATTAGGTTTATATGATAGACCTGCTCCTTTTTCCGCTTGTCTGGCTGGGACACCTTAAAATTAACGTCCCCTACGTGCTCCATAATATTGTAGGGGCCTTGCCTTTTGGCCAGGAACTTACTTTCCATCTTAGGAACCAGGACTAACACCCTGTCCCCAGGATGTTCGGACATGAGCCAATCTATTAAATAGCTGGCTTTGAGTTTCCTGTTCTTGAAGCATATGCTCTCTCACAAGAGGCATCACCATTGCAAGACAGTCCTGCATGTCTGCAAAATGCGCTACCACACTTTTGTATGGGGTGGATTCAGATTCCCATGTCTCCTTTCCCACATCCAACAGCCCTCATGGGTGGCACCCATACAACAACTTGAAGGGCGAAAACCCTGTAGATGCCTGTGGGACTTCTCTAATGGCAAACATAAGATAGGGAAGTAAACAATCCCAATTACTCCCATACTAAACCACTTTTTTTAACATCCCCTTGAGGGTCTTGTTGAACCGTTCCACCAACCCGTCAGTTTGGGGATGATAAACAGATGTGCATTACTGTTTGATTTGGAGAAACTTGCACAATTCCTTCATCACCCTAGAAATGAAGGGAGTCCCCTGATCCGTAAGGATCTCCTTTGGAATTCCTGTGTGGGTGAACAAGTGGAACAGCTCTCGAGCTATGGTCTTTGAAGAAGTGTTCCTTAAGGGGACAGCCTCTGGATATCGAATGGTGTAGTCCATGACTACCAAAATATACTGATGCCCCCTTGCATACTGTATATTATTAGTGACCCTACCAAGGCCATTGCGATATGCTCAAAGGGGATTTCGATTACAGGCAACAGGACTAACGGGCTGCAAAAATGGGGCATTGGGGCAGATTTCTGACTCTCGGGGCAGGATTCACAATAGTTCTTTATATCCGCATGTACCTGTAACACTTTTGGTCTTTGATTTTCTCATACGCTTGGTGGCCACCTAGTGGATGAGAATGGACCCGTATGAGAACTGTTCTCCTATAAGGCCACGGAACCACTACCTGTTCCGCAATCTCTCCTTGAACCTTACCCACATAGTAAAGCAAGTAATTTTGTACAGCAAGGTGGGGAAATACACAATCTATCCCAGGACTTCCTGGGTTCCCATTATTAATCGTGACTTTTTTCCAAGCTTAAGTAAATGTCGGGTCCCTTAGTTGGGCTGTTCCGAAGTTATCACAGGAGACCACTAATTCAGGCTTGCTAGGTACCTCAATAGTCTCCGCAGTTACCCGACCCATCCTCGGTACTACTTACAATAACACCAGAAATGGACGGCCCCGTTTTCTCTCCCCCAGACACTCTCCTGCATTTACAGCCCCTGTAAAGGTATCCAGTTCAGTAGGGTGGGGTACTGTTGTCTGTCTCTGGAGCCTGCCCCTGGCACTGTTCTCGAAAAAGGGGAAAGTCTCTGCCCAAAATTACACTGTGCAGGAGTAGGGGAGACACTGCCGCTTCATGGCACACAAAAGTCACCAGGGCTGTGGAGTATTTCTTGCACTTCACTGAAGTGGTAGTTCAATTGTTTGCAGATTTAGTAATTTGCTTCTTTCATATTTAGACCATGTTCTAGCATGGCTATATTTTTTTTTGTGTTTTTTCTAAAACTCCATCTGTAGAGTTGGTTAAAAAACCAAACTGGTTTTAAAGGGGCTCTAAACCCTCCAAAATCAATTGCTGTAAACGTTTGTGTGGTCATGAGCAATTTTGAAATTTACATTAATTTTACGATTTAAGTGGTTATAAATATAGTTTTATTCATATAAAATTAATGTACGTTGCAAAAGGGCTTAGACAGGCACCTTAAAGGAACAGTTCAGTGTGGAAATAAAAACTGTATTAATAGATAGCCTGTCCAAAATAAACATGTTTCTGATATAATTAGCCAAAAATGTAATCTATAAAGGCTGGAGTGACTGGATGTGTAACATAACAGAGCAGAATGCAACGTCCTGCTGTTCAGCTCTCTGACTCGGAGTTAGTCAGCGACTTGAAGGGTGGCCACATGGAACATAACTGTTCAGTGAGTTTGCAATTGATCCTTAGCATGCATCTCAGATTCAAAAGCAACAGTTATGACTCATATGGCCATATTACTGCCTGTCAGGGCAGCCATCAGGGGGGGACAGGGGGGAGATTTGTAGGGGGCCCGAGGGTAAAAGGGGCCCAGCCACGCCACACTTACTTGATTAGCCGGGCCCCCCATCTTTCTGAGAGCTGCTGCCTTCGGGAATTATATTTTCTCATGTGGGGTCCTAGCCACCAATATTTCTTAATGGGGGGGCCCTGGCCACAAATGTTTTTTTATGGGGAGCCCTGACCACCAATATCTTTTTATTTTTTATTAACATGTGGGAACCCTAGCCACCAATATTTTTTTTGTTTTTTTTACTGTGTGATATGGGGCGAACCTGTGGGGGTGGGGAGGGTGGACCTGTAGGTGGGGCTTTCGGTGGGTGCAGCCCAGCGGGCCCAGGAAATTTTGTCATATGGGACCCTGCGATTTCTGATGGTGGTCCTGTTGCCTGGTAACCAAATCAGTGGAAACCAAGAGAGCTGAAAAGCAGGAAGTAGTGTTCTGTTATGTTACACATCCAGTCACTCTAGCCTTTACAGGTTACATTTTTGCCTAACTACTGTATATTAGAAACATTTTTTATTTTGGACAGGCTATCTATTTCTGCAGTTTTTAATTTTATACTGAACAATTCCTTTAAGCATACATCAATTCATTTTGGGGTTATATTCCATTTAATAGTTGCCTGTACATTATTTTACCTTTATCCTGGCAGTTTTGACTGCTAAAACATAAATGAGTGATTAATCAAGGAGTGATTGATTTGGCTTTAAAACTAAGGCTGCAGAGAATGACTGTCAAAAAAAGCTGAATGATCATTTACCAGGGTTGATTTATAAATAAACAAGACAAGGTAGTAATTTATAACAATGGCTTTTAATAATTCACAATTAATTATCCTAAATCATAGTTTATACAGGAGAAGTGGGCAGCCCCTTATTGCAGTTCCCATCATTTCTAACTTTTGTCAGGTTATCCCAGTGATAGCCTTAAAAGGAGCAATCATTTAAGAGTTTTTTGCCCTGCAAGAGCATGTTGCAGGCAAAACGTAGTCCCTATATAGTTGTATAATTAAATACTAGAGCCCCAATGAGATAAAAGTGAGCGTAGGACTGTCAAGACCAGTAATAACTTTGACGTTGTTTGCCAGCTTTGATGATATTGTAATATATGGACAAACAATGCCTATAGAGTCAAGAGTGAGTTTATTGTCATTTCATCCATATACGTTTGTACAGTACACAGTGAAACAAAACAACGTTCCTCTAGGACCATGGTGCTACACACAACATAGATGTATCGGATAACAGACAAAAAGTGCAAGTGCAAAAATATGCAACTCCTGCAAGACAGGACAGCACAGTGCAGGGACAGGACAAGACAGTGCACACTCAGCAGATGTAATATGTTATGTAAATAATGCTAAATGTCAGACATGATGGGTGTATCATTGTGATATGATAGTAGTAAGAACATCATAAAGAACATGATAAAGTGCAGATGTGCTCATAGAGAACAATTGTATCCAATGGCTATTTATTTATACAATGGCGTACAGTGGCTGTGTAATGTTGTGGTATATAGTAAGGTCAGATGGAGTGTGAGAGAGATCTGTCTGTTCCTTGAGTATTCAGGAGCCTCGTGGCTTGGGGGAAGAAACTGTTACACAGTCTGTTAGTGAGGACCCTAATGCTTTGGTGCTTTTTTCCAGATGGCAGGAGTGTGAACAGTGAGTGTGAGGGGTGTGTGGGGTGTGTTGGATCATCCACAATGCTTGTGGCTTTACGGATGCATTGAGTGGTGTAAATGTCGGTGATAGAAGGAAGAGAGACACCTATGATCTTCTCTGCTGTCTTTACTATCCTCTGTATGGTCTTGCACTCCATGACAGTGCAGTTCCCAGCCCAGACAGTGATACAGCTTCTTAGGATGCTCTCAATAGTCCTTCTGTAGAAGGTTTTGAGTATGGATGGCGGGAGATGGGATTTCCTCAGCTTGCGCAGGAAGTAGAGGCACTGTTGGGCTTTCTTGGCTACGTAGCTGGTGTTGTGGGACCAGATGGGGTTCTCCACCAGATGGACATCAAAGAATTTGGTACTTTGAGGAAGGTGACTTTGAAGGCCTCATAGTGGTGGCACTGATATGCCATTTCTATTGAAAACAGTGTTGTACAATTTCCCAAATCCAAGCTAAATACAATCTCCAAAGCTTTGTTTTACAGATCTTATCTCATTTTTATGACAAACCTTCCTCACAAACAAGCAGGGAGAATCAATACATTACTATTTAATTTAGTTACACGTTATGCTATCAACAGTACTATAACAACAAAACACCTTTTAAAAAATCACAGAAGCAATGATAACATATAGAAACATATGGGGCAGAATTATTATATGGTTTAAAAAACAAATTTTGTTTAACACAGTATAATAAATAGGCCTAATAATATATAACATACACAAGGAAGGATGTCACTAACTAGTTTTTTCCAAAAGCCCAGGATTGGGGGTTATGTTGAGGATTGCTTTTTTGGCAAAGTGGAAGAGCTGAAGGAGACATAATTCCTCATATTTGTTGATTGATAGACCTTCCATGTATCCTAGCAGGCACAGAGCAGGTGAACAAATGTTCAGTAGTTACAGGGCTGTATCACTGTAAGACAAAATCTCTGTCCAAAACTGCTGAATCTTAGATCAGTCTCAAAAAATGTGCATATAATTGGTTCTAAGTTACATTTGGGGCATATGTCCAGGGAACCATGGTAAATCTGGGCCAGATGGGAGGCGTCAGGTACACATGTTTAAGAAACTTGGCATATATATAGCTGTACCTAGAGGAAATATTGGTGTCTGGTAGGTGGTTGACTAATTCTTTAAATGTAAAGATTACCCCTGCCTCAAGAACTACCACTTGATTGTTTGGATTTAGATTTAGCCACCACCAGGTGAACACAAGTTAGCTTGCCTAGCAGTATATTTGAAATTTGGTTAAAGCCAACCTTTGAGGCTTGGACCAAGCCCCAAAGGTTGGGGTCTCTGTGCACCCCTGGGTCAATTTGAAAGACAAGTGAATTCCCCCAGGTTACCCTCAGACCAGAGAATTCCCAAACAAGGTTATCTCTCGCAGGAGTTCAGATAAAGATTCACTTGGGTATGCCAAGTATGCCTGCATATCATCTGCATATAGTGATAGTTTTCTTCAAGTTTTCTGCAGCTGGAGTCACTTGATAGTCATGTGCTCTGATTTGTATGGCCAGAGGCTCTGTTGCCAGGGCAAAAAAAAAAGGGGAGACAGTGGGCAGCACTGTCTAGTCCCCCTTATCAGAGAGAACTCCTGTGACAGACCCAAGTTCACGTGCATCCTAGCTCTTGGGGTAAAAGAGTTAAAACAAAATTTCATAGTTACAACTTTTAAAGACAAACCCGCTTTATAATATGAAAAAATATGAAAAAATGCCATCTTTTTTAAACATTTCTATATCTTTTCGGCATACAGGATATGATGTTACTGACATAAGATTGAGGAATATGTAGCTTATTTCGATCAGTTTGCCAGGTCTAAGCTGGTGAAGGAAACTCTGGCAAAAGCAGTAACGGTGCATAAAATTTGCACTATATTGAATTTGCGGCGTAACGTTCGTTCACCTGAGAGAAAATGCACCTGGTAAAAGGGCACAAAAAGATGCCTGTTAGTAAATTGGCTTCACCCTTTAGTAAATCTGCCCCTTTAATTTGGGAAATATATATCCCCCCTCGTAAAGCCATGCCTGCATCCCACACTATTTATCAGTTAAGGTCTGGAGGCAGACTTGGGTAACTGACTATATATATATATATATATATATATATATATAGTCAGTTACCCAAGTCTGCCTCCAGACCTTAACTGATAAATAGTGTGGGATGCAGGCATGGCTTTACGAGGGGGGATATATATTTCCCAAATTAAAGGGGCAGATTTATATATATATATAATATATATATATATATATATATATATATATATATATATATATACACATATATATATATATAGATATATAGATATATAGATAGATAGAGATATATACAAACAATTCCCCCAATTCCATCACAGACAGAGGGGCACACCACTAATCATATATATATATATATATATATATAATTAGTGGTGTGCCCCTCTGTCTGTGATGGAATTAGGGGAATTGTTTGACTATAATTTTATTTTGGGAGCGCCAGAGGCTCCATCTCCTGGGCAGGTGTGTTTGGCGTGGGCTCCCAGGCCCAAAGCCAGCCTTGGTGCTACTTATATTATGGACTTACAGGCTTATGGAGGAGGAGTCCTATACTCACTACTCTGAGAATTACCTCCTCAATTTTGGTTGTGAGCTTGGAAGAAACTATAATTGCTACCAGGATGTCTTGGTTATTAGCAGAGCGAACAGGAGGTGTTAAAGGAGGTGTGGGACTGCGGGCGCCATCTTGGCTTGCTCTGCACACAGACTGTCCCAGCTTTGCCACGGTCTCTGTGTGAACCTTGTGCAAATTTTTCCCCATCTTTACTGTCAGGGTGGTTAGTAGACAGAAGGGCACATCAGGAAGCACTGCTGGTTAGGAGTGGGGTGATCACAATGGTCTGTACAGGGTACTTGTCAGAGGAGCTGCTGCGCGGTGCAACCTATCTGCTCGGCATTCAGCTCCACCCCCGCCATTAAGCAAATAATTAAAAATATTATAGTCAAAATGTATTATGAATAGCAGAGGCTCTAACAAGAAAGATAAACAATAAAAACTAAGAATACAATTTTACCTATTCATGTATTTTCTGGTTGCCAGGGTATCTTCCAGACACCTTTTCCAGTTGTATTTAGGAGATAAGCATAATAGGGCTTCCAATTATTTTGAAAAAACATAAAGATAAACAATAAATACCTACTAAATAGATACATAGAGTAGGATGTGCACTAAAAATATAAAGGTGAACTTTCCCTATAAGTTTATCCAGTTGAGGGTTCAAATGCTATTCTGACCTATATAGTTAGTGCTTGCTCTCATGCCAGTAGAAAGGTGTAAAACTGTTTATTTCTCTGTAAGACTTTTTGCATAATGAAACTCCATCAGCATACATGTAAGTGGTCTCTTCCTCTAAAACAAGAATGTTATGATGCTTTAAGAAATAAAGCCAAGTTAACAGAATATAATGTTTCAATATCAAAGTATATGGCATTTATTCATTTTTGTTTAGATTAGAAAAATAAAGCTATTATATGTTCTGAGTACTCAAGAACTGTTTTGTTTGCCTTATTTTAACTTATTTTAAGGCTGCAAATATAAAATGCTGTTTATAGTGCTGAAATGATGCAAGGAAATTTGAAAGGTAGAAATTGATTACAAGTTGTATAAAAAGACTCCTGAGTTCAAGTCGGGCAGACTCTTCAGTTCTTGTAATGCTTTGAATTTATTTTTGCTCCTTGCTTTTTAAATGGCAGAATGAAGGAGAGCTTAAATCTTTTTCTACAGCCACTGTGTCTTAACATTAATAAAGTTAAATGATCTTTCAAATAAGAATAATTTCCTCTTTTAGCATTTCCATTTATCTTAATGCCATTGTAGTAGTGTAGCTTAATGGTTTTTACACATAATGCAGCAAAATAATGGGATAAATAGAATAAAGAACAGGATTACAAAATGAAGAGCAGTTTACATCCAATATCTTTAGTGTACTAAATATACTAATGGAATATGTGCATGCTATGAGGGTAGGGGATTACAAATCAATATGTGCCATGAGAGTCCCAGTTAGTGGTTGGTGGGGAAAGAACACAGCCATAACCATACTTTTTGTTTAATTAATATAAAACATCTCATTTCGCCATGTTCATACAAATAAAATTCCCCAGAAGTTTCCAGGGGCAGCAAAAAGTTGCACCTGGTAAATTTAAGAGCCGATTTTCTGCTTATTAAACTGGAAAATCTCTCTCTGCCCTAGAGATGCACCCCCCTGGACCCCCGCCAGAGATGTTAAAGTAAGTACGAGGGGCGGCATTGTGAACACCACCTCGGGTGGCTTTAATTGCCTGAAACACCCATACTAATGTCTGATAGAATTTTGTACAACAACCAAGTAATTATTTATACAGAGAATTTTACACAGGTAGTAAGTAAAGCAGTAAAAAGATAAATTTTTTTTTTTACACTTGCAGCTAAATATAAAAAAGAGAGACCTAAACCCTGATGCAACTAGAAAAACTAAAGGGAAATATTATAAAAATACGGCTAAACAAATAATTAGCAATTATTACAAATCAAGGACAAACTAAAAAAGATAGAAAATGTAAAAATTTATATGGACCAACTTTACAGAAAGCAAAGCCAAGACTAATGATGGGCGAATTTGCGCCATTTCGCTTTGCCAAAAAATTCGCGAAATTCGCGAAACGGCGAAAAATTTGTGAAACTGCACCGGCGTCTCGTTTTTGATGCCGGCGCCCGTTTTTGACGCCGGCGTCCGCTTTTTCGAAAAAAATAAATTTTAGCCGTGAATTTTCGCGGCCGCTTCGCGAATTTATTCGCTGGCGGCGAATCGCGCAAATTCGCCGCGAATTCGCGCCTGGCGAATAAATTCGCCCATCACTAGCCAAGACCTATGTACAAGGTAACAATCATAAAGAAATGGTCAAACATAATAACTTATAAGATAGTCCATTATCTGCCAAACCATAGATCCGAAGATATTACCAGTCCTGGAAATATTGCAAACCCGTGTACTATGTGCCAAAGTATACCATAATTTTTAAATGAAGCCCAGTTACACCCCAGCCAACAATAACTAAAATAAAATAATTTATTAAAGTCAATCTCCATAGGATATTCTAAGAACAAACTAATAGACTGCATGAACCAGAAATAGAGGAAGCTATTATAACAATATGAGTCCTTATGGATTTTCAGGAATTTTATAATAAAATATTTATTCCACATTTGGCTCATAGATTATTGCAATTGTTTAGAAAAGCAAAACAGGCAAGTTTTCTGTTGAAAAGTCAGAAGAAACAACAATTATGTTGTACAGACTGGTTAAAGAGTTAAAGAGGTAAAAGTGTGCCCTTATTTTAGTCTCCAATTGTTAAATGTTAAGGTAAAGTTATATGTCAAAACTATAGCTAATAGCCTCGAAGGTATTCTTCCATTTCTAATAAAAAAGATCAGGTAGGATTTTTTTAAAGGAATGCAGATGGGACCTTCCTGAACCCTATAAAAAAGTGGAATGGTCAGGACACACTTCTCTGCTTCTGTCTGTAAATTCAAAGAACACATACATTGAGAAAGCCACCCTGAGGAAATACAAAAAGTTGATACATTTCTCAGCAGCATCTGTAGAATATTAGCAACTATTGTATCAATTCTAACATTTGCCTTTAATGAAACTCAGGGATTCTGCTCAGCAGGGACAAAGATAAGAAAAGCCAGTACAACTAATGCAGGGAGAGAATTTTGCATCTTCACTTTAAAAAAAACCCCCTTTCGAATATTTAGATGGAACTCATAATAATTTCTGCTACTCGAAATGCGTGGCCATGTGTCAGTTGGTTGGACCTACTGGTAAATAAATCTTTAGACAGATTATTAAATGATCCCTTTATATATTTATATATAGTTATCATATCACCCCTTAAGAGACTTTTCTCCAGCGTGAAAAACCCCAACTGGGCCAGTATTTCCTCATAGCTAAGATTTTCCATACCTGTTACCAGTTTAGTTGCCCTTCTCTGGACCCTCTCTAATTCAATTATGTCCTGTTTGAGCACTGGAGACAAAAACTATGTGGCATATTTTAGATGGTTCTAGTATTTGCACCTGAGGAAAGGGGTTGGTCCCCGAAAGCTTGTACCACAATGTCTGCAATATGATGAAGGCTTAAGCCTATGTGAATTGGTGTGTTTCTTCCCCTTACATAGCTTGGATATTCTAGATGGGGCATAACCAGTGCTCTGTGCAGTGGAATAATAACCCCCTCCTCCTGCAAATCATTTAAAGGAGAACTTAAGCTTAACTAAAGAAGTAGAGAAGAAATGTTCTGAACTTTTGTACCAGCCAAAGGCAACCACAGCCAGCAGCTTGATTACATAAATATACTTTTGTTTCTAAAGCAAAAACACAGGTTTTACCAGTGCAGGACAACAGTGCATTAAGGGGGTTATTTATCAAAATCTGACACTATTTTCTGAAAAAGACTCAGCCCAAATTCAAATCGGACTTTTTCCCCTATATATCAATACATTTTTCCGAACATTTTCTTGTGCGTGGAAAAAATTTGTAAAAATATCCGAATGCTATGATTTTTTTGTATTTGTTGATCAAAAAAATTACGGCATCTTCAGATTATGGAACAAAACCCAGTACAGATCATATCCCATATTGGGACATATGCTGTTGACTTCTACATGAACCCTTTAAAAGTCTGACCAGAAAAAAATTGGACTTTAATAAATAACCCCCTTGGTGTTACTGTTCCTTTAATGAACACGTTAAATAAAAGTGGACCCAGTATAGAGCCCTGTGGGACCCCATTAAGAACCCAAGTAGAGACTGTACCATTAACAACCACTTTGATTCTGATCCTGGAGCCTATCCATGTGCAAATGATTTCCTTAAACCCAAAAGCCCTTAGATTAGAAACCAATCTTTTAAGGGGCACGGTATCAAACGCTTTGGCAAAATCCAAATAAATTATATCTACTGCCCCTGCTGTCCAGCAACTTACTTAACTCATCATAAAAGCAATCAAATTTGTCTGACATGACCTATCCTTCATAAAGCAATGCTTATTGCTGCTCATAATGCCATTCACCAGGAAATGCTTAATAAGCATTCAAATAATTTGCCCACTATGAATGTCAAATTTACAAGCCTAAAATTTCCAGGTTGAGATAATTCCTTTTTTAAATATTGAAATAATATATGCTTTCCTCCAATCTATAGGTACCATACCAGTGAGTCTGAGGAGATCAGAAATAGAGGCCGGTCTAAAATTGAACTAAGTTCTCTTAGTTCCCGAGGCACCTTGTTCATACTAATTTTGAGTAAATCTTTATGAACTATATTCTGAGTTAACCAATGACTAGATTGTGCTGAGCTAACAGTGCAGCTACTATATGAGATGGGTCTGAGATCTATGACTCCTCTACTGTATACACTGAAGAAAAGAACTGATTTAGCACATTTGCCTTTTCTGTATTCTTTTTAACCACATTGATATTATTATTTTAAGGAGCAACACTCTCAACCTGCATCATTTTACTATTAATACTTAAAAAACCTTTTTGGGTTAGTCATATCCTCTGCCACATTGCACTCAACATCTTTGCCTTCTGGATTGCTGTTCTACAACATTTATTATAGTGTTTATATTCATTAAATGCAGCTTCTGTCCCCACAGACAGTTTTTACATGCCTTTCTCATCTTTCCTATTAACTTCTTTACTTCTGTATTAAGCTGCATTGGGTGATTCTTAGTGCTTCTACATTTACTTCTTTAGGGAATAAATTGAGAACAGTAACAAGCTCTGAAGGCAGCCCTTAAGGAGCTAAAGTTAGCTTTTCTGAAATTCAGCATTTTTGTTGCCTGATGTATATTTGTTTTTTGCACCAGACAGTAAATGAGTTCACATTATGGTCACTAAAACCAGGGTTACTTGCACATTTTTGGGTCATTGGCGATAACTAGATCCAGTATAGCATGATTTCTGGTTCGCTCCACTACAACCTGGGCCAATTTGTCATGCAACAAGTTTCAGGGATGGAACTAGAGGTAGACAGAAGAGGCACTTGCCTAGGGCCCAATGATGGGGTGCTAGGCAGGTACCTCTTACATTTTCTTCTGCCAAGCCCTTGTCCGTGTTCACTACCCTATTAATTCTCCCCTCTGTCCCCTCCCTTCCCCTCAGTGGCTATCCCTCTCCTCAGTCACTCTCCCCTCTGTCCTCATCCTGTCATCTGCCAGGCACATGTCCACACAGTTGCGGTCAGGTGTGCACGCACATGGGGGGGGTTGCCTAGGGCGCCCAGCCAAATTGGTTCAGCTCTGACAAGTTTTCAAACTTGTTCCCATTTATTGTCCAGGCAGTACAGTCAATATCAGGATAATTGAAATCCCCCATTGTCATTACTTTCCCCAAACTTGCAGCCTTTTCAATTTGCATTAGGAGCTTAGCCTCCTCCCCTTCACTTACATTAGGAGGTTTATAGCATGTGCTTACAATTAATTTGCTGGACTCTTTATAATCGTGAAGAGCTCCGCTCATATTGCTTTAGCCCCTCATTCTTCTTAACATTGCTCATGGCACAGGTAATATCTCTGAGAAAATTACCATGGAAGCCTTCACCCTCAACTTTTTACCTATTTTTTTTTAAATTATTCTAGAAGACTTCACTCCCTCCTGTAACTTTGGCATTGGTACCTACAGTATGTGCACCAAGACTACCAGGTTTTCCCCTTCCCTCCCCAATAATCTGTCCACTCGTTCCACCACCTGCCTAACCCTAGCACCAGGCAAGTAGCATACTTTTTGGAGTGAAGGGTCCTTTCAACAGATTACCCTATCCAGCTATCTAATAATTGAATCCCCTATAACTAAAACCTGCCTTTCATTACTTGCACTCCCCCCACCACCTGTATTAGAGACACTGCCTCCCAGGGTGTTTTGAGAGTCAGCCTGCTCCATACATGCCAGAGCTGTCCTTACCAGCATCTTCATACATAATGGTAAATCTTTTGCTTTGGACTAGCTGTGAACCAGTCCCCTTCAGTACCTTCTTTTCCCACTTAACTGTTACAAACCTATCTCCCACATTACACTCCACTGACCATTCTCCACCCCCACTACACTTGCCCCTGTCAGTGGTTGCTCTGTCAGCCTTTTTTACTCCCTATTTGCCACCATCACCATACTAAGTGCTGCAAGTTCCCCCCTTAGGGGCAGATTTACTAAAGGGCGAAATGACTAATGCTGGCGAAGATTAGCCAGCATTACCGTTTTCAGGGACCTTGCAGATTTACTAATGGTTGCAGGTATCACTTCACTAGCGAAGGAGATAGACGCTAGCGGTGATTCGCACTCTATTGCCAGGAGAATTTTCACTCTGGTGAATGGACGTTACTCCTCAAATTCACCAGGCTTGCCTTTGCCAGCTCAGACCAGGCGAAGTGCATGGAGTGCATAGATCTTCCTCGTTCTTTTGTTAGTTACATCATATTTTTTAGTGGAAAAAGTTTCTAAGTCCTAAAAACGCTGGCATCTTTTCCTTTTTTTCAGAGTGATAGCCTGTAAAAGTCCTTAAAAATGTTTTCTGGTAACCGGGTTCCCCCATACATTTTCTAACATATGGAACATTAACTATACAGTTGACTCATGTGTAGGGCATTATAACAACTCTACTTTCTTTATTAAGGTTCCGTGGACTTGTGTAATGTAATGTATGTGCTGCAACATATATGTTAATAAAACTCTAAATTTCCCACCTTATGCAAATTAGCCTGAGCAAAGACCTCTAACGAAGTTGCTCTAGGCAGAATTGACTGCTAGCACATCTTAGCTTTGATTTGCTTGCATTGCCGAAGTAACGCTGAGCGAATTTTTGCCTGGCGAAGTGTTGCGATGGCTGTGAAGCCATTGCTGGCAAATTTTCACCGCTTAGTAAATTTACCCCTTTGAGTCTGTAGTTTAGATTCTAAGATGAAAACAAACCTGCATCTCTCACATGTAAATACTGCATTGAACTGCTGCTACAACACCACATACTGTACATGTGACAAGATACACGCTGAGTGATACTGGCAAAGCCACTACTTACAGTCTTCCAAGTAAAATTGCATATTGTTTTAAGTTTTAAACATCTTAAGGTTTTTAAGGCCTGCTAAACACTTAATTCACATACAACACTTAGATCACCTTAGCAGCTCTCACATCGCTGTACACTTAAATTGGTATATTTATCAAAGAGTGAAGTTAGAGATCACCACATTCCTCTAGAGTGAAATTCCGCCACTCTCCATTCATTCCTATGGGATTTTGAAAGGCATAGTTATCAAAGGGCGAATTTTCACCCATTGATAAATACTCTTTTTTTCACTCTAGAGGACTGTCGTGATCACTAACTTCACTCTTTGATAAATATACCACAGAGTATCAAATCTGTGAGATCAGATGGGCTTTATTTTATTTATATTTTAATCTTCACATAGCCCCTTTATAAAAGTGTAAAAGATGAGTATTTTTCCTGTTTAATCACTATGATTTGGACTAGCATGACCCATTTAGGTTGGGGTTTTATAACCAAAACCATTTCCAAGTCCCAGCAGCAAAGTATAGGTCTCATGACTGCCTATTTTAACAGGGGGTGGCAGTGCAAGGCTCTGTGCATAGACTGTGGCACAGATGACAAAATTAATTTAAGATACTGTAAGTCTATGAATTGTATATAATTCATGAATTTAGTTTTTGTTTTATAAAACCACTACTTTTATAATTCAATGTATTTAAAATTGAATTGAATACTTAAAGGTCACCAATCATGACCAAAATCATTTACTAAGTAAATTCACTATGTGAAAGTTCAAGAAATCCGATTTTTAAAACAGTTAGAATTGTTTGTATAATGTAAATGATCAGCTCACTATACCTTTTGCAAGATCTTCCCTATCTCCCCTGCAGTTCTAGCTGAGGCAGGCATCTTGGATTTCACTGGCTCGTCCTACCTATATCTTCCCAGCCAACTGTAGCTCTGAAATCTCGCACATGCTCAGTTGAAATTCCTTGCTTGCTTATCAACCCTTCTAAGCTATTTTCAAATCAGCCAAACCTCTGTGTTAGCTGCTGTTCAGTAGTGCTGCCACCTGCTGGAAGTTACTGTGTACCCTTCATTTGCATTATGACTTTACCAGCAGGGGACAAGATAGGGAAATATCCTGATACTTCTAGTGGAGGAGTTTACTTAAACAAGGCATTCTGGGTAGAATACTCAAAGCAGTGTTACAATCTGAGCATGCTCCTGAAATTTCCATATTAGAGTCTCTGTTATAGTCACAGTATGGCCTCCCTCAGTGAAAGAACCCATTTGACAAAGTAAGGGATTTTTTTAAAACCTGATTTTTTAAAAAAAACTATATATGTAGTTTGATTAAACGTGTTTAGCTTGTACTGGTCAGATTGTTAATATGTGTTTGATTTTGGCTGTGATAAGTGCCCTTTAAAACAAGAGATTAGCTTCCACTTAATACCAGTGAAACATGAGGGTATTGTTTTGTATTTATAAAGATCATTCCTTTGCAAATTTCCTATTAATGTTTGATTTTATATATACTGTATAAGAGAAAGCTTCCAAACTGCATGCCTCATCAGCAGTACTGTAGATAAGCACTACCTTGAGGCCATAAATAGATGGTGTTATATTGATGTCAGTTCTGTAATAAACACTTCAGCTGCACCAAAAGCATGGCAGCATATACTGATATGCATGAATTCAAATACAAGCTCAGCATACATGTTCTTTATTTAAATATTTGTTATGATTTTAGAACTATTTCTGTCCTTCTGTTTTCGCTGCACTGCTTGTTCTGACTCTTGAAAATTAGGAGGTGTAGCTAGACCTGGCCTTACTGTCTGTCTTTGGCTGTGTGCTCCATACACTGTCGAACTGGCCCTGCGGGATACCGGGAAAAAACCCGGTGGGCCCCGACCCTCGTGGGCCCCCGCCGGGCCAGAACCTCTTTTTGGAATTTTTTATTTTATTTTCGGCGATGCGCAGCGCCGAGTGGCGTTGTTGCGCATGCGCGCCGAACTGAGTTATTGCGCATGCGCACCAAATGCCGTTGTTGCGCATGCGCGTCAAACGCCGTTGTTGCGCATGCGCGTCAAACGCCGTTGTTGCGCATGCGTGCCGAACGGCTGGGCCGACGGGTTTTAGTAGGGGGGCGGGGGCCCCTGGACAGCAGTCCCGGTGGGCCCCGGGCCCCCCAGTCCGACCCTGGCTCCATACCTTGCAACTCTGAATAACGTTTATGGTATGGGCAAGGTCGGACTGGGGGTCTGGGGCCCGATCGGGGCTTCTTCCTCAGGGCCCCCCCTCCCCGCCTTGCATACGTGCGCTATGTTTTTGCTTCTACTGGTCAGTCACAGCAAGGAGAAAAGCAGAGTGCGGATCTGGGTACAGGGCTGGAGGGGAGGCATCTACATGCTTAACACTGCACTCCATTCAAGGAAAATTCTGCAGGTTTGTGCACTGTGAAATGGAGCACAGAGGATAGCAACTTAATGCACTAAATGAACTTTATGTATAACACATAACAGCGAGGTTTTCAGATTTTCTGTAATATTTATTTGATTCAAATATAAGTGTGTTGTGGCAAAGACACCCCCTCGGTTTGTGTACCATGAAGGACAGGGATGTTGGAGGGAAATAGATGGGAGGAAAACAGAAAAAAGAATAGGGATATCTATCCAATACATTAGACAAGTGGATTTTTTGATCATGTTCATTCAGTTTTCTATTATGTTATGGGAACCAGTCTGCATGGCAGGGTGTGTCTTGACAGTTCTCTGCATCAGACTGCTTTGTTATGACTTCAGCATAAAGGTTTATGCACAATCCCACTTTGCCACCCTTTTTAGTTTATATAGCCCTTTCTGGCACATTGCCCAAGCTGGCTATGTGTTTACAGTTCCAGTCAAAACCTTTTTTTCTATTGCTCTCCTGTATAGTAACTCCATGACTGTTCTTGACTTACTTGCTTGCTGCCTCTCCTGACCCTTAGCCTGCCAAAGTGCTCTCTAACCCTTTATTGTATCACACAATGGGGTAAATTTATCATAGAGTGAAGTTCTGCCACTAGAGTGGAATTCCACAGCTCTCCATTCATTTCTATGGGATTTTGAAAGTCGTATTTATCAATGGGTGAAAGTGAAATTTCACCCTTTGATAAATACGCCTTTAAAAACACCATAGAAATGAAAGGGAAGTGGCGGAATTTCACTCTAGTGGCGGAACTTCACTATTAACTTCACTCTTTGATAAATATACCCTTTTGACTAATTTTGACCAGTGTCCAGGTTCTCAGCAGTCTACAACAGAAAGTTTCCAGAGCCTTAAAAGGGAATCAGTGAAGACAGGTCCCAGCAGGGCTTTCCTAAAGAGAGATCTTCCAAGCAACCCCAAGGTTCCTGGTATGTAGATTGTAACATAGTCCTTTTAGCTGGTGGAATTCTGTTTATTAGTTTCTCTATGGTGGTAGCCACAAAAAATTGGGCATAAGACAGGCAGTAGATTGCTCTCTGTGTAATTTTGCAATCTAATAATTAGATTAGTTTATGAGGTAATTACCTCTCCCATTGGGGCAGATTTACTAAAGGGCGAAGTGGCCGTCACTAACGAAAATTCGCATGCATTCCCATCCGCAGGGACATAACCAATTTACTAACAGGTGTAGAGGCCAATTCACTAGTGAATAAAACTGTCGCTAGTGCAGTTTTGCACCCAGATGAATTTTAGCTCAAGCGAACGATTGTTACATCGCACATTTTACAAAACGTTATCTTTTTTACCAGAGTTTCCTTCTCTGCCTTAGACCTGGAGAACTGATAAGATGAAGCTACAGCCTCCTCAATCTTATGTCAGTGACAGCATACCCTGTATGCTGAAAAGTCATAAGAATTTTTTTAAAATGCAGGCGTTTTTGCATATTTTAAAGCAGTATTGTCTTTTAAAGTTGTAAATATAAAAAATGTTTATTTTCACAATTTTTTTTAATATTTGAGGGGCATGCCACATTTGTTTTAAGGTGGTCTTATGTCTAGGACAATAGAGAGTATACTATCTACAAAAATAACTTGTGTTTATTGAATAATCATCAAACAAATGCCAAACTTTCCAACTGCATACGAGAAAGTTATTTTCAAACAACAATAAATCAAAATGTGACATCTCAGTAGCACAAGCAATTTTACATTTGGTTTGGTCAGGTTGTTGCATTATATGTTCTTACTCACTTCTCAATGGTTGCAGTGACAAGTCTATCAAATGTCTATGTGAGGAATTATAGGCAGTGTCAGAAAGGAATTTTCCTCCCTGCCCTGGAAAGTACATAAAACCAAATAAACAAAGGAATTAAAAATGCTATGGTACAAAATTCTAGGTATTTTCAATTCAATAAAATGTTTAAAGGGCCACACATTTATTTTTTAGTTTCCCTTTGTTTTTTTGGCACACATTTACATTTACATACATCAAAAATCCAGTACAACAAATTCAAATGTTTCTGGTCATATGTATTCACCCTTCAGACTACCTTCTCTTACTATAACCTTCTTCCAAATTTATTTAGCACTTAGCATATCTCAGCCCCAGTTCACAGTCAAGGAAATAATATTGCACAATTCCCAGGATAATACTGCACGGTTCTCAATACTGTATTTTGCGCAACTTCCATATTCCAAAATCCAATTCCCTTCTGCCTCTGCTTTCTCCCCTGTCCTTGACTCATGTACCACAGCCTTCTGATCTCCAATCCACCATAACTCTGGCTGCTGATTTATCTGTTAGCATCACAATGCTTCCCCATTTCATAACCATATGACATATACATGAATTAAATAGCAACAGTGGTGAATACTGAATATTTGTATACTGTACCATTTGGTCTTGGCACTTCATTAAATATAATTTTGTACCCGGCATCAATAGGTGCTGCACAGACAGACTCACAGACAGACTCAATTGCATCAAATGCATCACCTCCATGCAACTGCTATTGTGCTAGAATTCTGGGAGGAGAGCTCTGCATTGTAAAAAAAAACAACAAAAAAAAACATGGTGTTTAAGTTTGAAATTGCACATAGCTCACTGCGAATATATGTGTGTATCTGTCATAAGTCTTCCCAGTCACAAGGAGTGCCCCATCATTCATTGGAGACTCTAGCACTATGGCTCCCAAGAAACTAGTGGTGTATCAAGAACCACCTCTTCCCCAGCAGCTCTCTTAAATGCGGCAGGGTATCAGAGCACAAGTTGGCATGGAGCAGTAGAATGGACTGGGTCGGGGAGGGGGTAGAGTTAGGGCGGGAATTGGGGGATAGTCGGGGTTGGGAGTGGGCAGGGGCAGGGAGTGGGCAGGGGCAGGGAGTGGGCAGAAGTATGGGGATCGGAGTGCACTGGGCCATTTTGAAGATTGTTTTGCAGGGGGCCTGGCGCACTCTAGTTATGCCCCTGCAAGAGATGATTCGCAGATTTGTTCTTTATACAGTAGACTGTAAAAGGGTCAGACTGTCCTGCCAGGGCACCGGGTAAAAACCCGGTGGGCCCCGGCATTGGTGGGCCCATGGCACTTTAATTACATTGGTGGAGCCAGCAGGTCCGTGAGTACCAGTGAGCCCACCCCTTTCCGGATCACCTGCCTGGTTGCCAGCCTGTCCACCCACCCTCCATCTTCAGTCACACAATGGCTCTTTCATTCTAGTGGCGGAACTTCACTCTTTGATAAATTTAACCCTTAGAGTTGCCAATTATTTGCTGTGCTGAAGCCTCCATTTGTCCACTGTTACAGCATCAGGTACTGACACTGATTGTATCTAAGTTTTTTTTTATATATAGAAAAAATGGACCTGGACTGTCTTGTCTCCATTAAATCAAACACTTTCTTTTATTATTTATTTATGTATTTATTATTTAAAAAATAAAATTTCGAATTTTCAGCATCCATTCTGTTGCTAGCGTGGAGATAAGCAGACAAGATATTATTACAGCAGCCTTGTCTATAACATATAACGCAACATGTATTGAAAGTTTTTAATTATTAAATGATTAAGTTTTACCAAAGAAAAGTGAAGCTGTGGAATTCCCTAGCAGATAATTGTTGGCTGTAGCAAGCAATGTCAGTGAGCAGCATCAAGGGCAAATAAGGTCTTGAACTGTATTTAAAGGGGCATTGATTCACGGGAGGAGGGGGTCATTCTTCCACTTTATAGAGCACTGGTAAGGCCCCATCTAGAATATGCCGTACAGTCTCCTTCACTCAAACAGGACATTATTGTATTAGAGAGGATACAGAGAAGGACAACTAAGCTGGTAAAAGGTATGTTTTCTTTTCATGGTCTTTCCAGCTGACACAAGGTCACCTATTCCGTTTAGAAGAAAAGAGATTCCGCCTAAATATTCGGAAGGGGTTTTTTACAGTGAGAGCTGTGAAGATGTGGAATTCTCTCCCTGAATCAGTTGTACAGGCTAATACATTAGATAGCTTTAAGAAGGGGTTTGATGGCTTTTTAGCAAGGGAGGTAATGCAGGGTTATGGAAGATAGCTCATAGTACAAGTTGATCCAGGGACTAGCCCGATTGCCATTTTGAATGTCTTCCCCCTGTGAGGCAAGTTGGAGAGGCTTCAGATGTTTTTTTTGCCTTTCTCTGGATCAACTGGCAGTTAGGCAGGTAAAAGAAGTTAAAAGGTTGAACTTGATGGACGTGTGTCTATTTTCAACCTAACTTACTATGTTACTATGTTAAGGCTGATATACTTAAAGGGGTTGTTGATGTAGCAATGATGTGTTGAGAAAAATTGCAATTTGTTTTAATTTTTTCATTATTTGTAGTTTTTTAATGATTTAAACTTATCTTCTAAACTCTGTAGTTTAGAATTTCAGCACATATCTTGTTGCTAGGGTCTAAATTCCCCTAGCAACTATGCACTGATTTGAAAAAGAGACTGGAATATGAATAGGAGAGGCCTGATTAATATGTATGATGACATAATTAATAAATTTGCCCAGCCATCTACAGTCTTGCTCAAACTTCTTATTTAAGATGGATTGTTCTATGCACTTTTCAATCTGGGAAATCAATGCCAGCAAATGTTTTTGTGCTTTGTTGGTTTGCTATAATTTATTTATGAACAAAAGTGTTATAAAAGGTCTACTTCAGGTTCATATTGTATGTGCACTTACTGAAAGGGATTCTGCTATGCTCTTGTGTTTTTGACTAATAATTTAAGTTAATATTGTTACTGCCATTCCAGTCTTTTTTTTTTTTTTTAATAAAATGTTAATTTTGGTATTCATTTGTAGGTGCTATTTTGTACCGGGTGGCCCTTGAGATGAGGTTTATTATATAGCATCCCAATATAATGTAGTATAAAATAATGACATGACTTGCCATATGGACTAAATGCTCTGTTGGGTAAAATGTAACAGATGTATTACAAGAGTAAATATCGTTCAATAATTGAGTCTGATCCATAGGTTGCACCAGACATACCACAGCTTGGTATCTCTTGGATTATTATGTCCCGGTCTGAAATGGGTTGCATATTCACATAGAGGCCTATTTATCAGAATTTAAATTTATGTCGTTTCAGAGGTTTTTTTTAACCACAAATGAACTCAAATTTAAAAAAGCACCACTGTGTACTTATTTAGTTAAACACCAAATATAAAGTACACACAAAGAAAAACACAAAATTAATCCAATAAGAATACTAAATTCTTAGTGCATTTACAAATGACAAAAAACTTTTTACAATGCTAAAACCTTACTGTGGAGTTTCTTGGTTTTTTTTACACTTACTCACAATTTGTGTTTTGAAACCATTGTCCACATGCACGATTTTTAGCAATGAAATCATGAAAAGAAAACATTAACGTTAATAAATTTGTCCCTAAATATTACATTTTATGATGATACTGTCTCTCTTCAAGATAGAACTTCTATATACTCAAGCTTCCATAAAATACAATGATTTGTGCCCATCGCTTCTAATATTGTCTGGTAGGCATTGTTTAAAAGCTACCAACTTTCTACAGTTTAGTAACTGACTGATAAGTCAGGCATGAACACTAACGGCATGCATGCAAAATTCAATGTGCCAGACTGATAAAAGACCAGTCACTAATTATTTGCTGTGATTTGCATTAGTAGGGCACATATAAATCATGTTTCTACATACGTCATTTTAAAATACAGTGATATAATATTAAGTGCTATTGAAATAGTTGTTAGCAATACCGACCACTAGAATGCGAAATGAGTTACATTATAATATATACTTCAACAGCGATAATGATTTAACTTGTTTGCTGCTACCATGTTGACTATTAAGAAGGAAAGTAGTTCTAAACAAAGTATAGTATAATATTTTTTTATTGTTTCCTAGAATTCTTTTGAGAGGTCACATTGCTACACAAAAATGTATTGCTGATGTATTGTGTCATCCTTTAGTCTTTCTTTAAAGCTATTTTCTCCTTCCTACTTCAGAAGCAGCTGGCTTTATTTGCATATTCATAAGGCCATCTGTCGTCTTTATTAAGCTGGAGCTGCCAAGGAGATGTCCACACTTTTATCCTTACTGGAACATTAAAAGGGCTTGTTTAAGGACCTACAGGTAAGATCCTTTGCTTTTCAAGCATCATTGCTTTATGTCATTAACACCTGAAACAATACTAATGTTCCAAAATATGCCACCCTTGTGCAGTTTAAGTGTACTCTTTTCTATTAATGGTATGGCTTAAGTTTGTACAGAGATCAGCATAGCAAGTTAAGCCTATTTCTGGCATAAATGTTATAGGTAATGAAGTGCAAAAAACATTATAAATTAAAATTAATTTATATAACAATACCATTTTCATAGCAAGGTAATTCAGTTTAATTTACTTTTTATTTAATTATTTTTAAATCCTACAATAGAAGGTGACTTTCTCTTCTGAGGAACAAAGTGTAGTGCACATACCAGTGTGTGTACTGTGTTAGAACCAATGTATTTCAGGCAGTAATGAGCAGATGTTAGAGCATGCAAATGTGGATGTTAAATGTGGATTGCTAGATGCACAAAGATGCCAACATTCACCAATTTAAAAGGAGAACACAAAACTGGTTTAATGCAAAGGTTTACAGGCATTGGTACTTGGTTTTAGCTGCTTAGGGGTGACATAGTAGAGCTATTGCCCTGAAGAGTAATATTCAAATACATTAAGGGGCACATTTACTATGGGTCGAATATCGAGGGTCAATTAACCCTCGATATCCGACCATCGAAGTTAAATCATTCGACTTCGAATATTGAAGTCAAAGGATTTACCGAAATTCGTTTCGATCAAACGATCGAAGGAAAAATCGTTCGATCAAATGATTAAATCCTTCTAATCCAACCTTCCCCATAGGCTAACATTGGTGCTCTGTAGGTTTTAGGTGGCGAAGTAGGTGGTCGAAGTTTTTTTTAAAGAGACAGTACTTTCGACTATGAATGGTCGAACAGTCGAACGATTTTTAGTTCGAATCGTTCAATTGGAAGTCGAAGTCGAAGGTCGAAGTAGCCAATTCGGTGGTCGAAGCAGTCAAAAAAATACTTCAAAAAAGTATTTTTCCTTCTAATCCTTCATTCGAGCTAAGTAAATGTGTCCCCAAGAATAGAGAGACAAGTTCAAGAATTGCATAAGAAATGGTATATCAGGGCATCTGGCACAGAGCTATGGATAGCTTGACCTCAATGGCTTTATTACAGAGGAAGCAGATCCTGTTGCTGCAGGGAGGCCCAGGAAGTATAGGGGCCCACGAGGCCCTAATTAATTTACAATTCCAATACACATTGGTAAAATAGGTTAACCTCTAAACATTTTGCGAGTCTGAAAAATAACTTGCCGTGGAGCTCAGTAATATCTAGTTATGTCACTGCTTGGCATACAACCCACAGATACAGGGAGGCTTCATTAATCCATGGGGAGAACAAAAGGATATTTTGGATCCTTGTCTACCTGCACCACATTGTCAAAATTGTTGTAGTGCACTGCAGGCTTATCCTGGGTAAAAAAAAACAGGAGGATGGCTTTATCATTCATGCAGCTTTGTTACCATGAAGTACATCATCATCATGAAAGAGAAAAAGGAAATCATTTGTAACAGTTAAAATTATTTGCTTACAATGGAGCCTGTGGAATATGGCCTTCCCATAATTTGGAGTTTTCTGGATAATGGGTTTCCAGATAAGGCACCCATGCCTGTAATAGTATTAGAAATGACTTCTATTAAAGGAGAACTAAAGCTTAACTAAAAACAAATAGGACTGAAAAGTTGTACATTATGTTTGAGGCTTCTGTACCAGCCCAAGGGAAATTCAGCCCATTAGCAGGGAAGATCTGTGCCTCCAAATATGCCCCAGTAGTCCCCTATTATGAACGTGCTGTGATTCAGCAGAATATAAGGGGGTCGATTTATCAAAGAGTGAAGTTAGAGATCTCCACAGTCCGCAGAGTGAAATACTGCCTCTCTCCATTCATTTCTATGGGATTTTTAAAGGCGTATTTATCAAATGGTGAACTTTCACTATCACCCTTTGATAAATACGCCTTTAAAAATCCCATAGAAATGAATGGAGAGAGGCAGTATTTCACTCTGCGGACTGTGGAGATCTCTAACTTCACTCTTTGATAAATCTACTCCCTTGTATTCTGCTGATTCACTGCACGTGCTCTGTGCTGATGTCAGTTACTCAGCTTAGTGACCGAAGCACAATATACTGAATATATATACCGTAATATAATTGTCACAATATAAGGCTGATTAGTAAATAATTCATATTATTTGTATCATGCAGCTCAGAAACCAGCACAATAAGCACAAATGAGAGGCAATCTTTGCTCTGAATTTGAGGTGATATACTGAGAAGTGGCACCATTTACAAAGGGTATAACATATGTCAAAAGCATGCCAGAATTTTTGCACTTCAGTATTTGAATTTGTTTTGACACATTCTAATAATGCTATCATTAATATAACATATTCAAATATTATAATTCATAGATGTAAATTTTAACACATATTCTACCTGACAACAATATATATATATATATTACTATTACTGTTACATATAGATATATTAGTTGGTAGCATTTCTCAGCAGCACTAGCAACAGCTGCTTCCGCCCAGGCTCCTTGACATAAAGCTTTACTATTCATTAAATTATACTAATTTTATTAAAGGGGTTGTTCACCTTTAAATCAACTTTTAGTATGATGTAGATAGTGATATTCTGAGACAACTGTTTTTAATTTTTATTATTTGTAATTTTTTAATTACTTTTTAAAGCTATTCATATTTTTTATCACATCATTTTCTCATTTGTACTTTTTAGATTAGGAGCTTTTAATAAATTCCAGGGCATTTCTGGTTTTAGATCATGTGAGTTTAGCCTTTATGTATCATAGGCTTCAGACATTAAAGGGGTTGTTCACCTATGAGTTAACTTTTGTATGATGTAGAGATTGAAATTCTAAAACAATTTGAAATTGGTGTTAATTTGAGTTTTTGCTCTGGTTTCTAGGGTGCAAACTCCCCTAGCAACCATTCATTAATTCAAATAATAGGCTGGAATATGAATAGTAGATGGTCTGAATGGACAGATGAGTAATGAAAAGTAGCAATAACAGTACATTGTGAGCCGTCCAGAGCATGTGTTTTTAGATGGGGTTTGTAGTCAAAAAAGGCAAATAATAAAAAAACTATAAATAAAACTAAAAATTAAGGCCAGATTCTGTGGTTACGTTTATGGAAACAAAACTACCATGTAGCAACGGTAGTTATGAAAATAATTGTAACTATGGTAGCAATGGTAACCATGGGAAAAAAGTAACTTTGGTGACAGTATCTCTGCACTCGCTCATTAATATCCTTCTTAAAGACTGGAGTACAAAACTAAACTGCATACCAGGGTCCTAGAAAATTATGTTTCATCCCTGGTTTATGCAGCAGTACTGTATTTGCTTTAGTTGCCACAGAATGACACTATGAAATTAGATAACTTGTTATCTACAAAAACCCTCTAGATCCTTTTCAATTAAGGAAACCCCCAACACACTGCCATTTAGTGTATAACTTGCATTAAAATTATTTCTGTAATAGCATTACTTGCATTTATAGTATTTCTACCATATGCAAGTGCATAACCTTGCATTTATCAACAATGAACCTAATTTTCCAGTTTGCTGCCCAGTTTTACAATTTAGTGAAACCATTCTGAAAAGTGGCAGCATCCTGCATGGAACTTATAGTTATGAACAAGTTAATATCATCAGCTGGGCCTCGGTTAGTAGCATACTTAAAAGTTAACATTAAGGTGAACCTACATTGATTTGGAAAGTAAAGCTTCAAGTAAGGGGATATTCTTAATAGGACTAAAAATAAAAGAGTTTGATTAACTGAGCTGCTAGCAGGAAAGTTAGATTTGTAGTAAAATATATATGGGGCAATGTAATATGTTTCGTTAACGGGAAAAACTTTGCGAACGCTAGCGGCCATGTTTGCACAATCACTTTCTCAAAAAGTTTGCGACCAAATTGCTTTTGCAAACGTTTGCAGTGTATGTAATAGAATTTAGCAATCGCAAACCATTTGTAAAAATGTTTAAAAATATTTAAAGAAACTCCAGAGCAAGTGTTAAAGGTTCACAATGCACAATTAAGATTCACAAATAAAGATTATTACATTGCAAATTTTATTACATTTCCCCCATAGTACTTTATTTTAAAAATATACATTTAAGAAAAACAGAAAGAAAAATAATAGTTGTGGAAGGATTGCTACACTTTTAAGAACATTTATTTTTACTTTCCTGTTAATTAGGGGTTTTAAAAGTTTGTCTTATTTAAGTTCAATGACTTTTCCTGTTTAAAACTTGGACATTTTTAGTTTTTTCACAGGAACAAGCAGCAAAGAGAATTATCTAATGAACTGTGAAAATATACCCAACCAGCAGCTATAAGCTAACAGCCTATTCACAATGCTTTATGTGCAAAGCATTTCAGTTGCAATATGAGATTTCTTTGTTTTTTATCCTATATATTAAAAAGCAATATTTAGTTTTTTTCCCGAAATAAAGGCAGAAATCAATCTAAAAGTATCATGTAATAAGGAATAGCTATTAAATCAAAACAAAATTTTGAATCAAATTGAGAATGACGCCACAGGTACTAATTATCTTTATCATGTTCTTCTGTAAGTAAAATGTATCATTTTCCCACATTTATTAACACTCTTGTTATACAATTCAACAATATTTGCTTTAGGTTGACTTTTTGGCATTCATGCATTCAAAGGCAACCTACAGTAAGCAGGCCCTGTATGATAGGGGGCTGCTGCTTCTTCCCCTTACACCACGTCCCTCTCTTACTCAAATCCTGGGCCTGGCCAGCTCCTGCTTTAACTCATTTCTTCTCATCTAAACACAACTATATGTGATTCTGCCCATCTCTAACCTAGACCAGTATAATCTGGCTGCTGGTCATTCGGATCCCTTGTCATGCAGCCCCTGCGCTTATGGCTCCAGGGCAATATAATACAATATAATAAACAGGAGTAGGCGTCAAAAGTTAACAAGTTAGTGTCCATTCTCCAGCTGCAGGATCTTCATCCCCATGGTGCCTGTGTCCCCCAATTAGGCAAGAGAAATATATATTTTCTCCAAAGAAATTTGAAAATAGCAGCACCTACACATAAAACAACCCTTACATCAGAGCACAAACAAGTTACTGCAACATAATATTTGGCATTCACTTTTTCACCAAATATTTCAAATGTACTTTTAATTTAGTCTTTACCTTACAGTGGCTTAACAAGGCAAACTGCCCCATTAAACTTGTATTAACCCTGTGGAAATCCTAAGCAACACTGCTGTTCAGCACTTTGATTCAGTAACTAAATACTTTATGACTTGTCATGAAGTTGTGAATCCTGTTTACAGTTTTGACAAAATGTGCTGAGAAAAACCTAGCTTTAGAAAATGAAAATGTCTAAGGTTGGAAATATCACATCAATTCAAAACAGAGATGTCAGTAAACCAGGTGTCGTAATTTTCACATGTGTACTTTACACTGTATCAATAATCATGCCAATATGTATTAATTTTATGACATATGTCATAAACATGTATTAAATATTGTGCACAATATTTGTTTTTAAGATTCAAGATAAGATGAAATTTCTGGCCTTTATTTTTATACAGTGGAACTGGGTATTAAATTAATTTATACAGTTCATAAAATGTAGAAAATGAACAGGCTTGATAAAAGGCCACATGGCCTGAAACGTCGCGGGGGATGCCCATAAGAGCACAAATAAAGGCTTTTTAAACCACATCCAAGTCGATGGTGCTGTTCATTTTCTACATTATATGGTCTGTCAATGGAAAGTGGTCGTTGCAGAACGTGCACCATCAAGGCAAGATACTAAGAATCGGTGTGCTGACTAAATTTGTTCTTCATTTACAGTTCATAAAATGACAGTGAATGCAGTTGTGGATATATATACAATTTGAGTACTTACTAGGATGAGCACAACATAAGTATTTAATTTGTAAACCAAACATTTAATTCTGGTAAGTAAAGTATGTAATGTAAATGATGTTTTACCAAGTGTTTATAGGGATTTCATTAAACAGCTAAGAAGATAATTTTTCACCCCAGTCGAGTAAACTACGGCATCCAATCAACAGGTTGGAGTTACTGCACAACTTTTTAAACACCTAACTGAGTAAGTGGACCTGGTACAAACTTTGTGTATTTTATTTTCATTATGTTACACCTTCAATCCCTTAAAATAATTAGGGGGCTTTTAGTACTAACGAATAAATCATGTTGCTGTGGTGTGTAGATCTACTTATTAAAGGAGAAGGAAAGTCAAAAAAATACTTAAGCTCTAAGTGCTGCCAATGAATAGTATATATATATTTACCAGCAAGCATTCCCTCATTAGTTTTGCCCTTAATCTTTTTGCTGCAATTGATTTTTTAAAAAGTTAAAACATGTATTAAAAAGCATACCCTTGTTTCTGTCCAGAAAACCGTCTGGATAGGGCACACGCATGCGCAATAGTTTTTCAGCCGTGCCGTACTCATGCGCACAAGAATCTTTTGTAGCGATGACTATGCTCCCCCTGCCTCATAAATTACAAGCTGACCCTCTGCCCCGCCTCATTAATTACAAGCACCAATAGCCCATGCAGCTTCTCCGTTGCTAAGAAACTATCTTTGAAGCTCCTGCGCTCGCTCTGCTTTTAATTTACAGTCTGTCAGCGAGCGAGCGCAGGAGCTGAGGAGGGGAGCTTAAAAGAAGGCAGCCAGCTATCCGGTCTGTCTGTGAGGTCTGTAGTCACTTGTGGGTCACGCAGGAGACACATGTGCAGTAAAGGGCGGAAGTGATGCTCATTTTGAAAATGGCGGCGCCAAAATGTTCAGAGCGCCGAAAGTTCAGAACGCAGGTGCACAAAAACTGCAGGGATAAAGGAGTTCTTAATGTGGCGTTTCAGAAGGGGGCCTGATGGCAAACCTAATGATGTAGGTGTCATTTTTTTTGTTTCCTTCTCCTTTAAACATAAGTCCAGAGGTCAATGTAAATTCCAAGACTCTTATTTATTCCATAAGGTCAAAAATCATACACAGTAGTCACATCCCAAAAAGCCCCCCCAGTCCAAAGGCCATATGGTTAAGTAAAGTCAAGCAAAAACAAAAAATGGGAAAGACTTACTGTTACTTGAAAAAGGCGCCCAAATGATGTATAAAAAGTAGAAAATCTTTATAAGGACATGCTTAAGCCTGATATGTTTTGTGCCCAAGATGGGCACTTACTCATAGGCTAATTGCCTCCCCACCCCAGAATCCTTTTAAAGGGTAAAAACCCACTCACCAACCTTCTTTGTTACTAGATATAGTACTCAATTTCATGCTATCAAAAGAATTTTGAATAAAAATTTAAATATTTTTTCGACTCCTTGGATACTGTCCTTGAAAATAGATTCAAAGCAGTAACCAGACACACACACACTTTAGGTAATTCAATACTGCAGAGCCATGTGCAGAGACCTACTAAAACACCAGCACTTGGCCCTATACATATGGCATGTTCAAGTGTGGGGCAACTCGATGCCTCACATGTGAACATGTCCAAAAAACGTAATCTTTTATGTCTTCAGTCACACATAAGAAATACACAGTTAAATTATTTATAAATTGGAACACTACTCTTGTGGTTTATCTCCTAGAGTGTTCTAAATGCCATATATAATATGTGGGGCAAACAACCAGATCCCTAAAAAACTGGATCAGGGAACATATCCGGGATATTAGGAACAAAAACTCTGATTTAAATGTGTCGAAACACTTTAATCTATGCAATGGAGGTGACATACACAGATTAAAGGTTATAGGCATTGATAAATTGAAGAAAAGCTTAAAACAGCTAGAGACATATGGATCTTTCTTCTAAATACCAGAATACCTGAAGGTCTAAACAGCGAATATGACGTGACGTGCTTTTTTCAGTACAACATATAGTATACTATTACCGTGTAACTATTCCTTGAAATATAGTCTATTATAACATACTTTTTCCTGGCACTGACTTGAATACTAGAAAATTTTTAAAATGTTAAGATTTTCTAAAATTAAGTCCTAAACTTGAATATGTTTGAACTACAGTATGTCCTGTTACAGAGTCTGTCTTTATGGTGAATTAAAGTAATACAGGTATGGGACCTATGATCTAGAATGCTCGGGACCTGGTTTTTCCGGATAATGGGTCTTTCCGTAATTTGGAACTTCATACTTTAAGTCTACTAGAAAATCATGTAAACATTAAATAAACCCAATAAAATGGTTTTCCAATAAGGATTACATTTATCTTAGTTTGGATCGAGTACAAGGTACTGTTTTATTATTACAGAGAAAAAGGAAAGAATTTTTAAAAATTTGGATTATTTGATTACAATGGAGTCTATGGGAGATGGCCTTTCAGAACTTTCTGGATAATGGGTTTCCGGATAACGGATCCCATACCTGTACCATCCTATTTTGTTACATTATTTGCACCATAATATGGAAAATAACTTGTTATATACAGTACTCCATTTTCCCCTGTGTGATAGGGAGATACACTTTATTATATACATAGACACTGCAACAGTTTGTATCTTTTTCTGGCATCAGTGCAGGAAATCAAAGAGAAACTAGTGACATTTCAGTAAAAAAAAACTGGGACTGTGTGCTGAACTCTCAAAATCGGCACTGTTCCCCAGAAATGGGACAGTTTGGAGGTATGCTAGAATATGAACACTTTTAAATGGAACTACTGTACATTGTGTTGGATGTTGTCCACATAAATAAAGATTTGGGTTACATCGCTGTACATTATAGGGCAGATTTACTAAGGTTCAAATAGTAAATTTGAATTTTTGAATTTTTTTTTTGGTCAAAAATTTTTAATTTAAAAGCACCAACTCAAATTTGAATTCGAATGTGAGATTTATCACACCTCAACCCTGGAAACAGGGAATATTCACCACCTAACCTGCATAGTTCATGTAGAAGTCAATGGCAGCCCCACACATTAACATACACCTGTAATCATTTCCTGTTTTAAAGGCTGAATGGCAGCTATAGGAAATATTTGGCTACAATTTGTACACAAAACACAGAAAGCTCCTTGCTTTATCACTAGATCTCCTGAATAGTGATGAGCACAATTTTTCACCAGGTTTCGCCGCAAAAAAGATGCCCATAGATGCCCCCCCCAAAAAAAACTATTGCTTGTCAAAAACAATTGTCGGCCATAGACTTCGATGCATTTGTCAAATATTCCGGTGTTTTACTTGAATTTTTGGAGAAATTAAACGGGTAAGATTTGCCCATCACTACTCCTAAGTTAAGGGTCACATTGGTTGCTGGGGTACTTGATTTTAAATGCACTACAAACTTGGGGGCCTTGCATGACATGTGAGCTTACATATTTTGGCCAAAATATGGTGCTAACCCACCATTTTTTGTAATAATTCTTTTTAAAGGCAAACTTTGCACTGGCATTTTTTATCCTTCTTCTTGTGTACATTATATTAGAAACATAGATAAGTAAAGCAGCATTCATGTATTTAAATTCTGTTCACATTGTTTCTTTGAGTAACATTTTTTTCTACTCAGCTCAAATATGCAAAAATGAAATGTACTAATTGTTCTTTCAGAACAATTTCCTGTGTGGTCGCTCTATGCTTGTGACTATAACATTTCTGCCTGAGTCACACATTGCATTGTTTTGTCTTTTCATCTTAAACGTCCTTCTAAGATGGAGGTTATTAGACAGCTATTCTGTCTTCAAATGAAATAAGAAAGCTGGGTCGTTGCACTCAAACAAAATAGGAGAATATCTTTCAGAGGAAACCGAAGCTGTTAGCAAGCGGAGAAGACAAGAATTATACATCACCAAGGAGACAGTGAGAACAGATTCTCATGTTTGTGACAAGGAGCTGGAGTGGTTGCAAGCAGAGGGGAAAAAGATCAGTATTGCGGAGATGAAAGAAAGCAAGGTGTTTCTGTGAAAATAAGAAGGGGGTTAGCTGAAACTGAAATATAAAGGGATATTTACACAGAGCTTTTATTCCATATAAAAGAAATTACATTACAATAAAATAATGTCTAATAAACATGAAATAAATTTAGTACAGCTCTTTCAGATTTTATAAAATGTTATAACTTGTACTCAAGCTTGAAGGGGAAGTTCTCCTTTGTATTCATTCCTGAAGAGACAATTGTTATGTTTCCTTTCTGCAAAATAAATTTTCAATACATTGCAAAGGAGTGGTAGCGGCAAACGTGCTTTTTTTTATTTGTTTATACTTTTATCATTCAAACAAAGGCATGTGCAAATACTTGGAAAACTAAACAGCTGTTTCTTGAGATGCAAATGTCCACTTTGGACATTCAAAATGCAACATCTGTAGCAGTGAAGCAGCTGGTCTAAGAGAACAGTTACGCTCACTAACTTGGATTATTACCATTCCTCCATTCACTGAATACAGAAAAGGGAGTCACATACCGTTAACTACCTTATTCAGCGAGCAAAGGAGAAAGTGAGTATCAGGAAGTATAAATACAAGATCTTACTGGTGCAAACTGAGTTGGGGTATAATGTTGGCATTGGTCTGAAAAATATCTCTACACTTTATAGAAATACAGTATATGGTTACATTATAAGCTAGTATTTAATATACATGTTAGAAATAAGACATTGCTTAATGCCCCCCTAAAAATAATGCACCCTCTCATTCTATAGTATTCTCCCCAGTAAGACGCTATATTAAACATTTAGGAGGAACAGAAGGGCGATCGATTTGTAGTTTGTGAAATTGTACACATCAAAAAATTGCACTTTATGGGGGCGAGTATTTAGAATATTGTATCAGAAAGAAAAAATTAAAAAGATATTTTTACTGAAAATGTATTGTTTTATTGTATGTCAGTGTTGTGCACTTTCCCATTCAAATCCTGACTCCCCAATACTTATATGTGGAAAATAAACTGTTAAATCTGAAATGCTCAATAAAGTTACATTTACAAAACTTTCATAAATCATCCCTATCACAAGTCAGTGTTAGTTATTTAGTTATCCTTACAGAGGTTTGATGGAATCTTGACAAAATTGTGCGACAATTTGAATCGTGAGACTTTTTTTAATTGTCACCAGAAAAACTAAAATTTTTTGGATAATTGAACAAAAACCACACATTCTTCGGTTTCAAAAACCAACATCAAACAGCCGGAACCATTCAACAATTATGAAGGCAAAAACATGCTCAAATTGTAAAAGGACCATCTGTCATTGACTTTACATGACTCGACAGGTTTTAGCTGGAGTATTTTTGGATTCTTATTTCTAGCAGCTTTGCAGCATAATAATATTTTTCCTCTAAAATTTGACTTTTCCCCTTTTTTGAGGCATAATAGATAGGTCCCACAGTGCTGGATTTATATCTAGCACTGTCCTAGACACTAGTTCCTTTTCCTGCCCCATTCTGCTCAGCATATGCTATTGCACATGTGATGATTGGATCTCAGAGGATGCCCCTCCCCTTTGCAGCAAGTATCCAACAGTAGCTTTAAATATTTAGTTTTCATAGGTAAAATACATTGCCCCCAAAAAATACCAGAAAACAAAATGTTGAAAATTTGTTGGCAGATGGCAGTGTGCTTATGGAAAATCTAGTGGTGAAAGAGTTAAATCTCAATAAATGTGCAACTACTGCATTTTTATTCTCTTTTAAGAAAAAGTACAAAACAATATGAACATATTCACTTTGGCTAGCTACCTCTATATATTCATTTCAATTGTCCGAGCTGATATCTTTAAGGCATTAAAACACTGATAAGTACAAATGATTATAAAAAAGCAGTATAAAACCTTTTTGTATTTGTACACCCAGCATCTATATACATTAGGTTTGCCTCAGGTTGATCTGCCAACATACGTGAGACGCACTGTATTAATATTCAAAAAAGTTTCTAGGTGCAAAACCCTTACTTTTACATTTCTCATCTGCATGGGGGGGGCAAGTAGGTAAAGTATCACAAGTAAAGGTAGCTGTAGGAATACAAAGGGTTAATTCCCTTATGGTCCTAAAAGTACCACATGGTGGGAAATCAGTACAACATGGTGCTGACCAGCAACGGGTTGGACCTAGATTGAAGGGGGGGGAGTGAACCCATGTCCCTGTGCAGTGTGTTCTGGCAGATACCGGAGGTGACCAGAAGGTGTCACTGCTGTGTAACTGCTTGATATAGCTAGAGCCATGCGTTCAGGCTCAGGAGAGTTAGTTTCATTTTCACTGACAGAGTGAACAGAAACAGCTGCAAAGATGTAGGGCTTAAAGGAATTTGATAGCCCTGAAGGGCTTGGGGTAGGGGGCCCAAATGCCTGGTAAGCTCAACCATGAGGGTTTAGAGCTTGGAGCCCAGTAAAGAGGACTTTTGTGTGCTCACACTTTGGAGAATGCTGGGAGCTGTGTTGCTTTGTATAAACTAACAATTCTTTTTCTCCTTTGTTGTATTTGTGTGTTTGAGTTGCAGATAATCAGAAGTATTTTATGCAGTACACCAGGTAATCATATCGTATACATTAGTCTTAAATACTTTGCATAAAGGTAAAACCTTAATGTCTGAAGATTGTTTTTAAGCAATGTTTCAACATATAACAATCATTTATCAGACCCAGCTGAAATACATTTTTGGACATGCTTTTCTCCTTTATTCCTCCATGTAGCAGAATTTAGAAAACTTCGGTATCTCTAAATGCAATAATATCTCTCTTAAGTTTTTATTATATGTTTGTATGATCTATGCTCATCTATGTCAATTGTATGCATAAGTGCTCCTAAAGAGGCATTACTGATAAGAAAGAGTTTTTTTTCTCCTTTAAAAGAGAAATTAAATAATCTCCTGTTTACTACAAGAACTTCTAGTTGGAATGCAATATTCATTTTTATACTAGTTTATTTGGGAAGAGGTCTTCATTCTAAAGTTGCACCTAATAAATGAGCCCTTATGTTACACCCAATTGCCTGAAATCATTACTCTTGTTGGGGACATAAAATAATGTTGATATTTTCCCATTATCTCTGTGGTATATTCTGAATCTCTCACTATGAGTTTACTTTTACCCCTGTCCAATACATTCTTTTTTGCACCAGCTATACATTTCTGCCATCTCCATACTTAGCCTCTGTTGAAATGTAATTGCACAAAATTAAATATTCTGAAGGTAGAAAGGAATCATAATCAGCACAGGGAGAAATATAATTGCACAGAAGAGCTATACTTGGATCTCTGTATTTTGTTTTTGGCAAACCTCTTGGCATGTTTTGTATGTAGGAATCCATAGGGTTAAGTTAAGTGATGTGAAAATCCCACATGGTTGGAAATCCCCTGCTGTGGCTAGCTAAGTGTTGGACCTAAATTGCATTTGGGTGGGGGAGTGAGTCCTTTGACCTTATTGAAGGATCCTAACTCCTAGCGCCTGCCCACCTTCGCTCACACCCTGCTCCCCTCCCGCAGTGTGAGCATGTGCTGGGCCACTGGGGAGCTGTGCATAACCAGTTCTCCTTAGGGTTGCGGCTAGGATGCATTCTGCCCTTAAAATTTTGACACCCAAGGCCCTTGGCCTGATAATCGTGAGAGAGCTCGACCAGAGAGAGATGTCTGGAGCTCAGATGTTGCCATGAAAGTAAAGGAGCTGCCTTTAGTTCTTGTAAAAGAGGCTGGGATGTGCTCACACACACCAGATAAATGTTGGAGCTGGGCCTGAAAGTGCATACTTCTGTGAGACGCTGTGGATACGGTTTTGACCTGGACAGCCTGTTTTTTTTAAGGGCTTCCTGGGTCAAGACTGCCTGCCTGGTTTTCCAAATTAGGAAAACTGGGCAGGATTCCCTATGATTGATGCGGCAAGCGTCATAGCCATGCCCCTGACGTCACAACCCAGCCTCCACAGCATCACAGCCCTGCCCCCATTGCGTTACTGCCCGCCCCCATTTGGATTCAACCGGACCAAAAAGTGTCAGCTCTGTGTGAGCCTTCAGTAAGTTTCCTGAGGAAAGGTATTGAAAGCTCTATTAACTTTAAGTTGTTTAAACATGCTTTATAATTCTAGTTTATAACAAACAAGGGAAAGTTGTGCTCACCACTATTTTTTAAAACCATTAGGCGGGGGTGCAATGAGGGTGTGACCACAAAATACATATAGTCAACTACAAGAGGTCCTCTGCACTCAACCCATTATCAATATATTTAAGACAGAGACATTTTGTGCATACTGCTACTAAAAAAAGCCTTACCCTTTAAACAACACAGGGATTGTTTGTCCATATATTGCAATATATTTAAGCTGGCCAACTACGTCAAAGTCATCCCATATCTGGCCAGTCCTACACTTAATTTTCATATGATTCATTAAGAATTCAATTGCTTAATTATACATTTTACAAAGGGACTAAGTTTTACCTGCAACTTACTAGCTGCTTTCAAAGTAAAACTCCCAAACTTGGCTGCCCTTTTATTAGACACCAGTGGGATCACCTGACTATAGCTGGGAAGGGTGGGAGCTACAACATGGAGCTTGTAGTTGATTATAATTCTAGTTTGTCATAGCTTCCAGATATACAGTAACTCTTAGAAATACAATTTGTATAAAAAAGGCGGCACCACAACCCCTAGTGAAACATAAGCAAAAAAGATTATATTCATTCTAATTTCTGTCATCTTTTATTTCTTTCATGGACATATTACCAGATAACAGCCAACAACAGCTGATTTTTGAAAAATCACTTTTTTTACACTTTTGCCCCTTTTCATCAAAGTAGTGACTTATGTTTAATGAGACTGATGAGACCCAGGGTATACTTCTTTGGAGTAGAAAAATATACACATTTTATTTTGCAGTATAATATCAAATAAAATTAAAAACAGATATTCTTTAATACTGAGCACTAAGCAGACAGCTGGTTCCATTTCATATATCCATCTGTTGAGAAAAGAGAATGGCATATCAGGGTTATAGGTGAACAGCTTACTGATTTGAAGAGTTTTGCCTGTAGGAATTTCATCACTGCCACTAACTTTATGCTAACTGCATCATGACATTTTTAACTTCTCCTTCAACACTTTCTCAATTCTTGAAGTTGGAGGCAGCACCATACCTGTGAATGCAGTTAGCAAATCGCATTTACCTTTCCCAGAGATTTTCTGTGGAGGTCAAGCGTTACAACAGATTTACAGTCACACTGCCTTGCATTGTAAATAGGGTTACGTAAATTTATACGGAGCTGAAAAAATTGTGGCAAAAAGTGTCCCTGTTGCGAGTAGAAGGCCATACATCTGTTATTGTTATAGATTGATGCTTCACACTGTCTTCCTTGTACAATACAATTCAAGGTGGTTCAGCTGGAATCAAATAATTTCCCTTAAGATTACACTACATGTGTTCTGTCTCATAAATTCTCTGACAGATAGGCTATTAATGCCTTGTTTAAGCTTGTATTTTGGAAAAGCTTGAATTTTCCAACACATTGTTCATGAGAGGAGAGATGGGGGGGGGGCAGCATTTGTATAATATATAAGGACAGACTAATAAATATAAAAAAACAAGATTACTGGGAAATCTGTAGGATAATATTTCAAGTGAATATATATATATGCATGCTTTGGAAGCCCACATATCTCATTAATATCATGTCAAATGTATTTCTAAAAAAACAAAATGTTTTCTCTGTATACACAAAATGAAAAATCTGTATGTCCCAATTTGCATGTGCTATAGTTTGGGTTAAAGGTATGCATACTATTCTGTACTATTGTTTCAGTCATACCCTTTTCCTCTTCCCCCATACAGCATGTCCCACTTGATTGGCAACTGTCTGTAATAGTTATTGCTGTCAAGATTCATGGTGTTACACCTGAGGCAGAAGAAACAATGGTATCATATGATGTCACTTCATTGTTGACATGCATACCTACAACAGAGGCAATTGAGACTGTAATCGACTGCAGCAAGATAACACCCTCTGCAGCAGAACAAAGCTCAGTCCTAACCAAAATATGTTTGTTGCTAGATTAACACTACATACTTCAAATGCAAGGATCTTTTCTATAGACAGAAACATGCCTGTGCAATGGGTTCTCCAGTCTCTCCCATTGTAGCTAACTAACATGGAGGAAGTGGAAAGGAGGGCCTTACTTACATTCCAGGGAACTACACAGAATCACTGGTTCAGGTATGTGGAAGAAACTTGGGTTAAAATCAGATCCAATGAAGTGGCAGAAAGCATTAACTCAGTGGACAATAACATCAAGTTCACAAGGGAAGATGTCCACGAGAACAAACTTGCCATTTTGGACTGTTTGATATGCATCCAAAAGGGGGGTAACTTGAAAATGGAAGTATGCAGGGAACCCACTCATACAGAACACTATCTATTGTACAGTTCCCACCATCCGCCGGAACACAAACTGGTTGTCATTTGAACTCTGCACCACAGGGCGAATGTGTGGCAACTGATACAAAGTCCTAGGACAAAGAGCAAAAACATCTCAGAGGAGCTTTGTAAGTGTGTGACTACCCAGACTGGGCCTTTGTCAAAAAAGCAGCAACCAAGCCCAACAGGAACACCAAAATAAGCTAGATGGTGTCGTTTCTGAAGAAACCACAAGATGTTGGCTTTGAAACGCAAGAGGTGTTGGGGCCAGTCGCCCCTGGTGCATAGAGAGTACACAAAGTTGGTCGAATCTGGTTTAAAACTGTGAAAATTGAAGCAGATCAAATTGTACCATTAAAATCAATCAAAAAACCTGATTGGCTGTATTTGGCTCCACCCACTTTTAAAATTTGAATCCCAGTCCCCCTGTGACCAACTGTGCCAAGTTTGAGGACCCTCCCATTAACAATCTAAGAGCGGCGACAGTTTTAACTTTTCCCATTTAAACAAATGGCTAATATTTGATTGGCTGTGGTAGACTCAAAATTTTTCAAAATATTAACCCCAGTGACCCATGGTGCCAAGTTTTGGGTCTCTGGCTTTAACTTTGTGGGAATGACAGTGTTTGACATTTTCTCATTGAAGTCAATAGGGAAAATCTGATTGGCTGTTTGTTGCTCCGCCCACTTTTTGGAGTCCCCAAAATGTGTCACGGACGGTGAGATTGCTTAACAGAACACAAGCAACCTATTCGGGTATGAGCCGAACAAGTGTGCAAAGTTTCATAATTGTACTCCTAAAACTCTGGGAGGAGTAGCGTTTAGAATATTGCTAAAATTTCATTGGCTGTTGGTAGCTCCCCCACTTTGGGGTGCCCCCCAAAATACATATTTTTATTCGGGGTGGCACCAACAATATGCGGTCCGAGTTTGGGGAGTGTAGCTTCAAAACTGTACGAGTGGGAGCGATTTGAAAATTTTCCCTGTCAAAGTCAATACAAAAAAAGGCGTCTTCAGTGGTCCGCCGCACGGGCGCAGTGGGTGGGATCGCTTACGAAAGCACAAGCAACGTACTTTGCTATAAGGCGAATAGGCGTGGAAAGTTTGGCGCTTGTACCCCTAAAACTGTAGGAGGAGTAGCGTATAGAAAATGGGGGGGCACTAATAATAAGAATAAGAATAATAAGAAGAACTAGATGGTGTCGTTTCTGAAGAAACCACAAGATGTTGGCTTTGAAACGCAAGAGGTGTTGGGGCCAGTCGCCCCTGGTGCATAGAGAGTACACAAAGTTGGTAGAATCTGGTTTAAAACTGTGAAAATTGAAGCAGATCAAATTGTACCATTAAAATCAATCCAAAAAACCTGATTGGCTGTTTTTGGCTCCACCACTTTTAAAATTTGAATCCCAGTCCCCCTGTGACCGACTGTGCCAAGTTTGATGTCCCTGCCATTAACTGTGAAAGAATGGCAGCAACTTATATGTTGACATTGATTAGCAATAGGTAACATTTGATTGGCTGTTTTAAGCTCCACCCAGTTTTCCGAATTTTAACCCCAGTCACCCAGTCATGGTCTGTACCAAGTTTGGGGCCTCTGGCTTTAAAACTGTGAGAATGGTAGTATTTGAAACTTTTACATTGAAGTCAATAGGTAAAATCTGATTGGCTGTTATTGGCTCCGCCCACTTTTCCTAAATTTTGACCACAGTCACCCAGTGAGTAATTGTGCTGAGTTTGGGACACTTGGCATGGACGCCATAATAATAGCAGCAATTTGGCGTTTTTCATTAAGGTCAATGGCTGAAGTCCAATTGGCTGTTGTTGCCCCGCCCCCTTTTTTTCCTAATTCTGAACCAGAGTCACCAAGTGACTAACACTTTAAGGTTTCGGAATCATTACATTAAACCTGTAAAAATGGCAGCAGTTTTATGTTTTTCTCTTGAAAATCAATGAATGACATTTGATTGGTTGTTGGTGGCTCCACCCACTTTTCCTAACTTTGAAGTGCAAACACCCAGTGACCACATTTGTGATATTCGAGGTCCATGACAGCAATAATGTGCAAATGGCAGCAATTTTAATTTTTCCCATTGAAATCATCAAAGAAATCTGATTGGTTGTTTTTGGCTCCACCCACTTTTCCAGATTTTGATCCCGGTCCTCCAGTGACCAACTGTGCCAAGTTTGAGGACCCTCCCATGAACAATCTAAGAGCGGCGACAGTTTTAACTTTTCCCATTTAAACAAATGGCTAATATTTGATTGGCTGTGGTAGACTCCGCCCACTTTTCCAAATTCTAACCCCAGTGACCCATGGTGCCAAGTTTGGGGTCTCTGGCTTTAACACTGTGGGAATGACAGTGTTTGACATTTTCTCATTGAAGTCAATAGGGAAAATCTGATTGGCTGTTTGTTGCACGGGCGCAGTGGGTGGGATCGCTTACTAAAGCACAAGCAACGTACTTTGCTATAAGGTGAATAGGTGTGGAAAGTTTGGCGCTTGTACCCCTAAAACTGTAGGAGGAGTAGCGTTTAGAAAACCGGGGGGCGCTAATAATAATAAGAAGAAGAACGAGCTGAACTAGTAGAACAGTATGTTGGCTTCTTCAAAGCCAACATAATAAGAATAAGAACGAGCTGAACTAGTAGATCAATATGTTGGCTTTTTTTTTTTTTCTGGAGACACATAGTAGGCGAAACATAGTCATCCCATTTGTAGCTGGAGTGTCAGAGAAACTCAGGAGGATTTTCAACAAACACCACGTCCCTGTGTTTTTCAAACCTAGCAACACACTGAGACAAAAACTGGTACACCCAAAGGATCCAACGCCAAAAGAAAAACAAAGTAATGTGGTATACGGAGTCTAGTGTAGCTGGAGTCCAGTGTAACAGATCTATACATTGGGGAGACAAAACAACTGCTCACCAAGCGAATGGCTCAGCATAGGAGGGCAAACTCTTCAGGGCAAGACTCAGCTGTCTTTTTACACCTTAAAGACAAGGGACACTCCTTTGAAGATAGCAATGTCCAATTCATGTCAAGGTGGAGAAACCATCCCTGAACAGAGGCGGGGGCCTTCGACACCACCTGTCTGCTACATACAATGCTGTTTTCACATCAGCTATCTACTAATTACCTACATACCTATTAAACTTAAAAAAGCAAGGCATGAATAAGCTCTAAGGAAGTTAAGAAATATGGGTCATAATTGTTTTACATAAGTATCACTAACCATTCATGTGGTTCTTTTACAGTCCCGTCAATTTCATAAGAAAAAAGATGTTTTGGAGCTCTGCTTATATTCACCTCTTTTATGCAATAATGCCCTTTTCCATTTTGAGAGGTTTTTATAAGCACTTCCTGACATGTTAAGCTATTAATGCAACCATTTAACCATGCCCTTGTAAAAATGTATTTGTGCAAGGTGTGCAAAATATCTGCAACTTTTATAGTGAGCTCACTCAGCCTGCTTAAATGTTATTGTTGGAGAGAATACAACTTTTCATAATTCAATGTAGAAATAATTCAGTAGGGATGCTTGAGAGTATAGTGATGTATATTGAGAATTACTATTTGCTAGTAATTAGATTATTGTAATAATGCAGTGTCCAAGCAAATGATTAGCAAATAGTAATGTACAATATGACTCATTGAGCATTGTTTGTACATTCAGGAGTTCTTCTCAAACTATAACATACTATAACAACTAACTATATTTCTATACATGTTACAGATAAAGAAGAATGTCATGGTTTCTTATATTAAAGTGTATAATGTTGTAGAAGAACACCATTCAGTGTATTATAAACCTGGGTCTCATTTATAAACATTGGGCAAATATGCAGCTGGGCCATAACCCATAGCAACCAATCAATAATTCAAGTTTTTTTTAGTCAGCTGCAAGTTGAACACTGAAAGCAATCACCTGATTGGTTGTCATGGGTTACTTCCTAGGAGCAAATTTACCCAATGTTTGATGACCCTAGTGTGTCATCCTACACTATATTAGGCTGATTGTACCATAAGGAAATATTTTTCTTATAGTTGTCCTTACAAACAGGACACAACTCATCAGGCTTTTTTTGCAGATCCACTGCTGCCCTTCCTACAAGCTTACCTTTCTGTCCTAGTTGGGGGATAGGTTAACTAGGGTAAAAACTGTAATCTCCTAAACAAAGAGCAGATTCTCAGCAAAGAAATTGAATTCTTCTATTTTTTTAGATAGCAGGAGTAGTTTCTAAACTATACCAGATAACCTTCATTGAAATCTTTGCAGCCACATACACTTCACATCAATACAGACACATTTAAACATTTAACAACTAAATATGGGTGTTACAAAGGACAAGTACAAAATAGAAACCAAGCAGACAGATAAAACCTCAGAGTGACCCAACAGTTAAAAAAAAGAATCAGAAAGGCAATGTAGTATCTGCAAACACATTTTTAAATTTTGCTGAAAATTAACTAAATATTTCTCTAGGTGTGGTTAGGGCTCATTAACAGGCACATTTACACTAGTGCAGTAACTCCTGTCAACCAATCAAGTTAAAATTTTCATTAAACTTTTTGCAGATGGCTGAGCACAGCTAAACACTGTTTTTATGAGTTTTATTCCCAGGCACTGGCAACTGATCAGTTGCTATGAGATACTGCTAAACTGAAAATTAGTCCAGACTATGCTGGATATCAGTAAGATGGCAGACACAGTGGTGGAATAAAGGACAACCCTTTACATGGGTAATTACGTCTTGGCCTCCAACTTTAGAGAGCTGGGTACAATGAAGAATAATGGATGGACATGCCTTAAAATGTATATCTCTTGCATTTCTCTTTTTTAATGCACTGTGAAATGTTTTTTTTTTTAACCAAAACTGTTTAGCTATATAAAGACCAAATAAAAAGAAAAACACATTTGTCTTTTGTAGATAAAATATCTAATGCTATTTTCAAAAATAAGATCCTCTTTAATTAATTACATTATTTCATTTTTTTCATTAGAAACAGTAGGTGGCGCTCACCATTTAGAGATAAAGACAATTCGGTTTTTAACTACTTTCCATCTTCCAGATATTAAAATCCTTTCTCTGAGTAAACGTTTGTTATATTTTCATCACCACTGCATTAAATATGTTTCTAGGTAAACATGCCCTTTGTGGAGAATGTATGTACAATATGCGAGTCAACCGTGCAGGACATGATTTTGCTATATAAAAATGCTTCTTCTTCTATTAATAATAATAATAATAATGCTCACAAATATGTTTTTTTTGGTAATTACTTAAACAGAAATGTGTAGTACGGAAAAAGCAAATGTTTCAATGAATCCTAAAAAAGCATTCCATGTATTATGTGGGACACAGCAACAGTGGAGTATTTCTGAATACCATATCTGTAATCCACTGGGAAATTAGGGTTTCAGAAAGCGAAATGAGACAGCTATTCCATTGTATCATCTGACTAACAAATGTGGCACTTTAACAGAACAGTTTCTGAAGATAAATAGAATTTATCTTGAATCTGTAAGGTCTGAATATCTTCTTAGGTCACAAATGATTACAGAGTGTTAGGGGGTTATTTATCAAGGTCCGAATTTATTTCAATATTGGCTGCTACAAACTCCGATCTAACCCGCTAGGGTTTTCAACGCTTATCCATTATTTCATTTTCCCAATAATTTGTGTGATTTTTTTAAAAGTCAGATTTTATAAAAAAAAAAATCACGGATTTCTGGTATTCGGAGCATAGTAAATAACCCCCTTAGAGTGTTCAAGGCTATATATTTCTACTTGCTCTAATGATAGCAGTTTTTTCCTTTATGAGCTTCTAGTTTGTGTGTGTGTATATATATATATATATATATATATATATATATATATATATATATATATATATATCTTCAGTATCCGCACTCCAATCAAGCAATCTCAGGGGTGCACGGCCAATTCTCAATCATATAATCAAAATCTGGAATAAAGCATTCCTGGGCCAGCACTTCCCTTTGTAAAACAAGTGTCTTTTTATTATTTCATTTCACACATCACAGTGCTCCAACGTTTCGGTCCCTCTTGAGAAAGGTCCCAAGAGGGACCGAAACGTTGGAGCACTGTGATGTGTGAAATGAAATAATAAAAAGACACTTGTTTTACAAAGGGAAGTGCTGGCCCAGGAATGCTTTATTCCAGATTTTGATTTTATATATATATATATATATATATATATATATATATATATATATATATATATATATATATATATATATATATATATATATATATATATATATATATATATACACATATATATATAAAACGTATAATCCTAGCATGAAGCTGTTCTGTATAAGGCAAGCTGATAATAATGCAGAAGCATAGGAGAAATGATTAATGGTTTATATAAAATACATAGTAAAAAGAAAACATTGAGCTCTCTAGGGAAAGTATAACATTTGCTTATTTCCAGAAAATGCAAATTTTGCTACAGTGATTGGAGCAGACATTCTCCAGAGAAAGCTCTCCAGTTGCTATGCGGTTCTGAGTTACCTGTTAACTGAAGTGTAAGATTTTCATAAACTGTGAATAAAAATAAAGAAAAAAAAAATCACATTTCTTAGTTGTTCTATTCATTATAGAGTTATTCAACTGTTAATCTGATAATTGTTACTGTGCATAGCACTTTTAAAAGTCTGCTTGAAGGTGTTATGTGTTTTATCTGTAACCAAGTAAAAACATAATTATATTCATTTTTTTTATCTACTGTATATCACAAGATACTCTTCTGGCAAGAAACATTTTGCTGAATTATTGTTTTATTAATTGCTTTCTCCCTCAAATTTTACTTTACTGACACATTTAGAAAATGCAGGTCAGATAATAATCCAACAGTGACCAAGAGTATCAAAGTATTGGCTGAGGATCTCAGCTATCTGCCTTCTACTTACATTGCTGACACAACAACAGGAAGCAAGACAAAAACAGGATGAAGCAAATCCATCATGATGGCTATGTAAAAGTAGTTAATATTTGGTCACTGCTTATTTAATACCATCACACCCGGGGGCAGATTTATCAAGGGTTGAATTTCGAGGGTTAATAAACCCTCAAATTCGACCCTCGAAGTAAAATCCTTCGAATTCGAATATCGAATTAGAAGGATTTAGAGCAAATGCTTCGATCAAATAAAAATCGTTAGATCGAACGATTTTAAGCGATCGATCGAAGGATTTTTATTCGATCAAAAAAAGCTTAGAAAAGTGCTGGGGAAGGTCCCCATAGGCTAACATTGCAGCTCGGTAGGTTTAAAATGGTGAAGTATGAAGTCGAAGTATTTTTTAAAGAGACAGTACTTCGACTATCGAATGGTCGAATAGTCAAACGACTTTTACTTCAAATCGTTCAAATCATCGAATTCGATCGAATTTGACCCATTCGATGGTCGAAGTACCGAAAAAAAACACTTCGAAATTCGAATTTTTTCATTCGAATTCCTCACTCGAGCTTAGTAAATCTGCCCCCAAATGTTTCAGCACTTCACTAAGCAATATACAAGACGTGACAGATATTTTGTAGAAAATGATAATGATAGATAATCAAGGAGTCCAAGGTGTTAATCGATTCAGCCATCAGATTTTTTAGGTGTGGGAAAAAGTAACCACAGTTAATATATAAACTTATGTATCTACTATAACTCAAATGATTAAAAATAGAAGCCCTTGAACATTTGGAAATATATTTATAATGATACTTGTTCTTAGCATATGCATCTACATTAAAGGAAAACGTTACCTCCAAAATGAATACTTAAAGGAAAACTATACTACCATATATTGTACCATATACTACAATACTGTGCTGCCTCAGAGATCACCTGACCAGAAATTCTACAACTATATCTGTAAAAAGAAGAAGTGTAGAAGCAAAAGACAGAACTTGTATGGTTTGTTTGTGTGCACCGTGAATCCTAGGATGCCAGGGGGTGGCCTATATTTTTTAAAATGTAAATTTTCTATTTATGAAAACCCTATGGCACATATTACTAAACAACATATTATTATGAAAAGTTTATAAGAAACTGTGGGATATCTAGACAGTCAGGAAAAGGAGCAAGAGGTCATATTTTGTATTAGTTAGTGGCCAGATTTCGGTCCAATGCAGTAGTGTAACTACTAAGGGTGCGGGGGGCAATCACACCTGGGCCCGCACCCCAATGGAGCCCACCGAAGGCAGGACAGAGGAAAAATTTTCAGCATGCTGGCTTGTGATACTGTATGGGTGGGGGCTGTCTCTCTCAAGAGAATTGAGACTGCACACACGTAGAAGATTGGCTGGGGAGCTTACCTCATTTATTCTGCCTGTAAACCACACAAACTGATTTTGCCATATTAAGATTCAACGTGAACTTCCGGGTTTCAACGTTGCGTCAAACTGCGACAAACTAAGAAAAAACACCCATAGACTGTATTTTGCTATAAAAATGGTGCGGATTCCCTTTCATCTGTTATGGTACCTATGGATTGGAGGAAAGCTGATGTAATTCCAATATTTAAAAAGGGATTATGATTAGTGATGGGCGAATTTGTCCCTTTTCGCTTTGCCGCAAATTTCCCACGAAATTCACGAAACTTGCAAAAAATTAGCAAAACAGCATACAAAAATGGCACTGGCAAATTTATTCACTTGCGGCAAAACAGCAAATTCGCGCCTGGTGAATAAATTTGCCCATCACTAATTTCGATCTCAGCCTGGCAATTGTAGGCCAGTAAGTTTGACATCTGTGGTGGCCAAAATATTTGAAGGCTTGTTAAGGGATCAAATTCAAAATTTTGTCCTAGTGAATGGCACTATGAGCAGAAATCAGCATGGCTTTATGAAAGATAGGTCATGTCAGACAAATTTGCTTTTTATGATGTGGTAAGTAAGATGCTGGACAGCGGGGGGAGCAGCAGATGTGATCTATTTGGATTTTGCCAAACCATTTGATACAGTGCCCCACAAATGACTGCTTTCTAAACTAAAGTATGTTGGGCTTAAAGGAACAGTAACACCAAAAAATTCAAAATATTTTAAAGAAATTAAAATATCATGTACTGTTGCCCTGCACTGGTAAAATTGATCTGTTTGCTTCAGAAACACTACTATAGTTCATATAAACAAGCTGCTGTGTGGTGGAAATTGAAAAAGGCTATATGGCACAGGTTAATAGTGGATAACAGATAATTCCAGATATATTTTGTTCTACAGAGTTTATCTGCTATCTGCTGTCTAACCTGAGCATTTTCTCCTTTGAATAGCTGCCCCCATTGCAACACAGCAGCTTATTTATATAAACAAATGTAGTGTTTCTGAAGCAAGCAAAGTGGCTTTACCAGTACAGAGCAACACTACATTATATTTGTATTACTTTAAAACACTTTCATTTTTTGATGGTATGGTTCCTCTAATGAAGGTGTTTGCACATGGATAGAAAATTAGCTACAGAATCGTGTACAGAAGGTGGTTGTTAATGGTACATTCTCTACTTGGAGTAAGGTTCTAAGTGGGTTCCCTCGTGTCTCGGTATCGGGTCCACTTTTATTTAACTTGTTCATTAATGACTTAGGAGGTGTTGTAAGTAATGTATCAGTGTTTGCAGATGACACAAAACAATGCAGCCTCTTAACTGCATCCAGTATGTGGCATCCTTGCAACAAGATCATGACAAACTGGCAATCTGTGCAGCAGAGTGGCAGCTGAGATTCAATGTTGATAAATGTAAAGTCATGCACCTGGGATGTAAAAATATACAAGCTACAGGTGAAGCCACTTGGATTTGTGAGTTAAATGCGTCATGACTCAGGGTTAATTGAAGAAACTGTGTTATCTAAAGTCATCTTAACTCATTTAATGCATTTTACCTTTTCATTAGCATACCAAAGCACCATTGTTCACAATGGTGAATGCTTTAATTAGATGGGATGGTGTGACGCAGTTTTCCGTGTTAAATGAGACAAATGGGATATCTGTGTTTAGTTATTCTGTGTCAAACACACAAACCAAAGTTGCTGCATCTGTACTTATACCCTTAATGGGACTATACTAGGCAAATCCATAATGGAAAAGGACCTTGGAGTCCTTGTAGATAATACACTTGGCCGTAGCAAGCAATGCCAGTCAGCAGCATCAAGGGCAAATAATATCTTGAGCTGTATTAAAAGGAGCATAGATTCACTGGAGGAGAGGGTTATTCTTCCACTGTATAGAGCACTGGTAAGGCCCCATCTAGAATATGCTGTACAGTTTTGGTCTGCAGTGCTCAAACAAGTCATTATTGAATTAGAGAGGGTCCAGAGAAGGGCAACTAAGCTGGTAAAATGTATGGAAAATCTTAGCTAGGAGGAAAGACTGGCCAAGTTGGGGTTGTTCACGCTGGATAAAAGATGCTTAAGGGTGATATGTTAACTATAGGATGATTTACTTACCGGAAAATCCTTTTCTCGTAGGCCCGTACTGTCAGTCCCCTCCTCTTCCGTGACTCCACCTCCAACCTCAGTTTTAGTCCCAAAGTCTGCCGGTGGAGAACGAGAAGATGAACATCCAACTAACTAAGGAAGCGTAGCCAAAAAACCGGCACCCCTGCCATTGGGTGGGATGCTGCACTGACAGTACGGGCCTACGAGAAAAGGATTTTCCGGTAAGTAAATCATCCTTTCTCCGTACGGCTCTACCTGTCAGTGCAGGACGACTGGGGATGTCCCAAAGCCGTCCAAAAAAGGGAGGGATCTAACTATAATCTTGGTATGCAGGATTACTTATGTGCCACTGCAGCTTGCAACACATTCCTGCCAAAGGCCGCTTCAGCTGAAGCTAGAACATCTAATTTGTAAAATTTGGAAAAGGAGGTAAACCTTTCCTGGCACCTGCATGCAAAACAAAAAGTGAGTCTGTCTTCCTGAAATCTGAAGTTCTGGATAAGTAGAATTTTAATGCTCGAACTGCATCTAGCTTCTGCAATGCAACTTCCTTGGGATTTGACGGTTTAGGACAAAAGGATGGAATCACTATTTCCTGGTTAATGTGGAAGGCTGAAGTCATCTTAGGAAGATGCGAGGGCAATGTATGCAGCACCACTTTATCTTGGTGAAAAATAGTCCAAGGAGGTTTGTATGACAGAGCAGACAAGTCTGATACCCTACGAGCCGAACACAAGGCCATCAGTAAAGTCAGTTTGTAGGATACAAAGTGGAGAGGTACTGTAGCCATGGGCTCAAATGGTGGATTCTGAAGTGCCGTTAGAACTAAATTAAGGTCCCAAGGTGGTACGAGTTCTTTCCGTGGAGGATGAAGTCGTACTAAGGCTTGAAAATATTGTTTGATTTCTGGAAGAAGGGCCCATTGTTTCTGAAATAACACGGCCAATGCAGAAACTTGAACTTTAAGTGCAGATATGCTGAGCCCCATGGTCACACCATCCTGTAAAAAGTCCAAAACATGTGTGAATTGACAGGCCGACCAGTCTAGCTGACGTGTTTGACTGCACGCCATGCAAGTTCTCCAAACTCTATAATAAAACGTTGAGGTGGATTGTTTGCGTGCCGCCAGAAGGGTCTCAATCACTCTTGGAGAAACCCTTGTTTTCTCCACAATTGGGATTCAATAGCCAAGCCGCTAAATTTAGTCTTTGGAGATTGTCTGCCCTTGCCGGTCCTTGTAGCAACAGATCTGGAATCTTTGGAAGAATCCACGGGCTGTCTGCAGACATTTGTATGAGAGTCGCGAACCAGCTCCGTCTGGGCCAGTATGGTGCTATTAAGATCGTCTGAACTCTCTCTGACCGTATCTTTTGTAAAAGTCTGGGAATTAACGGAATCGGAGGAAATGCATACATTAGGCTGCCGATCCAGGGACTGACTAGTGCATCCACTCCGATGGCTTGCGGGTCGTGTACTCTGGACATGAATTATGGTAGCTGAGTGTTGAGACGAGTGGCCATCACGTCTACGGTTGGTGTCCTCCACCGTTCCGTTACTCTTTGAAAGATGGACGGATTCAGCTGCCATTCTCCGGGATCCAGTGTGTGACGGCTCAAATAGTCTGCTTGCCAATTCTGCACTCCCGGAATGTATATTGACAGCATTCTGCCCAGTCCATGATTCTGGACACTTCCTTGAGAGCTGTTGCACTTCTTGTGCCTCCTTGTCTGTTCAGGTACGCTACAGTTGTTCCATTGTCGGATTGTTACGTATGTGTTTGTGTAGCAGTTGTTCTTGCCATTGAATCAGTGCGTTGAAAACTGCTCTGAGCTCCAATGTGTTGATGTGCAGTCTGGACTCCGCTGGAGACCATTTCCCTTGACAAGTTCTCGGTGACCAGAAGGCGCCCCAACCTTTTAGGCTTGCATCGGTAGTGATTACCTCCTGAACTGGCCAAGCCCACCTCCTGCCTTGCTGAAGGTGTGGAAGGCAGGACCACCATCGGAGACTGGCAAGGGATGAGTGTTTTAATTGAATTAACTGAGTGAGATCCTGATGATTTTTGTTCCACTGGTGGAGGAAGTCCCACTGTAAGGGTCTAAGGTGTCTTTTGGCAAAAGGAACCGCCTCTATGCTGGAAGCCATGAGCCCCAAAAGTTTGAGAATGCTGTGAGCAGTCTGTTGAGTAGATGTTGTAAATTTGACGGCCAAATTCTGAAGTGACACTGCCTTGGACAGTGGCAGATACACCTTGCCTAAGGTTGAGTCTAGAATCATGCCGAGAAACTCTAACCTTTGCGAAGGTATGAGGACACTCTTTTTGCGGTTGATGATCCAACCGTGTTGAGTCAGGGTTTGGATGCAGGTTTCTACCTGTTGATGAGTTACTGCTTTTGATGGGCCTGTGATTAAGATATCGTCGAGGTATGCTGTCACTGCTATACCTTGAGTTCTCAGTGTCGCTAAAAGAGCATTGAGGACTTTGGAGAATATCCGGGGCGCTGACGTGAGGCCGAATGGAAGAGCCTGAAACTGGAAATGTTGGTCGCCTATTGCGAATCGGAGGAATCATTGATGATCCGGGTGAATGGGTACATGTAGGTACGCCTCTTTTATGTCCACTTTTGACATAAATACTTGTGGCTGAAGGCCCTTTAGTATCGTGGGAAGAGATTCCATTTTGAAGCGCTCGTACCAGATGGATCGGTTGAGTGGATGGAGATTGAGTACTGGGCGAAAGCCTCCGTCTTTTTTTGGAACTAAAAAAAGGTTGGAGTAATATCCTCTGAACCTGTGTTTTGTGGGTACTGAGGTTATAACCTTGGTTTCTAATAGTTCCTGAATAATAGCCCTTAGTGCTCGCTGTTTGTGAAGAAGCCGGGGCATTGGGGATAAAACAAATCTGTTTTTTTGTGGCTTTTTGCGAAAACGAATTTTGTAACCCTGACTCACTATGTTCAATATCCATGGGTCGGAGATGGAGGCTTGCCATGCTGGCAAATAGTCTGTCAATCGGCCTTCAATGAACATGGGATTTACTCTTGGAGAGTGTATCAGGAATCCTGCCCTTTAGTTGGGACTGGTTTCCTGGTGGAGCGTTGAGATGATTGCCAGGCCGGTTTGAAACGTCTGTTGGTTTGATCTGAAGGTTGCTGTCTGTGACTTCTAGGAGACTTACCACTAAATGAACCAGTTTTATGGTGGTAATTACGTTTGTGAAATTCACGTCTTGGCTTCCTACCTTGTGGAAGGAAGGCTCCTTTACCACCTGTGACATCCGCTATAATTTGTTTGAGTTCCAATCCAAATAGCTGGGAACCGGAAAATTGTAGAGACGTAAGCTTATTTTTTGAAGCCGTATCTCCCGACCAGTTACGGAGCCACAACGCTCTACGAGCCATAATAGAAGCTGCTGTGGCCTTGGCCGCCAGTTTGGATATATCAAGAGCTGCTTCTCCTAAAAAGGATAATGCCGATTTAATTTTGTCAAGTTCCCCTTGAAGATGCTCCGCAGATGATGGAGGAGAACTAACTAACTCCTGGCACCAATATTTAGCTGTCTTGGCTACTGTAGCGGCTGCTGCCTTAAAATTGCCGCCGAACATTGGAAGTCTCTTTTTAATGCAGAATCAATCTTTCGCTCCATAGGATCCTTTAGAGATCCAGCATCCTCTGCTGGTAAGGTGGTATTCTTAGAAATTCTGACTATCGGAGGATCCACTTTTGGAACTTTATCCCATTTTTGCATGAGATCATCTGCAATTGGATAAGTATTATAGAACTTTGGAGGAATATGAGACTTCCTGTCTGGGTGAGACCATTCAGCATCCACTGCTTTAGTGACTGATTTAGAGACTGGAAAGGTCCTGGGCCGCTTAACTGCATTACCTAACACCTTATCAGCTTTGGAACGTGCTATTTGTTCCTCTTTAATTTCCAATGTGGAAAAAATGGAGCGAAGAAGACCCTTGACTTCTTCGGGTTGCTTAGAAGTATCTTCAACGGAGTCCGAGTCAGAAACTGATGCGGAATCCTCGTTAGGTGAAGTATAAGCTTCACTATCCTCTGATTGTAGGGAGGATTGATCTGACTGTGACCCTGAAGGAGAAGGTGACCTGGGTCTGGAACGTTTTATTGCTGACTTGGATGTGGTTTGAAGTGTACGGGCTATTATAGCTTGATCCACTGTTTGGTGAATGGTGGACTGAAACCACGTCATAAACTGAGTGAAATCATGTGGTAAGCCTGGCCCTTGAGCCGTAGCAGGAAGTGGCCCACTCTGTGGCAGTATTATGCCTGTTGCAGTTTGCTGGTCTAACATATTATTAGTGACTGATAGGTTATCCGCAGTATTTGGCTGTGAATCCTGTGAATTATGGACCTGAGCCGTGGTAACAACCTTCTTCAATTGAAGGTCTGCGGTAGTTGTTGAAAACTGCGGGGAAGGGGACCTGGAACGGTCCTTGCGTTTAAGCACTGGCTTATGAGGTTTCCTGACCTTAGATTTAAGCTTCCGGGGTTTATCCGGAAGATCTATGTCCTCAATGAGGGAAAGGAGCTCCTCGTCTGCCGAAGCCATTGTGTTGTACTTGGCTAGAAGTTTTGTCACTCCGGAGCGGTTGCGCTAATAGCTAACCAAGATAGTGGTGACTATTTGCGAATGGCGCGAATGAAATCTTGCGCGGTATCATGACGTCAGAGTCACGTACGCCGTAGTGTGGAAGTCTCGCCGGTCGTTCCCAGCAGTACTCCGAGAGCACCAAGATGGCCGTAAGGATTGGTGCGAGGACCAAGATGGCTACCAGACCCGACCACGTTGGTTAAGGTAAATTAATACCACCAAGCGACACCGGGCTCGACCATGAGGGAGCACTCTGAATTTGGCGTACGGGTATCATGGGCTCAACCAAGGCTACTGCCGGGGAGCACGCGACCTCTATGCAGAGGGAGCAGATAGGCTCAATATAATCAGGGAGCACACCTGGGCTCAACTCTGTAATACTACTTACCTGACGGTCATGTACCGTTATAGGCTCTACCCATAGTAAATATATATATACAGGGAGCACTATAATTAATCTTATGAAGGAGAAGGAAAAACGCTGCCTCCTAGGCAGGACAAACTAAAAAAACTGAGGTTGGAGGTGGAGTCACGGAAGAGGAGGGGAAGGAAGAATTCTTAGTTTGTCCTGCCTCCACAGAGGAGCAACTTAACCCCAGTCGTCCTGCACTGACAGGTAGGGCCGTACGGAGAAATATAAATATATAAGGGGATAATATAATACAGAATAATATATTTACCAGTAGGTCCTTCCGGCTAACACGTGGTCAACCATTCCGATTAGAAGAATGAAGGTTCCGTCTAAATATTCAGAAGGGGTTTAGGTTTTTTGCACTGAGAGCTGTGAAGCTGTGAATAGAGATGGCGCGAACTGTTCGCCGGCGAACTTGTTCGCGCGAACATCGGGTGTTCGCGCTCGCCGGAAGTTCGCGAACGTCGCGCGACGTTCGCCATTTTGGGTTCGCCATTGTTGGCGCTTTTTTTTGCCCTCTCACCCCAGACCAGCAGGTACATGGCAGCCAATCAGGAAGCTCTCCCCTGGACCACTCCCCTTCCCTATAAAAACCGAAGCCCTGCAGCGTTTTTTCACTCTGCCTGTGTGTGCTGAAGAGATAGTGTAGGGAGAGAGCTGCTGCCTGTTAGTGATTTCAGGGACAGTTGAAAGTTTGCTGGCTAGTAATCGTTTTGATACTGCTCTGTTATTGGAGGGACAGAAGTCTGCAGGGGTTTGAGGGACATTTAAGCTTAGGTAGCTTTGCTGGCTAGTAATCTACCTTCTACTGCAGTGCTCTGTATGTAGCTGCAGTGGGCAGCTGTCCTGCTTCTGATCTCATCTGCTGACTGCTGCAATAACAGTAGTCCTTGTAAGGACTGCTTTTATTTATTTTTTTGTTGTTTTACTACTACTACTACTACTACTATAAGAGCCCAGTGCTATTAGTCTAGCAGTGTTGGGGAGTGGGACTGGTGTGCTAATCTGCTGCTCCTAGTAGTTCAGCAGCACCAACTTTAATTTTTTTTTTTAATATTCATTTTTTTTTATTTTACTTTTTTTTATTTTACTACCGCTGTAGTAGTGTATAAGTTGACCTTTTAGGCATTATTTGCCCTGTAGGCATTTTTTGCCCAGTGTGTTATTCAACCAACTGCCATCTAGCTGTGTGACCTTGTTCACATTCTGTCTAAATATCCATAATATTACCGTCTCCAGAAAAAACACCGGAGTGACTTTTTTCAAGCAGCCATAATATATTTTACGTAATCCGTATCCATCGCTGTATTAGTGTATAAATTGACCTTGTAGGCATTGTTTGCCCAGTTTTTTTGGCCGCAGCCACTGAAGCACAGAGGCCAGAAAAAATATGCCATATAAATGCTGAAAATAGTCATTTTTTGCCATACGTTGACTCAACGAATATGGCAAAAAATTACTATTTTCAGCATTTATATGGCATATTTTTTCTGGCAACTGTGCTTCAGTGGCTGCGACCAAAAAAACTGGGCAAACAATGCCTACAAGGTCAACGTATGGCAAAAAATGACTATTTTCAGCATTTATATGGCATATTTTTTCTGGCAACTGTGCTTCAGTGGCTGCAACCAAAAAAACTGGGCAAACAATGTCTACAAGGTCAACGTATGGCGAAAAATTACTATTTTCAGCATTTATATGGCATATTTTTTCTGGCAACTGTGCTTCAGTGGCTGCGTCCAAAAAAACTGGGCAAACAATGCCTACAAGGTCAACGTATGGCAGTTGTTTAAAGAGAACAGTAGATTACTAGCCAGCAAAGCTACCTAAGCTAAAATGTCCCTCAAATCCCTGCAGACTTCTGTCCCTCCAATACAGAGCAGTATCAAGCAGATTACTAGCCAGCAAACTTACTATCATCTGTCCCTGAAATCACTAACAGCTCTCCCCCTACACTATCTCTTCCAAGCACACACAGGCAGATTTTTCAGATACATTTTTGCCCTTGATCCCCCTCTGGCATGCCACTGTCCAGGTCGTTGCACCCTTTAAACAACTTTAAAATCATTTTTCTGGCCAGAAATGTCTTTTTTAGATGTTAAAGTTCGCCTTCCCATTGAAGTCTATGGGGTTCGCGAACCGTTCGCGAACCGCTCGCATTTTTGCGCAAGTTCGCGAATATGTTCGCGAACTTTTTTTCCGACGTTCGCTACATCCCTAGCTGTGAAGATGTGAATCAGTCATGCTGGCTGATACATTAGAAAACTATGTACATATTCTTGGCTTTTGAAATCATTGGGTCCATACATCCCAATACGCAAACCCAGTCTCACTCACAAATGATTACCAGTTAAAATGTTGGAACTCTTGTCAATCAAATTTTATTTATAACAATTGTTCCTACATGATTTCCAAGTATGTTTTCAACAACAAATTTTAACGATATATGCAGCTGGCTGATGTATTCAGAAAGCTTGGAACATTCTGCAAGTACTGTTTATGAAAACAAGATCACATGCACTATTTAAAATATAGTTATACGGGGAAACAAAACAAATATTTATTTCAGAATTTTATGTAGTGGTTAGATAACTGAGGCAAAACATTTGTAATAGTTTGAGACATTCCATAGTGTTAAACTACAATCCTAATCCTAGTAGCTAGGACATTCAGCACTTTTCAAGTGGACAAAGTGAAGCAGTCTGATACCTTCTATCCTATCTCAAATGTAACAATCTATACATGGAGTCCTTGAGTTACATACACCCAACTTACATACAACTCATACTTACAAACAGATGCTATTACAATAATGTACTGTGATTGGGTTGGCCTTTATTAGCGTTTAACTTTAATAAACCACCTGCTCCAATGATCTGGCATGTATTGTCTACTGCAGAGCACAGAAAGGTAAATATACATATGCACAGAAAGGTAAAAATAAATACTATTTTAAGACAAACATCTGTCTTCTTGCATTAATAAGGAAATGTATATGTTTCAACTTACATACAAATTAAACTTAAGAACAAACCTACAGACCCTATCTCATATGTAACCGGGGACTGCCTGTATTTACAGGGCTTATTTCTCAATCGGCTACAGGTTCTTTGCTAGGGATGGGCTGCACCTCAATAATCATGGTGCAGCTGTTTGGGGGGAGAAGATAGCTAGAGGATTTGAGGAGATTTTAAACTAGGCTTGGGGCGGGAGGGTTCAGTAAAGGATTCCATGGAAGACAGATTAGATGAGGTGGTGGGCAAAGGAAGGGAGAATGGGGGAGGAGATGTGGTTGGAGGTCCTGTTAAGGATAGGGAGGACCACATGTCATATGTTCAATATGGTACCAGTATTAAATGTATATTTGCAAATGCAAGGCGTCTGACTGGTAAAATAGGAGAGCTGGAGGTGCTGGTGCTGGATGGAAAATATTACGTGATTGATGTGGCCGAAACAAGGCTGAATGCGTTGCATGACTGGGCAGTTTATATCTTGTTTTTGAGGGACAGAGGCACTAGAAATGGTGTTTGTTAGGCAGGATTTAAAAGCTAATATAAAAGAGGAGGTGATAGAAAATGAGGGGGCAGGAATCTTGTTGGTGGAGCTCTTCACCGATTGTAAACCGTCCAGCAAATGAATTGTAGGAGTATGCTATAGACCTCCTTATGTAAGCTAGGAGGAGGAGGAGGAGGCTAACCTCTTGATGCAAATAGAAAAGGTTGCTAGTTTTAGGAAAGTAATGATAATGGGGGATTTTTAATTACCCAGATATAGACTAGAGCAACAGTACTGCAGGTCAATTAATGGTCATGTTGCATGACAATTTTATGGCACAAGTTGTTGAGGAGTCAAGCAGAAAAAATGCTATTCTGGATCTAGTGATCTCTAATGACCCATAAATAATTGAACCCCTAGGTAATAATGACCATAATGTGATATTTAATGTCTGGTGCAAAAAACTAATATATACTGGGGCAACAAAAACCATAAAAAGCTAATGTTAGTGCCTCGAGGACTGCCCTGCAGAGCATAGATTGAGGCATTAAGTTTTCAACTAAAAACACATAACAGAAGTGGTTTTCATTTAAAATGATATTAAATCATTACTGTTCTCAATTTATCCCCTTAAAGGGCACCTGTTGGGTAAAAATTGTATCTCCAACCAAAGGTGTGGCTAATACAGCCCGCATTCCGGTTGGGGATAACAGCAGTTTTTTTTAAAAAAAAAAAAAAACTCCCACCTGAGCTGCCTTGTTCGGTCACTCATATGCGTATAATGAAAAGATGCCCCGAATTGCTCATTATGCACATGTGCGTGACGTCACATGTGTGTTATGCACATGCAAGTGACTGGACATGGCTGCTCACACCAGGAGCTCCCTCCCAGTGTGGGTAGTGTAGTGCTGGCAGGGGCATGTTTTTTTAAAAAAAAAAACAAAAAAACTAGTGTTATCCCAAACTGGAATGTCGGCTCAACCTTCGGTTGGGGCATAACATTTTTACCCAATAGGTGCCCTTCAAGGAGCAAATGTAGAAGCTCTAAGGATCAATGTGGTGTAATAAAGAAGAGACAGGCATTGTTGGGACAGAAGCTGCATTTCATGAATATAAACACTATATTAAATGTTGTAAAACAGCAATCCGGAAGGCAAAGATAGGAAATGAAGAGCGTATTGTGGCTGAGGCTAAGACTAAACCCAACAAGTTTTTTAAGTATATTAATAGCAAAAAGATGCGGGTTGAGAGTGTTTAAATAATGATACCAGTATGGTTGTAACAGATACTGAAAAGGCAAATGTGCTAAATCAGTACTGTTCTTCAGTGTATACAATAGAGAAGTCCAAGTTATTATGTCCTTATGTGGGCAATAAAAATTGACATGTGCAGACGCGTTGAACAGTGTTTTAATAAATAATTTAAAATACACTAACAAACATTCTTTGTAAAACGGCATCTAAAATTAAAGTCAGTCCTGTGTAATTACGCTGTGTTTCTCCCTTAACATCTCTCAGGATTCACTGTGCATGCGTCCACTTCCGAAACTTTACATCCGCACTTCTTAGTTCACCACGAGAGTTACTACACAATATTCGTTTTATCTTTCTGTTTTTTCCACTCATTACCACTGGTAATTTGAGGTTTACAATGATCGCTATTGAATTTCTGCTGTTTGAAGGTTGGGGAGAGCCTTGCCGTGTCACTGGACTGGGGATATACTGGGTTTGAGATTTCATTTTGTATCACTATTCACTTTATAGCTGCACTGATGGCTCGGCTCAGTATAGTCAGTGGTTGACTCAGGATAAGATTCATAATGCTTTAATAAAAATTCATGTAAACAAGGAGCCAGGATCAGATGTCATACACCCCCGGGTTCTAAGAGATCTTAGTTCAATTTTAGACTGGCCCCTATTTCTGATTTTCTCAGATTCACTTTCATCTGGTATGGTACCTATGCATTGGAGAAAAGCTGATGTCATTCCAGTATGAAAATTATAGGCCAGTAAGTTTGACATCTCTGGTGGGCAAATTAATTGAAGGCTTGTTAAGGGATCACATTCAAAATCCTGTCCTAGTGAATGGCATTGTGAGCAGCAATCAGCATGGCTTTATGAAGAATAGGTCAAAGCACTGCGTATCTTTTTTTTTTTTTTTTTAAATATATTTTTATTGGTTTCTGAGGTAAAGCAAAACAGGGGGGATACAGAAATGAAAAAAAAAAAAAGGGGGGGGGAGAGAAGGGAGGGAGGTCTAAGCCAAAGTACAAAATATCCAGGTCTCACAGTACAATTATATGTTAATACAATGCATCATGATGATTAAGTACAACAGTGGTCTCCAGCAGGGTATGTCGCCAGAAGCGAGCAATTGAAAATGCATAACAGATCACCACAATAAAGTTTTCCTGTGTACCAAAGCATTCGGGGTATCAGGGTTCCCTGGAGGGCCTAAACCTTGCAGAATCTACCGGGCCTAGATGTATGTCGAAAACGTCCGTCTTAGAGCGTCAAAAGTTGTATATAATAATCTGTATCTATAAATAGCAACCATCTCAACCATATGTCTCTATATTTAGAGTGTTGCTTGCTAGAGAAGGTAGATAGCTCCTCGAGTTTTGCAATTTCATTGACTTTCATAGCCCATTCTTTAACAGAGGGGGGGAGGGCAGATTTCCAAAGTCTGGGGATAAGTACCTTGGCGGCGTTAAGTAGGTGTCGCTCTAATGACATATCCGGGGATCCCTCTTCGTTCTCCATTTCCCAAAATAATAGTATTCGAGCAGGGGAATCAGGTAATACCCTCCCTAATATGATAGAGCAAAGCCGTAGAATTGTGGCCCAATAGTCGGCTAGACCGGGGCATTCCCAAAAGATATGCAGAAGAGAGCCAACGTTGGCTTTGCATCTCCAACATAAGTTACTGACAGTGGGATAAATATGGTTCAACTTAGCCGGTGTATAGTACCACCTACACAGGATTTTGTAGTTCAACTCCTGAATTTTACAACATCTAGAGCTGAACATAAGGTTAGCTATACCCCTCCTATGTGAATCTTCTGAGATGTCCAAGCCAAAATCCCTTTCCCAAGCCTTTATGAATGACAGTTGCTTCTTATCCATTACCAGCCCTAGTATATCATAAATAAGCGATAACGTATGTCTTAGTGGGATCGTCTTAACACATAGAGTTTCAAACGCAGATAGTCGTCTCACCATCGTTTTATCGCCCCCCAGGTAGGCATAGAAATGTTTGATTTGGCAGTATTTATAGTCTTGGAGGCTTTCATTAGGTCTGGCTTGTTTAAGAAGGTCCAAGCTAGCGAGTCGTCCTTTCTCTAATACATGTACAAATTGTAGATGGCCATCTACCAACCACACGCGAAACGCGTTAGGCCTAAGAGCGTCCGGGAATGCCGGGTTATTTGTAATAGGCATTAGAGGCGAAGGGAAAGAAGTAATTTTAGGGCTACATTTTACTAGGTCCCATGTCTTCAAAGTGTTTTTAAGTAGTGGATGCGAGGTATGTAATATCCTCCGATGTATCTTATCTATCCAGGGAAGGTGTATAAGATGTGTGCTCGTGGATTGTTGTTCAATTTCCACCCACCCCTTGTTGTCTACATGGTAAGACCAATCAAGTATCCTATTAAGGATAGCTGCTTTAAGATATCGTGTGCAGTCTGGTAGAGCCAGGCCACCTTCAATTTTTTTCCTGTGTAGGATAGCTGATTTAATCCTTGGGGGTCTGTCGTTCCATATAAATTTGATGATGGAGGACTGAAAGGACTGCAGCCAATTACTAGGGTAGTAGAGTGGAACACATTGAAACAAATAGAGCAAACGAGGCATAACATTCATTTTGATGACATTAATTCGGCCCACCCAGGAAAGAGGTTGCTTAGACCAAGTTCGAAGATCTTTAACTAAAGTGTTGTGTAATTTCTTACAATTGATTTCCACCCATTCGTCATAGTCTTTTGTAATCGTGATGCCTAAATAAGTAAGCTGTTTATGAGCCCAGCTGTAAGGGAAATTGTGAGAGAGCCCCTGAATCGTTTGAGGGTGGATAGGTACATTTAGAGCTAAGTACTTGGAGTAATTTATTTTGAAATTTCTTAACTTTCCAAATAATTCAAATAATTGAGATTAGAGGATTCGATATGAAGAGAAGTAGGTCGTCCGCATAGGCTGCTATTTTATGTTGTTTATCCCGGATCTCAATACCAGAAATGTCCGGATGAGACCTGATATGTATGAGAAGAGGTTCCAACGCGAGAGCAAATAAAGTAGGCGAGAGAGGGCATCCCTGCCTAGTGCCATTTTCAATATACATGTAATCGGAAAGTACCCCGTTAACCCTGACTCTAGCTACAGGACCATCATAGAGAGACTGGATCCATTTGCCAATGCGTTCACCCAGTCCAAATTTTTTAAGGCACCTAAACGTACGTAAGTCCAATTGATTCTATCAAAAGCCTTTTCGGCATCGGTGGACAGGAGCATGAGGGGAGTATTGGTATGCTTTGCGTAATGAAGTATATTAATTAACTTATTATTCTCTGGATTCTCTACCAGGGATAAAGCCAGTTTGGTCTAGACCAATCAAGGGGGAAAGTACTTTCTGTATTCTGAGAGCGACTATTTTTGCTAAGATCTTTACATCGACATTTAACAGGGAGATGGGTCTGTAGCTGCCAGGAACCTTTCGGGTTTTTGTTAGGTTTCAATAGTAATGAAATACAGTATGTGCCTATAAGGACAAGCATTGGATGCTTTGGTCAAATGAGGGATGAGGGAATCCGAGCATGTTTTGTAATAACCTATAGTGTATCCATCTGGCCCTGGGCTTTTGCCTGTTGGAGATGATTTAATCGCTTGGGAAACTTCATCAGCTGTAATGTCTGCATCTAGAGCTAATTGCTGAGTTGCGTTTAAGTGGGGGGATAGTAACTGAGTTAAGAAATTTATCTATGGCGTCATTATGAGGGATTCCATCAACTACTATAGGGGATTGAAGCTGGTATAATTCAGAGTAATACCTATGAAATTCATGTGCTATAAGGGGGCTGTGGAATAATGCCCTACCCGTCTTAGGTTGTATGCTATGTATATGATTTCTAGAGACTTGTGAACGCAAGAGGCGTGCAAGCAATCTACCACATTTGTCCCCGTGTTCATAAAAGCGATGCCTCATTCTCATTATGACTTTCTCTGTAAAGAGGTCATGATGGTTCGTCAATTCCGAACGTAGTTCAACTAATTTCGTTAGATGTGCCGCATCTGGGACACTCTTATGGGCAGTTTCCAATTTTTGAATTTCAAGTAGCAGTTTCTCGTGTTAAGCCACCTGGGCTTTCAACCGTCTTAGTTCAGCACTAAGTAGGATACGTTTTCCACTGGCCGCTGTTGGGGCTGCATTATATTTAGTACTGTTGGTAGACCAAGTAGGGGCAGGTGCAGAAGAAAGGAGGAGGAATAGAGGGAATGGGGAGCCGGGGAGGGAAGAGGAAAGAAAAAAAAAAAAGGGGGGGGGAAGAGATGTAGGGAGGGGGAAAGGAAGAGGTAAGAGTACCAGTGCAGCACCACAGTAGATTATATTTTCATAACTTTAACACTTTCATTTTTTGTTGTTACTGTTCTGTTAAGTAAGTATAATCAACTGTTGAATTTATATAAAAGGCATTTCCTTCAATATTAAGGCAACATTTAGGTACAGTAACAAGCTGACCAATAATAGTTTTTTGGTTCAGTATCTTTAGGGGTGTGTTACTTTTCCCAATCATTTAGGGCAGTGCTGTCCAACCTTTGTGTTACCACGGGCCGAAATTTTTCTGGCCTACATGGTGAAGGGCCGAGAATGGAAGCCTGTTTTTAAACCACACCCACCTTAAACTACACCCATGTTACCACAAGACCATATCCACATAAATTGTGGTAGCACAACAAAAAAACAGATGGTTGGTGCTCACTGCAGGGATATCACTTATTACTCATATGTAAAAAAAGCTGTCATATTAAGACATACCCTTAAATCCATATACCTGCTCATCCGCGGATAACACAGCACCCCAGCACATTATTAAACACCTTAGGGGCCCCTAACAATAATTTATTTTCAAATGCTAACAAACCCCCAGAACAACTACCAGGCTTATGTTCCATAGACAGAGTAGGGCACACACACACAGGCAGAGCAGAGCACACTAAGGCAGTGTATGTCACACACAGGCAGAGTAGGACACACACAGGCACACAGACAGAGTAGGGCACACACACAGGCAGAGTAGGACACACACAGGCAGAGTATGTCACACACAGGCAGAGTAGGACACACACAGGCAGAGTAGGACACACACAGGCAGAGTAGGACACACACAGGCAGAGTAGGACACACACAGGCAGAGTAGGACACACACAGGCAGAGTAGGAAACACACGGGCAGAGTATGTCACACACAGGCAGAGTATGTCACACACAGGTAGAGTATGGTACACACAGGCAGAGTATGGCACACACAGGGAGCATAGGGAAGGCAGAACAAGGCAAAAGACAGGGAAACCCATCAGGATCCCTCTAAAATGTACTACATACAGTGACACAGTGCTGGTGCCCCATTAGCATTTTGTAAGTGTGAACAGGTGAACAATGTGGGCAGTTTCAGTCTGGGTCTCAGGTGTGAACAGTACAGGTCTTTAGGATGTGAACAATAGAGGTGTCACAAGTGTGAACAATGCATGGGGGATCACAGGTGTGAACAATACAGGGGATTAGTCTGAATTTGAAGTTTAAACAATGCAATCTCTGTAGTGATACCATATATATCTTACACATGGTAAGCAAACACAGCAGGTAGGTGGGGGGCCACACAGGGGGGGTTGCGGGTTGCCAGTTAGACAGCCCTGATTTAGGGTAATAATCCATCATAACAACAAGCATTTTATTGAAAATCAGCTTCCTGTAAATGTATTCATCACTTAGGGCCAGATTTATCAAATTTTGAATTTCAGTTTTTAACTCGATTCAAGATTCAAGAATTTCAGTTTTTAAATCGATTCAAGACTTACAAACTTAAATTAGACTTTTGGAACCAATGTAAGAGAATTATTAAGCACAAAAAACTTGAAAAACTCAAAGGTAATTTCAGCATCTAAAAGCTGGAGATTTTTAATGTAGAAGTTAGTGGCAGTTTACATTTAAGCAATTTTTTTAAATTGTAGATTTTTGGAGGTTTGGAAGTTGGTAGACTTGATTAATGATGAGTAGAAAGAGTTTTTTGCTGCTTTAATTTTTTTTCACATTTAAAATCAAGTGAGTTTTCCAGATTCAAATCTGTTAAATAAATGAGCACACAGATTTGGTGTATTTTCATTTTTTTCTAATTTGAGAAAAAAACTGAAATTCCAAAATTGGATTTTTGATTGATATGCCTTCACTGTAATGTTTAATAAACAGAGGCAGCATTCCTATATTTGGATGACTTTTCCATTGCTGACATAGCTTATATAAACACACATAATTCAGAGATTTATTATTTCATATGTCTGGGTACTGTAAAATCTGTGCAGCAACTAGATACTGTAGCAATATAATTTAATAAAATGTGTGTAGTTGGTGAATTCTCTTGTAAATATATTGTGTATGGTTGTGTATTGTGTATAAGTACAGTAGCCAACTACACACACTTTATTACATTATTTCCACAGTATTATTTCCCCATTAGTGTGTGATTCTTTGGGTGCATGCCTGCTGCACCTATTGACATTGCCTGCTACAATAAGGGTGGAATTACCGCATGTTCAAGGCGGCAGTAGCTATGGGGTTCCTTTGCACCAAAACTATACAGTAGCTTGTGCAAAATTTTTGAAATAAGCGAATGGGCAATCAGCAGAAGTAGGAGGAGTGTGTTTGGATGCAAGTACTCTAATGAATAGTGTCAATATGCACATAGCCATGTGTCCATCTGAGCTCAGACATTTATGTTATATTTAATTTAATTATGTTTGTAAATAAGCCTAAATCCATATTAGGTCAAAGACCAGGGCAAAGGCCAATCAGTGGTGTATTCAGTAGTGTTATGGTATGCAGCATACATCATAGTCATAGGTAGATAGGTATGTGTGACCACAGAGAAGTGGAAAAAGGTGTGTGTTGCCTTTAATTTCTACATAGTGGGAGATATTTCCTGTCTGGCCCTGGAAGATATAGTGTTCTGGAAGGAACAAGTGAGACAGATAATCTATTTCAGTGGTCCAGTTCACATGTTGGCGTTCACTTTCCACAGGAAGGCTGTCCTGTGGAAAGGTATTTAATGCTAATGAGAGTGTCTTTGTTAGGAACTCCCAGAGGAGCTATGGGAGCTGCCTGTCAATGCAAGGAGCAGAAGGAGACTTTACCAGGTGATGTAATTGAAGTGCTACCAGAAGATGAACCAGGCCAGAATGAACGAATGGTGAATTTGTGTCCCTGGAGGGGAAAGTCAGAAGGGCTTAGTGAGAAGCCCAGAATATTCCATAGTGTGGAAGCCACCCTATATGGTGAGAACCCCAGACAGGGGAAAAGTTTTGAATGCGTGTTGTTGAAACGCTAATGCCAGCTTTGTCACAGGTAGCCTACCAACCAGTGTGCTGTAGTACTAAAGTGTCTGTTACAGTCATGCAATTGTTACTATCATATATTGCATCCTCATTGTGTTTATATTTGTTTCATTATCTTTTTTAGATACTTCAGAAACAGAGATTTTAAGCTACTTTTATTTCAGATGAAATAGTTGAAAAGGTTATGAAGTCTAATAATTGAAAGCCCTCTTCTATAGCTTTTCTTCCCATCCCATTCAAGTGCTATTGTTAGCAAACATAGATTGGACAGTCATCAGGGCAGTAATAGAGTACAATGGATTTGTACTGGATAGATTGTTACAAGCAATCTTCTTTTTAGCTGTACTTAGACATTTAAGGGGTTGGTAGAAAATTGCAAGTAACAGGATGTGCATACATGTCTTAGATTGTTATTGACCTTTTTCTTTGGTAAGAATACACAATGATTGGAAGAAAATAGGTCCTGTGTTACAGGTACTGCTTGGATAGATGCTCAGCCCTATACAGAAATGAATAAAAGAAACATCCATGCATAGCTCTTAGTTTATGCTCTTAGACTGAGCATTTTTTATGATTATATTGGATTGACAATAACAAAATAATTAGTGTTTCAGTAGAGTATGTTCACTAATACAACATTTTGTGACAGTTTAGTTACACGTTGATGCAAAATGGAATGATATATACTGTATATATGCATACATATACAGATTTGTCATAAAGCAATAGAAATCTGATTCATAATTTAATCTATTGGTCTGCAAGAATGGAGCTCCTGCATATATCTTGTCAAAGAAAATAGAAATATGTTGAAAAATTCTGGTAAATAAGGAAATTAAATTGCAGTACACCAGCCTATAATACAGAGAGCTTCAGATGATATCAATAGTTTTGTTATGTCGCTGGGTTTGTAAGATAATATAGTTTTCATTCTGTATGCATAGAGTAAGAGTTTCCTTGTTTTCAAACTATTGTATGCTGTATGTTCATGTCAACATTTAACCTTAATTTTATTAATATAAAGTTAGGCCATTATGATTTACCAACAGGCCACATTATCAGTTTTTTCAGTACTAGAGATGTAGAATTGTACTAATGTTTCAGGTACCCTGAAGATAATTCTTCCATCCATTACAGCCATTAGGTGTGCAAAGGTGATTCTTGCCTACCTCCCAACATTTTGCAAATAAGAAGAGGGACAAAAACATTTGCTGTGCGTAGCGTGGCAAAATATTTTTGACCATGCCCGACCACCCCCTAATTACCATGTTCATTTTACAAAATTTGGCAGGTTATGAAAGTTTGAACATATTTCTATGTATTTTTTCAGTTATTACAGTTTTGCTAATGAAGGTGAGTTGCCCTTTAAGCTGTGAGTCTAACTTTTCCCAAGAAACCTCCTTATCTAAATTGTTACAATTTCTTATTTGCTTATCTCAAAATCTTAGCTGCACCTGATGGCTGTTCTGGGCTCTCAAAAGCCAATTAAGTTAGAAACTTTGTTTCTTTTTCTGGCTGTTCAGTGCAGAGAAAGTCTGGACTTTTCAGTACAAACCCGAAATTGCGTGTTGGCCTGTCAAAATCGGGACTGTCCCGCTGAAAACGGGACAGTTGGGAGGTATGCTCTTGGGCGGTAAACAGACAGGTCCATATGGAGTAGCATGCCAACTGCAATGTGGCAGAAAGAGGCAAGAAATTGAAACATTAATACAATGTTCACTAGTGTAGACAGCTTGTAGACACCACATGGAAGTGGAATAGGAGTGTGATTTCACAGGAGTTATTTAGTCATGATTGCAGCTTGTGTGAAGCATCATAATTATGTGAATAAGATCAAAGCTGCTGTTTCCAGTAGCCAATATTTTTCCATGTCATTTTTATTAACCTGACATTGATTGAAGTTATTATGTTATAGTAATGTAAGAGGAAAGAGGTCTATGGAAAAATCTGACTTGATGGCAAAGGCAGGCTGCAAAAAATGGGCCCTTCTAATTTGGTGCAAGATAATCTGTTGAAGATTTACTCAGAGTATAGAGCTTGATAAAAAAAATTTAATAAATGGGTAGGGAAAATAATCATTCATTCAACTTATAATTGTTTTTTGAGGAGATTTTGGCTGTTGCCATCTTCCCCACACTATCACCCACTAATAAAAAACAGCACATAGTTCCGTGGGAATATAGGATCAGGCTCAGACTGGCAAATGTCAGAGGGGACCCTATTAGATGTCACAGACTGTCACTATTTGTTGGGAATGTTTGGACCTCTCTGTACTGAAATGCCAGGGCTTGTAATGAATCTTAGTCCAGGTCTGAATGTGATTTGGCAATGTTTTCCCTTGCTTTCTCTTTGACTTTAAGAACACAAGGAACCTTTTTAGCTATTTTTTCTTACTTGTTTACCACATTAGGGTTTAGTTAATATGCTGGGCAATATGCAGAATACAAAAAGAACTCCCAAAACAGGTGCAAATCTGACAGAAGCATCTTTATAAATGGAGTAAATATCAAACTTTTGGGAATCCACAGTACATTTAATGAGTCAACTTCTTGACTATAGTGCCTATCTGTTACAAATTATGTAAGTGTCACATATAAAAGGGTTAAATGCATTTTACACCAAAAAGTGCTATAATGTTGTAGAAATTTGTATACTGACACTTTTATTGATGCAGTTTCAGACTGTAACCTATATTAATATCATCTCTCATATAGTATCGGAAAAAAACATCTATGTAATATGAATGATTGCTGTATCCCACTGTTCATCTTTGGATGTAAAAGCAATATGGCAAATAAGAAGATTTGCAGTAAGAATAAATCATCTCTGGCTAAAGTGCACAGCAGTAATATCTATGGGTCAAACTCATCTTCATGACTAAGGTTACATCTCAGTTTGAGTACATCAGTGTCTCCTAATTCCGATAGTGTTACACATAATGGATTTATGACACAGAGGGGTTCAAAGGAATATATGGAAATCAATGAACTTAAATCCAGAGCCTGTGAACAGTAATTTTCAAGCTCTCTTGGCCCTTGATTCATAATATTTAGATATAGACTTTATTTTCAGCTTCAGAAGATTTTCAATAGATAGATAGATTGATAGATTATTTATATATATATTTATATATAAAATCATATATGTATGTATATATATAGAGAGCTATATCTTTCTTGTTTTCTATCTGTATTTCTAATATAATATGCAGTAATGTGCAGTTCTCATACTCTTTCATATGAATGAAAAGGAATGAACAGACTTCTGATCCCAATGACCTTATTGAAAACTACTCATGTGGAAAATCCATTTTCCATTCTTGTGCTTGTGAGTTTAATTATCATCATTATTGATTTAAAAGGATTTCCAGCTCAGACGAACATTCCTTTCAAACACATGATGCAGTGGAGCTGAGTAAATGAACATCCTGTGATATAATAGCCAAACTGTCAGCATCTATTTTGTTTTTTTTTAGAAATAGTTACAAAACAAAATCTAATTACATAAACCTTTAAAATAAACACATCATTGAGAAGCTCAAGCATAATTTCTTGAATTCCTTTATTTGGAAATTGCACTAGGTATCATGTGTTAACAAAGTGCAATAACACAGCAGGGAACTGTATTTCTGAATTTATAAAGACACGTTTCCAATGTTTGTAATCCAATATGAACTATGCCCATAAACCAATACACTTTGTTATTTATATGAACTAAATTCACTAATAAGTTTGTGCCCATCAGAATTTAGATTTGCCTGAAGAATCAGAACCACAACTATGAATGGGACAGTAATTTTTTTCAAATACAGCGGCATAAAGGCTTATGAAAACTTATAAGAACTTTAGAGAGATCAAAAAATAATTGTCCGAGACAGCAATTTTATGTATTCTGCATAAGTGTGCACAGTAAATGTAAAATTGCATATGTCAAGAGTTCTTAACATTGCTTTTTTAAAAAGTTATGTTAAAGTAAAAGTAGATGCTATGGTTTAGACATATTACTAATTGGTTGTTATGGGTTACTGCCCAGGTGCAAATTTGCCCAGTGTTTATAAATGAGACCCCAGTGGTCATTCCGCATCTGCAAGGTCTCACCCAAATAGAAGTTTTATGCTGTCCAAGATATTCTGCAGTTGCGCAGGCAAAGCATCGAGGTTGAGGTCCAGAAAAGCAATGATCGTGACTGCAATGTTGCACAATTTGGTATAACTAATATTTTATAACTATAATACAACTTTTTGACTTTATCAATACCTGAGTGCTGTGCTTTGAAGATGTATATACATCAATATATATTGGTACCATAAACCTTTTAGTCAAGTTAAGCATTTTTCTTATGTTATTATAGGTTTGGTAAAGTAGAACCTGTCTTTATTCACAGTTTAATTGCAGCTGAACGATAAAACGGTTTATTAAAAAGTAAAATAAAGTAAAAAAGAAAACAGCAACTGATGATGAATGATTTCAGAGGCAAGTTTATTATTATTAAGTTTATTGCAATTAACTCTATTTTTTGAGATACATCAAATGAAAATGTTTGAATGGAAAATTTTGTCAACCACAAGCTGTAGAGTTTCTATAGAAGTCAATAGGTAGTGTATCTGCAGCACAAAAAAAAAATCTACCTCTTATTGTGTCTAAAGGACTGCTGCATTAGAAAATGCAAAATCAAACTATTTGGCATAGTTTGCTACATGCAAACTAAAATGAAGATGCAATATATAATATATAATGTTAAGGCATGTGTGCTTGTTTTTTTTAAAATGGTATCCATGTTGGTGCTGCATGTATTAGTTTTAACCCATAATTTTTAGACCCCAATGACCCCAGATGTTGGGGACATAATGATAGGCCTGGAATTTACCAGACGATTGGTTTCCGGTCAGTTGTAGAACCAGGAGCACAGCAACGTTCTTCTCTCCCTCCCTACCCCAGAGCTGTAGAAGGGGTTATTTTCATAGTTGGCAGGGGGATGCATAGACCTTGAGTCCAAAATTGAGTTGAAAGGGAAATTAGCAAGTCTAATTGTTAACTGGGTATGTTGAGGGGCCTGGAAGGGCAGGCTCAGATGGGGACTTGGAGAAAAGGCAAGAAGCATGGTCCAGATGATTTTTCTATGACACGGAACACCTGTGGGGCTAAAATCACACTTTTATTGGTAATTAATTTAAAATCATGGAGTTCACAAATGATACCTGCTTGACGCGTTTTGTGGGCCAAGCCACTTCCTCTTAAGCATGATGTGCTTGGGTCCACCTGAACATTTAACAGACTCAAAAAACACACTGTAACGGTTGGCACCCTGAATCTAGAACTAATGCCAAGCACCCTGGTCTTGGCTCGTGCCTCTGCCTGTAGCAGCCGCCGCCAGGTCTTAAAACGAGTGGTGCAAGGCAAAAGGTTCTAAACAAGCGAAGGGGCACAACTGTAAGCAAAGTCTTTTGGACAGAAGGTTGTGGTACCAAGCGTAAGGCAAAATCATAGTCAAAACAGGCTGGGTCAAGGCAGGCAGAGAATAAGCGTAGTCAGGCAGGCAAGGGTCAAACTGGGAGATCAATCAGGAAAGATTTAGCAGAATAGGTAGTTGGTATTCAGGCAAGGTACAAACGAAAAAACTATGTGGCAATGGCGGAGCTCTTCCCATGCACGCCAGCTCCTGCTAAGCCGCAGCTCTCGCTGTGTGTCGGCTCCTTCTGACCGACTACTACATCAAACCTCTGTTACCGCTGCAGAGCGCTGATCAAAGCATTCTTGGAGTCTGGTAGGTTAATATCAATGTATCGGCTTTATTTATGCGCTTTTTAAAATGACAAATTATCATATATTTCATATGCCTGTTTAATGCCTGTTATTTAAAATTTATTTCTTAATACTTAATACTCAACATTTAATATTTAGTATATAGCTTTAGTTGTACTTTGTTAATAATTGTCTAGATTCTCTGCCCTTGGAGTCCATGAATTGTTATAAAGATTGTAATTAGACTATATTAATTGACTGATTAATTGATGAGCATTATATCATTCAGTATTGACTATATATATGTAAGGGAATAATACAAACCTTCTATTTCATATTCATTTATATGCCATCCAAGTGGGAAATAGGTGTGCAGAGCCTTAAGGGTTAATGTTTTTAGCAGGTGTGTCTTTTTTTTGAGCCTTTTAAATGTTCAGGTGGACCCAAGCACATCATGCTTATGAGGAAGTGCCTTGGCCCGCGAAGCGGCGTGGCCCAAGCGTGTATCTTTTGTGCGCTCCATGTTTTTAAATGAATTTTATAAAATTGTGATTTTCAGCCCCGTGAGTGCTCCGTGTCATAGAAAACTCATTTGGAATTTCACACTATGAGGGACGTTCTACACGTGCCAGCACAGTGGAAAAGGCATATAAAACAGCTCCCTTTATTCTTTTTCCTTAAGAAGGTCTGGGCTTATGGTTGGTCCCCTGTGAGGACATTGGCAGTTGCATAATTACCGGGGTGCAGGGGGTAATCTGAAGCCATGCATATATGGGCAATGCAAGGGGCATGAGTCTGGTGGGGGGGAGGTTGGATGCACATTCAGCAACAGGACGTGGAGTACATTTACATGTTACCTACAGTTCTATGGACATAGACATTGTTTGGTCCCCTGTGAGGACATTGGCAGTTGCATAACTACCGGGGTGCAGGGGATCCACTGAAGCCATGAGCATATGGGCAATGCAAGGGGCATGACTCTGGTGGGGGGGGGAGGTTGGGTGCACATCCAGCAACAGGACCTGGAGTACATTTACATGTCACCTACAGTTATATCACTGGACATAGACATTGTTTTGCTACTGTTTTAAGGTTGTACTACACATGTAAGTTGCTATGATCCAAGGTTGGTTATGTATTAACTTATGTTAAATAACAGTGTTAATAAACAACTGCAGCCTTCTCTCCACAATGTCAGTGACGTGTTTTTTGTGGTGGTGGGAGGGGGGTTAAAAGCCAGCCCTTGGTACTTCTGGAAGAAACAATTTCCCTCTACATTAATCATAAAGGGCAAGAAAACTAGGGCTACAACATGGATGCAAGAATTTCAAGCCTTCTTAAGGACACTCAATAATTGCAAAACTGTTCAATGCAATTTAGCTGGCAAGCTATTAAACTGTGCCAGGCCAAGTGTCGCCTTTAGTAAGCAAATAAATAACACTGTTCAGCATCACTGCACACTGCACATGGAGGCCACTTAGTAAACGAACCCTCTAGAGTTCAACAATACTGTCCTTGGTAATACACTGTTCTGCAAAACATGTCAGTTTTTCACACTGATACAGTTGAAGTTAAATGGTTACAGACGCCCTTAATGACTTGACCGAGTCAATAAACCTATTTAGAAATGTAATGCCTAATGCATATGTTGTACACTAATACTATTCAATAGAGATTGTAATTGACTTTAAGCAAACCTTAATAAACAGTCATTTGAAATAATGTACAAAGGCATCTATCACTGACACTGACTAATGCACAAGCAGAACGACTGTAATTAGAAGCTAAGCAAGAACAGGCAGCTAAATGAAAATAGAATAAGTATACATGTCTATGAATACAGAAAGTGATAAAAATGTGTAATACAAGGGTAGAGGGTGTGAAACCTTACATAAAATAGACTTTTCCTTTAAGGGTAAAATTAATAAACCACATTATAATGTGAATTTGTATAGTTTATTAATAATAAACTTTGATGTTAGAGGGGAACCTTAGTTTAACCATGTAGTATACCAGCAAATTAATGTTCTAACAACACCATTCTCTATTCCTCCTAACACTGTAAAAATAGGGAAAAAATGAATCTTGCACTATAGATTATATAGCATGATGGATAAGCTATAGAGCCTTGCACATCCCAGTCTACACATCCAAACATGTCGGAAAAACTGTGTGCCACCAAGGACTTTACATTGTCACTGTACTATTTTTATCCCAGAATATGTAGTTCATGCATACCCAATGACATATAGTAAAAGGCAAATTTATACATTTTTGAAGCCACCCCCTTTTTTAAACTTGATCGAATAAATCTTAATAATTTTATTTTGTGATTTCAAGCATATTTAAAGGAAAAAAAAAGAATCAGAAAAGCTTCCACCAAAACTCACATAAGATAATTCCACATATATTTGATATACTTTATGAATAAAATGATCTTTCAACCTGCAATGTAATAATGTCATAATTTAAAATGTCATGCTGTAAGTGTATTAAAGTAGCCAACCTGCAATAGGGATGATCATGTCCTCTTAAACACTCAAATTGTTAATACACAACTCTGGGCATTTCTGCATGGTGTATGGTAAAGTGGATTTTTGCTCTGTTTTCTAAATTCAGAGTGAGTGTCAACTGGCTGTTACTGGTAGAAGTTCAGCATGAATTATTACTGTTAATCAATTTATTATATAGTACCTAAATTATTCATTTTCTATACATAAATAAAGTGATTTGGCTTAGATGCTACCAAAATACAGGCAATGCTAAGCTTCGCCATACTTAGGGACAGGTTTATGGGTGATTATATTTTAAGTAGTAATTGTATGGAGTATTTATCATTAAATCTGGCCCTTAGTTCTAGCATTGGTGTAGGGTTCATTCTTAGATTTGTGCCTAATATGCTGTATTTACATTTTTATACTTTTAAAATTATCTTGCCTTTCTAGTATAGGTAAATCTAAAACAACTGGACTTACTGAGTAATCATTGAAGACGTTTCACTACTCATCCGAGCAGCTTCTTCAGTTCTACTGTAAGGGTGAGCCCACTGGGTTTTTTCATGGTGCCCCGTCGGCCCAGTCTGACCCTGTGTATTTTTCAATACAAAAACAAAGGAACAGTTTATCTAGTATAGGTAAATCTAAAACAACTGGACTTGCTGAGTAATCATTGAAAACGTTTCACCCGAGCAGCTTCTTCAGTTCAACTGAACTGGTGTGGGAAATCCTCAACATATAAACTCTTTCACTAATCCAATCACAATGGCACACTCAGGGCTGATCCTATCAAATGTGGGGCCCATGTTGGCGGGGCCCCTAGACAAAGTGTTGCTGGCTACTGACACACCAAGTATATAGGAAAATAAGTGCATACAGGCACAAAATAGAAAGGAATGGGGCAGACAAGGTAAGAGAGTGAGAGGGATGAAAGAGGGGCACATAATAGGGGCACACAGGGTAAGAGAGAGGGGGAGGAAATAGGAGAGTGGACTGGGCCAATTAGTTTGGGGCAGGCTGGGCCGATTCAGCTTGGGAGCAGGCTTGGTTGGATTAGGGGCAGGCAGGGCCTATCAAGGTTGGAGGAAAGCTGGGCCTATGAGAGTTGGGGGCAGGCTAGACCTATGGATTTGGGGATGGTCTGGACTCTCAAAGTTGGGGGCAGGCCAGGCAGCATCATGTGCTGAGGGAAATATTATCTGTGCTGCCCTGTGGTGTGGGGCCCCCAGAGGTGCGGGGGCCCTATTGGGCCCAATTGGTCCAATAGGCCTAAGGCCGGCCCTGGGCACACTGTAACTCTTCAAAGAGGTGACATCTGAAATATGGGATGACTATGTTTAGGCTACTTCTATTGGTGTTCCTGTTGGCCTTGGTTGCTGCTGAAACCATCCCTGAACACATTGGGTAATCCTATCACAGTAACTACACAGAATCAACACCTCTGTAAATTTCAGATGTCACCTCTTTGAAGAGTTACAATGTGCCATTGTGATTGGATTCGTGGAAGAGTTTATATGTTGAGCACTTCCCACACCAGTCAGTCCTTTCCAATTCTCAATCATATAATCAAAATGTGGAATAAAGCATTCCTGGGCCAGCAAGTGTCTGTTACACCTGTTTCTAGGAGTTGCATGACACATTGGGTAATCCTATCACAGTAACTACACTGAATCAACACCTCTGTAAATTTCAGATGTCACCTCTTTGAAGAGTTACAATGTGCCATTATGACTGGATTAGTGGAAGAGATTATTTGATGAGAATTTCCCACACCAGTCAGTTGAATTGAAGAAGCTACTGGGATGAGAAGTGAAACGTTTTCAATGATTACTCAGCAAGTCCAGTTGTTTTAGATTTACCTATACTAGACAAACTGTTCCTTTGTTTTTGTATTGAAAAATACACAGAGTAAAACTGGGCCGGCGGCCACCATGAAAAAACCCAGTGGGCTCACCCCTCATGGTCCCCACCAGCCCAGACCTGCTCCCCACTACTACCCCAAACTGTGCTCTGATCCCTGACCTCCCCCCGCCCTGATAGTGTCTCCAAGAAGAACTAAGAAGGTACTGCTGAACCCAATATGGTATGCTGAACCCAATAAAGTATATAGGACAGCTTTATAACCAATGATTCTGTATAACGAAGCTTTGTACAAGAGAAAATATGTTTGTGACTTCCGGAAGTTCTCATCGGACTTTCTTTTGTTATAACCAGAGGAAGAATATGTAATAAAGTGCTACTAGTTGACTAGATAAGATCTATACTTCGGATGTGCTTATTGGGAGTTTGGCCAGATCCTGATGAGCGCATGGGAAACAAGATCTGTTATTAACCAAGTGGTTTAATGTATGAGCTCATTGTTTTTGAGCTCCAAAGACCTGCAAGAACATCTTGCTGCAGATGATGTATCTGTACTTCGTTCTACAATTCAGCGCAATATGCACAAAGAACATCTGTATGGCAGGGTAATGAGAAATAAGCCCTTTCTGCACACAAGCAAACACAAACAGAGTTGCTTGTTGCATGCAAAAGCTCATTTAGACAAGCTACAGTTATTTTGGAACAAACTGCTTTAGAGATGAAAATTTAGTTATTTCATAACAAAAAGCACTTTGCATGGCGGAAGAAGAACACTGCATTCCAAGAAAAACACCTGTTACCTACTGTCAAATTTGGCGGAGGTTCCATCATGCTGTGGGGCTAGTTCAGGGACTGGGGCCCTTGTTAAAGTCAAGGGTCGGATGAATTCAACCAAATATCAACAAATTCTTCAGGATAATGTTCAAGCATCAGTTATGCAGTTATGCAGAGTTTGGATAACAAGACAATGACCCTAAACGCACTTTAAAATCTACAAAGGCATTTATGAAGAGGGAAAAGTACAATATTCTGGAATGGCCATCACAGTCCCCCAACTTGAATATCATGGAAAATCTATGGGATGATTTGAAGCAGGCAATGCATTCTCAGCAGCCATCAAATTTAACTGAACTGCAGAATCCAGACACTCGTCAAAGGCTATAGGAGGCATCTAGAGGCTGTTACATTTGCAAAAGGAGGCTCAACTAAGTATTGATGTAATATCTCTGTTGGGGTGGCTAAATTTATGCACCTGTCTAATTTTGTTATGATGCACATTGTTAATCCAATCAACTTTATGTTACTGCTGAAATATTACTGTTTCCATAAGGCATGTTATATATTAAAATGAAGTTGCTACTTTGAAAGCTCAGCCAATGTTAAACAAAACTCCAAAGAATTAAGAGGGGTTCCCAGACTTTTTTATATGACTGTATAAATTAATGTAAACCACTGCACAACTTGTTGGAGTAGTATAAATAAATGATGATGATGGCGATGTGGGTGAATGCTATATTTACTACTATTAGCTAGAAGCACAATTTATGGGCAGCTTACCATATTTTTGAAAAATAGGCTGTTCTTTGATGCTATTAGGTGTTTTTCTAGGTATTAAAAAGTAAGAAAGACAGATCTGTAGTCAAACTCACATTAACAACTATATTGCTTTAGGCAACATAGTTTGATCATGTTTAACATTAATTGTATACATTTATATGTGCCAAGAGCAGTAGTTAATTCCCAGTAGTATGTATAAGCAGTACAAAGCTTTCAGTTTAAAGTTAAAAAAAAGGTGTATCCTGTACCATATATTTATAGTATAGAGAAATTCCATAAAATGTAATTTATTTGTTTAAAGTACCAATGTGAGTATAGGACTTGGAAGCTTATGTCCAATTAGAGATACATTGTGTCATGTATCTTCTTCAGCTAAATTATAGACTATCAAGGGGATGAGAAAGATCTTTCATTCAAAATATCAATAGCCATCATATATAAACTGCATATTATAAATACAGTAACCAAACAAAATCTCAATAAAGTGCATTATAAGCAAATATTTTTTTCTAATGGCTAATGGTAAAAATAGAATCATGCAGAAAATGTTCTAACTTCTTATAATAATCCCTCATGTTTTAAGAAAAAAATTCTAACATTGCTTGACATTTTTAATCAAAACGATTAACTTATTTATAAGCAGGGACAGGGTAAAACATTGTCTAGATCTTTAGGAGATAGCCAGGCCTGGGGAACCAAATAAGGATTTAGAAGTTGCACTTGTCACATATGATTTCCCCGGAGTTGCTCTTTTACAGAACAAATATCTCTTTTTACATTCAAGAAATCATAAGACATATAATAATCTGAGTTATTTTTATAATATTGGTGCACAGTATTAAGTTACAAAAACAAACAAACAAACAAACAAAAAACACTTAAAACCCACATCTATATATATTTCATTTTACAGACTTTAATTTGGTGGGTTATGGAAAGTTTGAACACGTTTCTGCTGGTCTTAAGGCCATGTTGTATGTGTTATTACAGTTTTGCTTATGAAAGTGCAAGTCTCAGTTCACCAAGAGACTTGCTTATCTTATTAGTTACAATTGTATCTAAGTACAGGTGTTTTGTTATCTGGACACTGCCAAAAGCCACCTTGTTGTATTAATAGAGTGAAACTTTGTAACTTTTTATGGTTGTTCGGTGCATCTTGTATGGAGATCAAAGAGCAATTTGGGAAATTTCAATAAGGATCCAGGACAGCAGACTGAGGTATATTTTGCACCATGTTTATTCAATTATCGGCACAAATATTTTACACATCCTCATTAACAAGTCTCTTTGAAATGTTATGAAGGATCCTGTCTGTAATTCCACTTCTGTAAAAAAGTATAGGCTTCTAAGTGTCTAATAAAATGAACAAAATCATGTTTCACATAGTACAATCACATAGATCAGAAACATAATTCATTTTATGTAGAAGAACACAGCAGATTTGGAAAGTTCTATGTCTCCTGAAAGTGCCCATACCAAATATATATAGTTTAAAAGAACCACTCCACAAAACAACATATTTCTGATTTAAAGGTCAAACATTCCACTAACAGTAGGTTTATCCTAGAAAATGATGCATTATAAGAAAGAGCAGGTTTTGGCAAATTAAAAATTGGCAAATATATCTATGTACTCCAAACTACCAAGTTGCAATCTTAAAGTTAGAATGTTTTAAAGAAATTGGTGATTTATTTGAAAAATAACCTCAAAGCTTCCAATTTACAACATCATTAGGTATGTGTAAAACACCCTAAATATGAATGCCAGGAGTCCATTGAACAGTTTGATGCTCAATATGTTTTGGTTTACCTAAGTATGTGGGGGGGGAGCAAAGTTAGAAAAAAGTATGTTCACCCCAAAAAAACATATATTTTCAGAAAGTAAAAATTCCCCTAACTCCAAATTGGGTATGTATGTCTGTCTACTACTAAGCACCAAACCTTTCCTAAATTTGGCGATATTGGTGACATCTCCAATAATCACCTCAAAGCCTCCACCCTGCAGCATCTTATCTCCCACATACTATTAATAATCAAGATAAATCACCCTAAATATGAAAGCCTGTGGTCCAATGAACAGTTATGTATAATATATACAGTATGTTTACCTAAGTATGTGGCATATAGGGGCCCCAAAATGTAGAGACCCCATTCAAGCTATCAGTTCTGTAATTCCAGATACTGCAGAAGCCACAAAAAAGAAAGCTATATATTTGATTCGAATTAAGCAGAGGAATCCCTGTCTAAGGCAGGATTTTTTGTTCTCATTTGGTGAAGGTGTTGGCTATGTGGTGTGTGTATCACCTCAAAGCCTCCACCCTGCAGCATCTTATCTCCCACATACTATTAATAATCAAGATAAATCACCCTAAATATGAAAGCCTGTGGTCCAATGAACAGTTATGTATAATATATACAGTATGTTTACCTAAGTATGTGGCATATAGGGGCCCCAAAATGTAGAGACCCCATTCAAGCTATCAGTTCTGTAATTCCAGATACTGCAGAAGCCACAAAAAAGAAAGCTATATATTTGATTCGAATTAAGCAGAGGAATCCCTGTCTAAGGCAGGATTTTTTGTTCTCATTTGGTGAAGGTGTTGGCTATGTGGTGTGTGTATTTTGGGGAATTTTGAGTTGATTTACTTTACTTAAAATAGATTTTTATTTTGACCCAGACAATTTGTGATTGCTAGCCCAGTTCCCTTCACTTCCTGTGGGCTACAAACTCACTGAGAAATACCCTACCCTTTCCCCACCCTTGGGTGTCAGTTTCACTTGCTTTTTTATTCAGTTTCAGCTGAATCAATCACTTTTTTGCACAGATTGTGTGTGTAATTTTATTTTGTACTCAGTTTTGTAAGGGAAGAGAGCAGAAGGGGAAGGATTTAAGAATATAAAATCTTTAACAGCAGCAGTGCAGCTCCCAGGCACCAGCTCACATTAACCCTCTCCCTGCCAAAACCTCTCACCTGAGCATTTAATTTTTTGTTGATTAAAAAATTAAGCTTCTTTTTTTGTGGGTTGTTAATAAATGAGGGGGGGGGGAATAAAAAGCAAGATTATTAAAAAATACCTCAAGGTCCTAGAGGAAAATGACCTGAAAGACCTGTCTGTAGCTCTGCTAAATGCACCAGTCAGAGCCTGAGTCTAAAAGCTCCACTGCTTCTATTTATGCTACTGCAGCCAATGTGACCACTGCTAAAACATTTGCGAAGACAGTAGCTGCCAGCAATAACCGAAGCCAAGTCTTTTAAGTTCATTTAAAGATCACAAGGTCATGCTGCAGATTAATGCAAAAGAAAACAAAGTGCAAAAATTGCAAAAATTTAATTATAAATTGCGTATTATAAATCACCATGATCCAGCATACCTGAGACGCAAGTGGGACCAATTCTGCATACCGCACTCAGCATATTCTGAGACACATTCTGATATGCCAGAAAAGTCAGCACTCATGGTGTTCTATGCAGATCTATGCTAGGATTCTAAGCGTTGCAAAACTAAATAGAATAAAATATTAGACACAAATAGAAACAGCAGCAAAATGCAATAGTATCCAGTGTATGTATCCACATCATTTCTAGTTTTTTGAGCATTAAGAGTCTATTACCACTCCTTCTTGGCACTTCTATAGAATCTATGACTTGAAATTTAAAGGGATACTGTCATGGAAAAACATTTTTTTTCCAAAATGAATCAGGTAATAGTGCTGCTCCAGCAGAATTCTCCACTGAAATCCGTTTCTCAAAAGAGCAAACTGATTTTTTTATATTCAATTTTGAAATCTGACATGGGGCTAGACATTTTGTCAATTTCCCAGCTGCCCCAAGTCATGTGACTAGTGCTCTGATAAACTTCAATCACTCTTTACTGCTGTACTGCAAGTTGGAGTGATATCACCCCCCTCCCTTTTCCCCCCAGCAGCCAAACAAAAGAACAATGGGAAGGCAACCAGATAGCAGCTCCCTAACACAAGATAACAGCTGCCTGGTAGATCTAAGAACAACACTCAATAGTAAAAACCCATGTCTCACTGAGACACATTCAGTTACATTGAGAAGGAAAAACGAGGCCCGGATTTGTGGCGAGGCCACATAGGCCCGGGCCTAGGGCTGCAAGACTGTAGGGGCGGCACGCCGCCCAGCCACCTGCCTGTGCACACACGCACCTGAGGAGGAACAGGGGGTTGTGCATGACATTTATGGTCACTAGAACTCAGCAGTGCGCCGTTAGTGGGCTCTAGGACCCTGTGGCGCAGAGCTGCCTCGGGGCACCGAAGGCATAAATCCGGCACTGCTAGGGTGGTCCCTGGAAGGATGGCGCTAAGTGCCCAGGGACTGAAGCTCGGCCGCCGATGCAAACTGTTACCTGGTGCCTCTCTTGTACTTCTGCCTGGTGGTGTGGAGCTTCAGTGGTCTGCAGGGGGACAATGTTGAGGAGGTACGTGTCGTGGGCAGAGAGGAATGTGTGTGGGTGGGTGGTCTGCTGCTAAGAGGTGGCTATGTGACTGATAGGGAATTAAGTGGGAAAGTGGAGGAATGTGGCAAAGTGTAAGTGCGGAATGTGGCAATGAGTGGACATAAATGGCTCATGTGGAAGGAAGAGGACAATGAGTGGGGCGTGAGTGGGTTAAATGGGAGAGATGAGTGATTAGCGTTGGAATGAATGGGACATGTCAGAGATAGACGAGCATGAGTGGGGATTGATGATAGAGATGGAGACTGAAAGGGGTGGAAGAGCAGTGAAATGAACGCAAGTTTATGGGTGCATAAGTAGGGTATGTGGGATAGAAAGGCAGAGACTTCACTTATGAATCTGTGCATATGAACCTGGGGTAGACGGGGGGGGGGGGGGGCAGACAGACTGCGGCCTAGGGGCGTCCGAAATAGAAATCCGGTCCTGCGAAAAACAGCAGCCTGCCAGAAAGCATTTCTCTCCTAAAGTGCAGCTGGGAAATTGACAAAATGTATAGCCCCATGTCAGATTTCAAAATTGAATATAAAAAAATCTGTTTGCTCTTTTGAGAAATGGATGTGGCACTATTAACTGGCGCGTTTTGAAAAAAACATGTTTTCCGATGACAGGATCCCTTTAAGTTGGAATGCCGGGCTGCATGAAAATGTGCCGGGACAGGTAATGCAGTAAGACCTATAAGTATGGTAGATTTGTGTTTGGAAATGTGGTCCCGTATCTTTTGTGTAGTTTCACACACATAGATTAGACCACAGGGGCATTTCAATAGATAGACCACATTTGAAGATTCACAAGTGTACTATTTTTTTATCGTATACTTATTGCCCATGTGTGGGTGATTGGAACAGTGCAGGTATGGGAATGTACCAAAGTTTGGGTCCTGTAAAGAAGCCACTTCTTTGATAATTTCTTACCTCCAATTTCAGCTTTCACTAGTTGATCCCTCAGGTTTTTACCTCGTTTGTATGCTAAAAGAGGTACCTGGTTGAAAGTAGTTATTTTGGAATGACATGATTGCAAAATATGCCAATGCCGGCATACAATATTCTCCACATTTGTACTGGCTGGGGAGTATTTACTTGCAAAAAAAACAGTCTATCCCCCTTGTGGACATCTCTCTTAGCAGGAGATAATAATTCCTCTCTACTCCTGCTCTGCACATTCTTTTGATTCCTCTCAAGCACCTCATATGGATATCCTCTCTCCATAAATCGTGCTGTCATTTCACAGGGTGCTGGATCATGGTGATTTATAATACTCATTATGCAATTTATAATTACATTTTTGCAATTTTTGCACTATTTGTTTTCTTTTGCATTAATCTGCATAGACTTGTGGTCTTTAAAGGAACAGTTCAGTGTGAAAATAAAAACTGTGTAAATAGATAGGCTGTGCAAAATAAAAAATGTTTCTATTATAGTTGGTTAGCCAAAAATGTAATGTATAAAGAAGAAAACACCCTAAATATTGATGCCAAGGGTTTACTGAACAGTTTGATGCCCAATATGCATAGATACTATATACTATAGGAGCTGGCATGTGCGGACCCCAAATAAAAATAGTGAATTTGCTCCGTTGCCGATTCGCCTTCTGTGAACAAAGCCCCCAGACTGCGTATCATGTGCCCAAGACCTCTAACAGTACAAAGTACAAAGATAACAGTACAAAGATTCCCCAAAACCATATATTTTTGGAAAACATTCTGACAAATCAAAAATGGGTAATAAGGTCTTTCTACTCTAAACTACCAAACTGCAAAGCCTTTCTAAACGTAGAGGTTTTTGCGATATTTCTGAAAATAGCCTAGAAATGTTGCAGTTTGCCACATTTATCTCACAATAATGTTTTACATACAAAGAAAAATCACCCTAAATATGGATGTCAGAGGTCTACTGAATAGTTTGATGCCCAATATGCATAGATTTACCAAAAACCCCTGTGCATTACATGTCGTAAGACCCCCAAACTGGAAAAAGACCACCAGAAAACTATATATTTTTGAAAAGTACATATTCTGATGAATCAAACAAAGTAAAATACATCTTTCTATACCAACACACCAAACAGCAAAACTATATTAAAGATACATAAGAAACAATAATGCAGGGATAAAACTGTAATAAAATCACAAAAATTGGCAGTAAAAAAACACCAAATGTTAAAATGAAAAAGTAAAAAAAAAAATTGTGAGTTTTTTTATGTATGCATGTGATTACACTTCTAAAAGTTGTGTGGCAGTGTGTAAGTGTGCATGTAAGTTTATATAAGTGTATACGTGTATATACTTCTCCTCTCATCACCTCTGCCCACTCTCGTCTACAAGACTTCTCTCGGGCTTCTGCTTTTTTCTCTCTGCCTCGAGCTGTCAGACTTTCTCCTTCTTTCCAAATTTTCAAGCGCTCCTTAAAGACCCACCTGTTTAAAGAAGCTTATTCAATGTACCTTAATTAATGAATCATTGCTGTATCAAAAATCACAAAACTGTTTCTAAAATCCTAATGTCTAGTACCCTAACCTTTACTGTGTAAACTCTAATTTGTAGGGCTCTCTAATACTATTGTACTATGTAACCATTTATTCCCTGTTTGCTATAACTAAGGTAAAGCACTGGGTATCTTGTCGGCGCTATATAAATAAATGATGATGATGATGATATACGTGTATATAAGTGTGCAAAATAAAAAATGCAAAAAAAATCTTTACTAAAATGAGTGTGTAAGAGTGTATAAATGTATGTAAGTGTGTGTAAGTGTAAATAAAGACCACTTATCATTCCTGGAGCAGGAGAGACAATCCCATTGCTGCAGGGTTTCTGGAGGTGTGTTGGTGCAGAGTCTCGCACAGCAGGAAGTGAGTGGGCAGGTGCATAGAGAAATGTTCATATGTGCTAGGACGTACATAGTACAAGGACACCTTGGCAGTTAAAACCCCTGCCTGCCAGCACAAACAGTGTATGTGCTTGGCAGGCAAAGGGTTAAAATGCCACGAGTGTCATGCTTTACATGTGTAATAATAAGAATTTTATTATGGTTATACTATGATACAAATATAAGATTTTGATAGAAATATAACACAAAGAACTGTTATTTCATTGTAATACTTTCACAAAGAATTGTTTTTACATTAATATGTTGAACCCAATACAGTATACAAGACAGCTTTAATTTTGTATAATGAAGCTTTTTGGAAGGGGAAATTTACTTGATGACCTAATACTTGTTCTTTATTCTTAACATGAATATGACTTTTGGAAATTCTCTGTATATTCTCGTATGTATTATCTAATATGCTTATGATTTTTGAAGTCCTCATGAGACTTTCCTTCATTGTAGCTAGGGGCAGAATATGCTATTAAGATCTTTTTAGCTAGATAAGATCTTTGCTTTGGATGTGCTTGTTGGGAGTCTGGTCAGATCCTGATGAGCGCATGGGAAGCAAGATCTGTTATTAGTGGTTTAATGTATGAGCTCATTGTTTTTGAGCCTATATAAACTGGGGGTCTCCATTCGGTCAGTTAAGATTTAGTTTGTGGAGATTGCGCACACTACCACAGAACCTTTGGAACCATTTGAGGGACATCGATCTGCGGACTGTATAGGGATCGCCTAGTCTTGGTTGCTTTGCTCATTTTACTCATTCGGTAATGTATTTTTTTTTTCATCCTATGTGTGTAATAAAAACCTTTGCTTATACATAGCTAGTTTGTCTTGATTATTTCCGAGAGACTCATATCATAGAACCTCTAGTAAAACAACATGATATTCTACATGAATTTTCTGCGGTGTGCATCCAGGCATTTTCTCCAATAAGTGAGTATATATATATATATATATATTTCTCTCTAATTTCTGATATGAGTAAAGAGGCATTTCCAGCATATGGTTTGCTGCTTTTGTGGCTGCAAAACTAATTTCGTTATTTATTTTCTGTTTACCATATGTGTTCCCAGAGATTTAGAACACAGAAAGGAAAGTTCACCATCCTTGAGATTTGCTAGTACTTTATTCAACAATGTCATAAACCATTTATCAAGGAGGAAACTGCTGCATGCAGAGAAAAGACTGTATATCAAGCACACAATGCAGAAAACCTGTGAACTTCAATGACGCTCTGCAAATGTATTGCTCTGTAAACTTAGTCATTAAAATCTCCATCTGCTTAGTTTCCTTTAGATCTCTTGGACAGGCTTTTCCCATTAGAATCGTAATAGCCACTTCACACCTGCATCTAAACCAATATGACTTTCCGTCTGTACGGCTCTGCTGTCCCTTTGCACCATGCTAAGGATGTGCTGATTATCACATACATACTTTAAAATATGTTTATATGTTTCTGCCTTAATGATTTTCAGCTTTTGAGGAAAATCTTTTTTTGGAGCCATCAGCAATCTGCTTCTTCACTGGCAGGAAGGCTACTAGGAAGCTTGTTTAACCAATATACACGCATATTTTATATACATGACATGTTCTGTAGAATAAGACTGTGTATTTTAACGATGCAATTAAATAGTCATTGTAATAAAGGATTGTAAGGGATTAATTTCGAGACAGTGGTCAGTTGGGGTTTTTCCAAAGCTGTAAATGAGATTGGATTACATAAATAGTATTTTAGTAAACAGTGCACTTACTAGGAAAAGCCATTTACCTACCATCTGTTAAATGGCAAGTTTCCTGAGCTGGCAGCGGGAATAAGGCACAGGCCAGATGTGCAAGGCTATTCACCCAGGGAATGCCTGTAACATGCTTGCATCATTTTAGTGTACATCTGTGTTCTTATCCTTTTACTAGCATTATTGCCTGGCATACTGGTTGCAAAACCTCTAAATTTACCAAAGAATCTAACCTAGTTTTAATATTGTAAGTGCTACTAAGTGCTACTGTTTTTGATTATCCCTTATTTCTCAACCACAAACAATAAATATAAAAGGTCTTTAATCTGCCGAACACTCTCCCCTCTATGACCCTCCTACTAGCGAAAAAAATAAAATAGTATAATTTAAACATTGACTGGCTATTAAAAAACCACAAACAAAATCCAGCACATCAATATGTAATGTACTGTCATTTGGATCAACATCATTGGGCAGCCACACCACCACCACTGGGAAAAATATCACCATAAGTTGGTAAGACACTCTTTCCCAGATTTTGGAGGAATGGCTCTAGACTACCATTTATCCAGACTTCAAACTGTTCTCAACCTGCACCTGCAGGTGGTATAGCTGCACAGAATAGTGATCTGGATATCAATATATGCTTACACATTATTTGGTTGCTGGTTTTCTGTGAGTAGTCAGTTAACATTTTACTTTGTTTGCAAGGCAAAGAAGAATGCTTGATAAAAGCATTCCATTCCATTTTCATCCATTTCATGACCACTGATTTCTTTGATATTTGCTAGAAAGTAAAGGTTATATTGTAAGTACCTAATATGCTCCATAGTCTATTCAGTGACCATTCGGGATTTTACTAGCTATATAGGGTTGGTGCAGGTTGTTTATTATGATTTATTTACTGTACATCCACTGCCTTCTCTTGTATCATTTTTAGTAGTAATACAAGCACAAGCACTAACTGGTTTCAGTTGTCTCCTTGTCAGATTCTTTACAATTGAAAGAAAAGAAGCAGCCAGAAAGAGTTATTTACAAGTTCAGGACTGACACTGCAAGGTGTTTTATTATATTACTATTGATCCATTTCTTCTTTTTTGCTGGCTGACTTAGTGGGATTATGGGACTTAGAAAAGGTATTAAGCAACTATTCTATTTCTAAACAGAAAGAATTGAATGAATAAAAGCGATATTTTTAACCCCATAACATTTGGAATTGGAACATTGGTTACGAAGGAAACCAGGAATGGAATGGTTTGGAAAGTAACACTGAAAACTATCTGTGCAAAATATTAACCAGAAATAGAAATAAAGATATGTAATTATTGATTTAACTTAGATTCAGACGATATTGAATTTCATGCTGATTGACTTTTGGTATGATGTAGAGTTTGATATTCTGAGACAATTTGTAATTAGTTTGCATTTTTTTATTATTTGTGTTTTTTTGAGTTATTTATCTTTTTTTATTCAGCAGCTCCACATTTTGCAATTTCAGCAATCAGGTTGCTAGGGTCCAAATTACCCTAACAACCATGCATTGATTTGAATTAGAGACTGGAATATGAATAGGAGAGGGCCTGAATAGAAAATAAGTAATAAAAAGTAGCAATAACAATACATTTGAAGTCTTACAGAGCATTTGTTTTCGATGGGGTCAGTGACCCCCATATGAAAGCTGGAAAATAATTAAAGAAAATAATTGAAAAACAACAAATAAATAATGAAAACCCATTGAAAATGTGTTTAGAATTGGCCATTCTAAATGTTAAGGGGCAGATTTATAAAGTTTCGAATTTCGAAGTTAAAAATACTTCGAAATTAGACCATCGAATTAAAATACTTTGAATATCGAATTGGAACTTTTTTCATCGAATTTGGCTATTCTTCGGTCGAAGTAAAATCGAACAATCGAACTATTAAATCCTTCTAATCGAACGTTTTGAACGATTTTATCGTACAATCAAACTATTTTTATTTTGACTTCAAAAACTTCAAAAATGCCATAGAAGGTCCCCATAGGCTAACATAGCACTTCAGCAGGTTTAATTTGGCTTAATAAGTATTGAAGTCAAAGTTTTTTTTAAAGAAACAGATTATCGAATGGTCGAATATTCAAAGTATTTTCACTTCGAATCGAATTCGAAGTAAATTTGAAGTCGTAGTATCCTATTCGATGGTCGAAGTATCCAAGAATTACTTCGAATTTTTTACTTCGAAAATTCCCTTGAATTTACTTCGACCCTTGATAAATCTGCCCCTAAATGTAAACTACCCCTTTAAAACTAAAGGATTAAGTAGAAACCTAAATCAAATGTGATGATGTTTTGAAGTTGAGTGAGAACTAGAGATGCCAAACATCAACTTTATTATAATGTGATAATTTTGTAGGTTCACCCTGAAATTATTTGTTTAATTTCTACACTGAAGAAAATGCCACAAGGCATTAGTCTTACTGCATATGTGGAAGATACACCATCATCATTGGAAAATAAAACATACATTATTTTTATCAGTGATTGCAATTAAAAAGAAGCAGAAATTCTAAAAGGTTAAAAAAAATAAAAAAAAATAAAATTTGCAATAAAATCATAAAAAAAATATGCATATAAACTATACTCTGCTAAAAAGTAACTTAACTGGCAAGCATTCATTATTCATTATTCATTTTTAGTTATTTAGCCCAAAGACAGGCCCTATTATTAACAGAATCTGGACATAATCTCTTTAAAAATATAGCCTTATGATTTCTAATCTTGATGTTTGGTTTCCTGTATAAAACATTAACCCTGCAGCCGAATGCCTTAATTTAGTCATATAATTCCCCAATGACTTCTGCTACAACTTACAATGGGGAGTTCATTTTTATCTAAAACATGTTCTATATACAGTGTATGTGATACTGAAGTGTATGTTTTGTGTGTAAGCCATCATTAAAGAAACAATACATATTCTTCTAAACTACAATGCAATCTGCTATTTGAACCCAGAATAAGCATTATTGGTGAACAGTGTCTTAGTGAGATGTTCTTTGCCTACTAGCAGCATAGAAATACTAAGGCTGTTTGCACACAAATAAATGGTTATGGTCTCTAACCGAAAATTGCAGTTGGACTATATTGATGCACTGACATTACTATGCCACTAAGAATATTTTGATGTATAAGAATTGATTGTGACCATTGACATGCAAAAAACATTCATACAAAACATGAATTGTGCTCTTGAAACATTTTTCATATTATTTGACAGTGTTTTGAAATGCGTTTTGGCCTCAGTGATCAACCTCTAGAAATTGATTCAGCAGCTGGGAGAGATCTTTTGTTTGTGCTGCTCCACTACAAGCAGATTTACACTTCAATCAGACATATCCTCAAAAGACAAGATGACATTTCACTTACAGTACCTATTTCTTGGCTGCAGAGTCTCTTTGGTGTATGAAAGTGTTTTAATATTTAGAGTCTCACTCAAACAAATAACCTTTCCCAAAATAACTATTCAAAGGCCCTCTATTATAACCTTATTTCATACAAAGCTTCTTACCTTATGTTGCCAATGAGGTCTTTCCTGTTTACTATGTCATACATTTTTTCTGATTGAAAATTTACAGACACTGAATATATTATTTCTTATTTTACTGAAGCTTAAAGTACAATAAATAATTAATTATCTGGTGTTACCAAAACAATAGGCATCCCCAGGGTAATAAAATTACTGTTTTTCCTATGTTGGTAAAAGGACACTGGCCAAGGCACTTTTTAAACAAACACCATGCCTGCATCTTACCTGTTTCTTCCAGGCAACCCTCTCTGACTTGTGCATGCACAACAGAGTTAAAAGTTTCTCATATTAAACTACTGTACAGTACAAGCCTAATTTTTCAAAAGCCACAGAGAGACAAGGAAAGAGAAATAAGATGGTAGCATGGTGTTTTTTCAGAAAATTTGTGTAACAGTGCAGTTTTTTTCTAAAAGGAACTCCAACTTAGTGAACAACTGAGATTTAGAGCTGGGGTAGGGGTGGGGGGCTAAGATGTTGGCAAACCCCAGTACATTATGTTGTCCTTGTCCTTGAAATGAATTGCTTCTTATTGCTTCTAGTATAATTTGTCTATAAGTGGACAACAATGCATGTCATGTTGGCCTAGATGTTGAATTTAGGCATTTTGATGATTAAGCAATTAATCAACAATCTCTTACATGTTGTGTGCAGTGTGTGTGCATATCCCTATACCAGAGTACCCCATTGTCTAGATTTAAGGAACTATGGAAAATAACACTGGATGCCAGGGTCAGACTGATCATAGACCTGGGTGCATGACAGTACTCACCTTAAAGCCCCAACCCAGCAGGTTAATACATGCCCATTGTTGCTGACTATAAATCGACTTTCTTATCAAGGGGCACCATCTGGGGCTAAATTGCTTTTGCAGACTATAAGACTATGATCTATTGGTCTTATGCTTGTGTGGCATTATATAAATCCTTTGTCTGTTTATTTGCATGCACAGTGAGTTTTTGTACCCTGGTTGTGAGAAGGTTGAATAGTGCCTCAGTCTCTTTTCATCTGGTAGTTTACCTAGTCCATTAAAGTGGTTTTCACCATTTATGGCATTATTTGCCTTGGCAATGTTCTAGATTTGGCTATACTGCAACCTTTTATGATTAAAGCAAATCTATTCTACTGGTATGTAAGTAAATGATCTTCGCAAAGCCAAGGGTTTCACAAATTTGTAATGCAACTGTATTTTTTACAGCTTGTCCTCTCTCTCTATCTTTTTTGTCTTTTGGGGAGCCAGTAAGATGACCTGTAACATTATGCTAATGTTTCACTTCTCTGGCAATTCAGGTGTCAAGTAAGTTCCACAGAAAGTCACTCTGTTAAAAAGAAACTTCAGGGAATGAACGCAGCATTTTCACATTTTCAAGCAGCTGTGTTTTAAGCTGTCTTTTTACACAGAGGTACAGGATCGCCTAAAATCTATATGTACGTTCCCAACCCCTACCAGTCCCTGTGGCAGGTCCTTGCAAAGCAATTATCAGGACAGCAAAACTCTCCGGCAACAGTACATTGAAAAACAAAGGCAGTTTTCTTTCAGCAAACAATTCAAAACACAAAACAGCTTCCTTCAGCTCCTTTTTCCTTTCTGAGCTCTTTCTTTCTCACTCCGACTGGGAAGACCTCAAAGAAGTAGCTACCGGGCATGTACAGTATGCACCTCTTTGAGACATACTCATATTAAGATTCAATTATTTACTTAGGTCAGATATATTTCTCATATATAACAGATTACAAATTTTAAAGTAACAAAATTAAAAATGAGTACTTTGACATGTGTAAGAAGGATCATTGATGCCTTTATATCATCGCAGAACTAGTTAATAAGTATCTGGTTCATCCTCATCTGTGATTGTTTTCTCTTGTTAATTATTTTTCAAAACATTGATAGAACCAACAGATACTGGCTTTTAAAACTAAATTTTTCTCTTCTTCAGCTATGTCACATAAAACATTGCTATAGATATACAGTACCTTCCCTCTATGGGTTTTCTGGTTTCAAAAAATACTTTGATGCCTTTTAAAATACTGTAAGTTGTTGGGGAGATTCAAATTTTAACAGTGATGTTTGTAAAGTGACCATTAATGAAGATGATAAGACTTGTAGTAATTATTATAATGTCATCAGTTTAAATGTCTACATATCATACAATTTTACTTATAAGTTATACTAAGTATATGGGGAATGATTATTTAGGTGAGTTGCAAAATACCACAATTTTTAGTGCTTTTTCATCTGCAAAAGTATTGGTTAAATAGCTGACCAATCAATTCTGCCTGTTGCTTCGTAGCTATATGTTACTAGAACAAATCTGTGTAACTTTGGTTACATTACTCTTTAGGGCAGTGATCCCCAACCAGTGGCTTGCGAGCAACATGTTGCTCACCAACCCATTTGATGTTGCTCCCAGTGGCCTCAAAGCAGGTATTTTTTTAATTTCCAAACCACGTAGCCAGTCAAAGCTCATATTTGGCACCCTCAATAACTTTTTCATGCTTGTGTTGCTCTCCAACATTTGTACATCTGATTGTGGCTTATGGGTAAAAAAAGGGGATCCCTGCTTTTGGATGTTGCCCCTTTGAATGCTGTACTTGGATTATTCTATTTTTAGCCACTTTTTGTTTTACTATATTCTAAATGGCAACCCTCAGTATGCCCAACTCACTCATAGTATACTCCATGATGGCATCTTGTTAAATAATTACAACACAAGGGAATACGTAAGTTTGTGGCTTAGGAAAAACCTGAAAGCCTCATTTACAAAGTAGAGGACAGGATGCAAAGTACAAAGAACAGGGTGCAAACTATCATGTTTTTTGTACCCCTGCACTTCAGACTAATTGCAGCTTCTTCATTTGCTCCATGAATAGAGTGTTCAGCAACACTTTATTAATCAGGACTAGGAAGAGGGAGGCACATAGATAATCACTCACCCCTAATTTTAGATATTACCACCTTAGGTTTATTTTGACAAGAAAGTGCCTTCTGGCATATTTTACTGTTTTAGAAATTAGCAGGCTATATAGTATATACTGTATTTAGATTTACTGCCAATCACAATTTCCTTGCACATACAGTATTATAGGCAAGTAGGTTATCAGATTAGTCCCAGCTAGCCATTTAATGTGTGTGTGCTTTATGTGAAGGAGGGCACAATGCATGTTGCTTTATTAGACTTTTTGCAAAGACAGAAGACCCAAGTACAGTACATGAGTTATTGGATGTCCAGTTTTACACAACTTGTTTCAAGTGAAGCTATTATTTAAAGGGTTGTTTGAACTTTATTCCACATTCTACAAAATAACATAGTAACATAGTAAGTTAAGTTGAAAAAAGACACATGTCCATCAAGTTCAATCTTTTAACTTTTTTTTAACCTTCTAACTGATCCAGAGGAAGGCAAAAAAACCCATCTTAAGCCTTTCCAACTTGCCTCAGAGGGGGAAATAATTCCTTCCTGACTCCAAAATGGCACTAGTCTCTGGATCAACTTGTACTATGAGCTATCTTCCATAACCCTGTATTCCCCCCACTTGCTAAAAAGCCATCCAACACCTTTTTAAAGCTATCTAATGTATCAGCCTGTACAACTGATTCAGGGAGAGAATTCAACATCTTCACAGCTCTCACTGTAAAAAATCCCTTCAGAATATTTAGGCGAAACCTCTTTTCTTCTCATCAGAATGGGTGACCTTATGTCAGCTGGAAAGACCTACTGGTAAATAAAGCATTAGAAAGATTATTATATGATCCCCTTATATATTTATACATAGTTATCATATCACCCCTTAAGCGCCTCTTCTCCAGCATGAACATCCCCAATTTGACCAGTCTTTCCTCATAGCTAAGATTTTTCTTTTTTTTTTTTTACCAGCTTAGTTGCCCTTCTCTGTACCCTCTCTAATACAATAATGTCCTGTTTGAGTGATGAGGACCAAAACTGTACGGCATATTCTAGATGGGGCCTTACCAGGGCTCTATAAAGTGAAAGAATGACCCCCCCACCTTTGTGAATCGATGCCCCTTTTAATACAGCTCAATATCTTATTTGCCCTTGATGCTGCTGACTGGCATTGCTTGATACAGCCAAGTTTATCATCTACAAGGACTCCAAGGTCCTTTTCCATAATGGATTTGCCAACTGCAGTCCCATTAAAGGTACAAGTTGCTTGGATATTTTTACATCCCAGGTGCATGACTTTACATTTATCAACATTGATTCTCATTTGCCACTTAGCTGCCCAGTTTGTCAAGATCCTGTTGCAAGGATGGCACATCCTGGATGGAATTTATTGGGTTGGCTAGCTTTGTGTCATCTGCAAACACTGATACATTACTTACAATACCCTCCCCTAAGTCATTAATGAACAAGTTAAATAAAAGTGGACCCAATACAGTAATGTAAATTATAGGAATTATTACATCTTGTGGTACCTACTGTACATATTGCTATATTTATAAACAATAAAAGCTCATGATGGCTGGTGAGGTTTTTACGTGTCTTATATTGTAAACTGCTGTAAATCCTGACAAAATTTGTGGTACAAGAGCCTTTGGTCTGCAAGTTTTGGTTCCCTAGTCCTTCTTTATTTAATACCTTTTTGTGACCTTCTTCTTCTATATTTATTACAGGTATGGGACTTGTTATCCAGATTTCTCAGGACCAGGGGTTTTTCCGGATAAGGGATGTTTCTGTAATTTGGATCTCCATACCTAAAGTCTGATAAAATATCATCTAAACATTAATTAAATTCAGCAGGGTTGTTTTTCCATCATTAAGATTAATTAAATATTTGTGTGGATCGAGTACAAGGTACAGTTTTATTACAAAGATTTATTTTATTTTATTTTTTTTAAATTGGAATTGATTAAAATGGAGACTATGGGAGCTGGCCTTCCCATTTGAATAACGGATTTCAGGATCACGGATCCTATACATGTACTGTTATATGATCAATGGGACATCATATAACACTAGCCAGTAAGATATTCCATTCTCCCCTATTTGTAATTTCTGTTATTTTATCAATATATAAATTGCTTTATTCGACGTTCAGCAATAATCACATTGTCTTTTTGCTTTGTTAAATATTTTGTTTAGGTTAGCGCTAGCAATTGCACTTTACCTAGTATAATAACTTCAGCAACAATGAATGGCAAACAATTGGGGAAAAGTTCATTCTTGTCTTCTCCTTGCCTTGTAGCCCTATAAAGACTCAAGAGGCTATTGTGTTATTATCAAGCCTTATTTACTTTTCATTTATCATGATAATCAACAGTAGACATTATAATATTAACAATGTAAAAACAACATCCCTCTAGACGCACTATTTCATTTGTTCTTTAAGCAAAAATGAAATGTAAATAGCAAGAATCTCCAAAGGAAGATTTTTTTGTACATTATCAACATTGTGTCAGGCTTTCTGTGCAGCACAATCAGCACAATCAGAGTTTTATAATACATTAAATCTTTGATTGCAAATTTAAATGGGAACTTTTGTCTCTGCATTGACTTGGCCTAAACATTTGTTAATGAAAGAAAATAAAATTGTGTTTGATCTTTTTATCTTTAAAATAATACAATTTAAAACTGATAATTTATTAATCTTTATATATTTATTACACTAGTAATAAAAGGGATTATTTAACATATGGGGTTTATTTATAAACAGTGGGCGAATTTCGAAAAGAAATACCCCGCCATTTAGGACAGTCCTGATTACTAGGCAAGATAATCTGAAACAATATTTACAGGGGTTATTCCCTTTTAAATGAACTTTTAGTATGATGAGCACAGTGATATTCTGAGACAATTTGCATTTGGTTTTCATTTTTAATTAATTGAGTAATTTAGGGGCAAATTTACTTATGGTCGAATATCAAGGGTTAATTAACCATCAATATTCGACTGGCGAATGGAAATTCTTCAACTTCGAATATCGAAGTCGAAGAATTTACCACAATTCAAACGATTTTTAGTTAGAATCGTTTGATTCGAAGTCGAAGTCGTAGTTAAAGGTCGAAGTAGCCAATTCGATGGTCGAAGTAGCCAAACATTTTTTCGAAATTCAACGTTTTTTTTATTCTATTCCTTCACTCGAACTAAGTAAATGGGCCCCTAAGACTTTTATTCAATAGCCCTTCAGTTTGCAATATTAGAAATCTGATTGCTAGGGTCCAAATTACCCTAGCAACCATGCATTGATATGGATAAAAAAACTGGAATATGAATAGGAGAGGCCCTAAATACAAAAATGAGTAATAAAAAGTACCAATAACAATAAATGTGTAGCCTTGCAGAGCATTTGGTTTTAGATAGGGTTAGTGACCCCCATTTGAAAGCTGGAGTTAGCAGAAAGCAAATAATTGAAAAACCTTGAAATAAAATGAAAGCTAATTGAAACATTGCTTAGAATTATCCATTCTAGAACATAATAAATGTTGAGTTAATAGTGAAGCACCCCTTTAAAACCCTGATGGCTACTTTTGATAAGTGGAGAGCCCCAAATCTGATGGACACCATGAGGCTGACATGGCACTGCTATCACACTAAGTTGACCAATTAATATACTGTACATTTGTTTGCACTGAGGTCCTCATAATTGCAGTCTACCCAATCTAAACATTGTAAGATAAAGGGTCTTATCTCATACATTGGCAAGTATACTGGTTGTTTGGAGAGCTCTCTGTAAGTTGCTCCTGACTGTTGCTCTGTGAGGAGTGAATAAAAAGTTCACTGTGTATAATTAGCAACTAGGGCTTGTAATCATTGATTAAACTAATGCACAGACAATTCCCCAGGTTCATAATAACAGAAATATAAGGGGGTTATTTACTAAACCCCGGATGCAAAAATCACGTAAATTTTTTAAATTTTTTTTTATAAAATCGGACTTTTAAAAAAATCACAAATTTTTCAGAATTTATTAAACCTCAAGGATGGAAATGTCTGAATCTGAAAATCTCAGACATGTCGAGGTTGCATATAAGTCAATGGAAGAAGTCCCAATGATTTTTTTGATGTGCACTGGGTTTTGTGCAAAAGTTTTCGGGTGAAAATTCAAAAAAAAAAATTATGAAAATTGGATGAAAACATCTGAAAAAAATCGTGAAAATCAGATGAAAAAATCTGCATAAGATCTTGAAAATTTGATATTTTCCCGCAAAGCAAATTTTCAGGAAAATGTAATAATAAATGTAAAAAAAGTATTTGATTGGAGTTTGTAGCAGAAAATATTGAGATAAATTCAGACTTTGATAAATAAACCCCTAAGAATCACTCTATAGTATGTGGGCGTGGCTTAATATAGAAGTAAAGACATTAATAGGAAGGAAGAGAAAGGCTTTTAAAAACTACACGTCTGTGGAGACAGAAGCTGCATTTAATGAATATAAACACTATAATTAATGTTTTAAAACAGCAATCCAGAAAGAAAAGAAAGGAAATGAGGAAGGCATTGCGCTGAGTTGAAGTTTAACTCCAAAATGTTTTTAAAGTATATTAATAGTAAAAATATGTGGGTTGAGAGTGTTGCTCCTTTAAAAAATGGTAACATAATGGTTGTAACAGAAACAGAAAAGGCAAATTTGCTAAATCAGTTCTTCTTCAGTGTATACAATGGAGACGTCCAAGTTCCCAGGTTCACTTTATAGCTGCACTGATGGCTCAGCTCAATCTAGTCAGTTGCTGACTCAGGATATGATTCATAAAGCTTTATAAAAATTAATGTAAACAAGGCACCAGTACCAGATGGCATACACCCCTGGGTTCTAAAATAGCTCAGTTCAGTTTTAGACCGGCCCTTAATTCTGATTTTCTCCGATTCGATTTTATCTGCTTTGATGCCTATGAATTGGAAAAAAACGTATGTCATTCCAATATTTAAAAAGGGATTACGTTCTCAGTAGGGATGTCGCGGACTGTTCGCCGGTGAACTTGTTCGCGCGAACATCGACTGTTCGCGCTTGCCGAATGTTCGCGAACGTCGCGCGGCGTTCGCCATTTTGGGTTCGCCTTAGCTGGCGCTTTTTTTTGCCCTCTCACCCCAAACCAGCAGATACATGGCAGCCAATCAGGAAGCTCTCCCTCCTGGACCACCCCCACACCCCCTGGACCACTCCCCTTCTATATATAAACTGAAGCCCTGCAGCGTTTTTTCATTCTGCCTGTGTGTGCTTGGAAGAGCTAGTGTAGGGAAAGAGCTGTTAGTGATTTGAGGGACAGTTGATAGTAAGTTTGCTGGCTAGTAATCTACTTGATACTGCTCTGTATTGGAGGGACAGAACTCTGCAGGGATTTGAGGGACATTTTAGGTTAGGTAGCTTTGCTGGCTAGTAATCTACCTTCTACTGCAGTGCTCTGTATGTAGCTGCTGTGGGCACTGATCTCTTCTGATCTCATCTGCTGAGCTGACTGCTGTAATAACCCAATAGTCCTTGTAAGGACTGCTTTTATTTTCTTTTTTGTTTTTTTACTTTGCTACTATAAGAGCCCAGTGCTATTAGTCTAGCTGTGTTGGGGAGTGGGACTGGTGTGCTACTGTGCTGCTCCTAGTAGTTCAGCAGCACCAACCCGAGTAATTTTTTTTTTTAATATACATATATTTTTTTTTATTTTACTTATCTTACTGTTCTTTAACGTGTCCAGTGCTGTTTGCTGTTCTTCATAGTAGTGCACCAATAGTAGTGCACTTGCAGGCATTATTTGCCCAGTGTGTTCTTCAAACAACTGCCATCTAGCTGTGTGAGCTTTTTCACATTCTGTCTAAATATCAATAATAATACCGTCTCCAGAAACACCACCTGAGTGACGTTTTTCAAGCAGCAATAATATATTCCGTATCCACTGCTGTAGTGTATACGTTGACCTTGCAGGCATTGTTTCAATTTGTTTGCCCAGTGTGTTCTTCATTTTCAAACAACTGCCATCTAGCTGTGTGAGCTTTTTCACATTCTGTCTAAATATCAATAATAATACCGTCTCCAGAAACACCACCTGAGTGACGTTTTTCAAGCAGCAATAATATATTCAGTATCCACTGCTGTAGTGTATACGTTGACCTTGCAGGCATTGTTTCAATTTGTTTGCCCAGTGTGTTCTTCATTTTCAAACAACTGCCACCGAGCTGTGTGAGCTTGTTCACATTCTGTCTAAATATCAATAATAATACCGTCTCCAGAACCACCACCTGAGTGACGTTTTTCAAGCAGCAATAATATATTCCGTATCCACTGCTGTAGTAGTGTATACGTTGACCTTGCAGGCATTGTTTCAATTTGTTTGCCCAGTGTGTTCTTCATTTTCAAACAACTGCCACCGAGCTGTGTGAGCTTTTTCACATTCTGTCTAAATATCAATAATAATACCGTCTCCAGAACCACCACCCGAGTGACGTTTTTCAAGCAGCAATAATATATTCCGTATCCACTGCTGTAGTAGTATATACGTTGACCTTGTAGGCATTGTTTGCCCAGTGTGTTCTTCAAACAACTGCCATCTAGCTGTGTGAGCTTTTTCACATTCTGTCTAAATATCAATAATAATACCGTCTCCAGAACCACCACCTGAGTGACGTTTTTCAAGCAGCAATAATATATTCCGTATCCACTGCTGTAGTAGTGTATACGTTGACCTTGTAGGCATTGTTTGCCCAGTGTGTTCTTCAAACAACTGCCATCTAGCTGTGTGAGCTTTTTCACATTCTGTCTAAATATCAATAATAATACCGTCTCCAGAACCACCACCTGAGTGACGTTTTTCAAGCAGCAATAATATATTCCGTATCCACTGCTGTAGTAGTGTATACGTTGACCTTGTAGGCATTGTTTGCCCAGTGTGTTCTTCAAACAACTGCCATCTAGCTGTGTGAGCTTTTTCACATTCTGTCTAAATATCAATAATAATACCGTCTCCAGAACCACCACCTGAGTGACGTTTTTCAAGCAGCAATAATATATTCCGTATCCACTGCTGTAGTAGTGTATACGTTGACCTTGTAGGCATTGTTTGCCCAGTGTGTTCTTCAAACAACTGCCATCTAGCTGTGTGAGCTTTTTCACATTCTGTCTAAATATCAATAATAATACCGTCTCCAGAACCACCACCTGAGTTGTTGTTGTTGTTTTAAAAATAATGCCAGGCAAAGGCAGGCCGCCACGCAGAGGCACTAGGGGCCGTGCTGCTATGCTATCCTGTGGCCCTAGGAAATTGCCCAGTTTTAAAAGGCAATGACCCTGAACTCCCAAAATGCTGAAGAGGTAGTTGACTGGCTTACACAGCATACCCCATCCTCAACCGTTTCTAACTTTACCACAACATCCTCATCCTCCACTGCTATGGGCACCCCACGTAACACTTCCTCCACCACCGGCGCCCCTTCTTCACTGGAGTCAGAGGAGTTATTTACACATGAGTTTTTTGAACTGAGTGATGCGCAACCATTATTGGCAGAAGAAGATGAAGGAGATGAGGACGTTACACCAGATTTAATTCTGGCAGAGAACACAACAGAGATGGACATAATGAGTGATGAGGAGGTCCCCGCTGCTGCTTCCTTCTGTGAGCTGTTAGAAGAAATTGATGCATCTGAGGAGAATGATGATGAGGAGATTGATGTTTTGTGGGTGCCCAGTAGAAGAGAGCAAGAGGAGGATAGTTCAGATGGAGAGACGGAGAGTCAGAGAGGCAGGAGGAGAATAAGACTTAGAAGAAGCAGGGAGGACAGCTCGCAGGGAACAGTAGGGCAACAACATGTATCGGCACCTGTGGTCAGCCAGCCAACGCACCCGCCATTGCCGCCAACGCCGCCAACTTCTACTGTTACCGCCAGATTGCCAGCTTCAAAAAGGTCAACAGTGTGGGATTTTTTTAATGTGTGTGCCTCTGACAAAAGCGTTGTAATTTGCAATGAGTGCAGTCAGAAACTGAGTCTTGGGAAGCCCAACAGCCACATAGGTACAACTTCTATGCGAAGGCACATGAACGGCAAGCACAAAGCACTTTGGGAGCAACACCTCAAAGGCAACAGACAAACTAAAAGCCACCCTCCTTCTGGTCCAGCATCTTACTGCTCTACCTCTGCTGTCCTTGACCCGTCTGAACCACCCTCCACTCCGCCTTCCACCTTGACCACCAGTTCCCATTCCCAGTCATCTGCCCCCAGCCAAGTTTCTGTGAGGACCATGTTTGAGCGTAAGAAGCCAATGTCTGCAAGTCACCCCCTTGCCCGGCGTCTGACAGCTGGCTTGTCTGCACTCTTAGCCCGCCAGCTTTTACCATACCAGCTGGTGGACTCTGAGGCCTTCCGCAAATTTGTAGCAATTGGGACACCGCAGTGGAAGGTACCCAGCCGCTATTTTTTTCAAAAAAGGGAATACCACACCTGTACCACCATGTGCAGAGCCAAGTCACCGCATCTCTGTCACTTAGTGTTGGGCCAAAGGTCCATATGACTACTGACGCATGGTCCTCCAAGCATGGTCAGGGCAGGTATGTCACCTACACTGCCCACTGGGTGAACTTGGTAATGGCTGGGAAGCAGGGAATGTGTGGCTCAACAACAACAGTGGAGTTGGTGTCACCGCCACGGATTGCACGCGGTTCTGCCACCACCTCTACTCCTCCTTCGCTCTCTACCTCGTCTTCTTCCTCTTCTTCCTCCTCTGCTGCTGGGTCCTCCTCCTCCACACCTGTGCACCCCCAGCTCCCCCTAGGCTATTCGACGTGCCAGGTACGCCGTTGTCATGCTGTCTTGGGGATGACGTGCCTGGAAAGCAGAAACCATACCGGATCTGTACTCCTGTCATCTCTGCAGTCACAGGCCGATCGGTGGCTGACCCCACACCAACTGAAGATCGGAAAAGTGGTGTGTGACAACGGAAGCAATCTGTTGGCAGCACTGAGACTGGGCAATTTAACACATGTGCCCTGCATGGCACATGTTCTGAATTTAATAGTCCAATGTTTTGTCTCGAAGTACCCAGGATTCCAGGACGTTCTCAGGCAGTCCAGGAAGGTGTCGGCCCATTTCAGACGTTCCTACACAGCCATGGCACGCCTTGCTGACATTCAGCAGCGGTACAACATGCCAGTCAGGCGTTTAATTTGCGACAGCCAGACTCGCTGGAATTCAACGCTCCTCATGTTGGAACGTCTGCTGCAACAACAAAGAGCCGTCAATGAATACCTGTTTGAACTGGGTGGTAGGACTGGATCTGCAGAGCTGGGGATTTTTTTCCCACGTTACTGGGTGCTTATGCGCGATGCCTGCAGGCTCATGCGCCCTTTTGAAGAGGTTACAAACATGGTCAGTCGCACCGAAGGCACCATCAGCGACCTAATACCCTTTGCTTTCTTCCTGGAGCGTGCCGTGCGACGAGTGACAGATGAGGCTGTAGACCAGCGTGACGAGGAGCAGGAAGCGCACGATTTCTGGTCGGAATCACCAGAACGAGCCCAGGCACCTGCTGCAACGCAGGGAGAGGTGTCAGAAGTGGAGTCAGAGGAGGAAGGTGGCTTTGTGGAGGAGTAGGAGGACCAATAGGAGCAGGCTTCCCAGGGGGCTTGTGGTGACCTTTTGGGGACCCCTGGTCTTGTACGTGGCTGGGGGGAGGAGACCGTGGATGATGTAGTCCTTGATAACGAGGAAGCGGAGATGGATACCTCTGCATCCAACCTTGTGAGAATGGGGTCTTTCATGCTGTCATGCCTGTTGAAGGACCCCCGTATCAAGAGGCTTAAGGAGAAGGACCTGTACTGGGTCGCAACGCTACTAGACCCTCGGTACAAGCATAAAGTGGCAGACATGTTACCAACGTACCACAAGTCCGAAAGGATGCTGCATTTACAAACCAGCCTGCAAAACATGTTGTACAATGCTTTTAAGGGTGATGTCACTTCAGGAACTCATCAACATTCCAGGGGCAGAGGTGCCAGTAATCCTGCCACGAGCGCACCTGCAAGGACAAAGCACTTTGGCCACTCTGTAATGGCAGACATGCAAATGTTTTTCAGTCCAAGGCAGCGCCAGAACCCTTCTGGATCCACCCTCAAAGAACGCCTCAACCGGCAGGTAGCGGACTACCTGGCATTAACTGCAGATATCGACACTCTGAGGAGCGATGAACCCCTGGACTACTGGGTGCGCAGGCTTGATCTGTGGCCAGAGCTGTCACAATTTGCCATGAACCTCTTGTCTTGCCCCGCCTCAAGTGTCCTCTCAGAAAGAACCTTCAGTGCAGCAGGAGGGATTGTAACTGAGAAGAGAACTCGCCTAGGTCACAAAAGTGTGGATTACCTGACCTTTATTTTTAACACAAATGCTTTATTGTCACATCCACAAAAGCATCACATACAGCATATGTAAAATAAATGTGGAATGGCACATACAACGACCAGCATTGAAATATTGCTACGCATTGTGAACAGTAACAGAAAACAGAAAATCTCTCATAACTGTGTCTCCTCAGTACAAATGACTGCTCCATAGTTTGTCTAGAATTGACTGGGTAGCCGCATTAAAGGAAAAACAAAACACAAAAAGGGGGTAGAGAAGGAAAAGGGGAGGGTCCCAGGAGCAGGGAGGGCCTAAGGCGCATCTACCTGAGTGGATTTAGCAATATATTGCTGCCACGGCAGCCAAATTTTGTTATGCAGATCCCGTTTATCGTCCAGAGTAGCAGCCATCTCTTCCATACGCTCACTGGAAGTAAGCAGGGTGATGAAGTCCATATGAGCATAATCAGAATCAAGTTTCCATTTTCTAGCAATGATTGTAGCAGTCGCCGTAAAAATGTGGAACAACAGCTTTCTCATGGTGGGAGTAGAATCCGGTGGGGCTGCATGAAGGAGTGCTACCTCTGGTTTGGTGGGTATTATCCACCCTAAATGGGTCTTGATCCAATCAAAAGTTGAAGTCCAAAGCATATGCACTTTTGGGCACTCCCACCACATATGTAACAGGGTACCTGTGGCATCACACCCTCTCCAGCATTTTGGGCTATAGGTAGGATTGATGCGACAAATCTTAGCAGGTGTCAAGTGCCATCTGAAGAGAATTTTCTTGCTGAGTTCGATATGGTTAGTGCACCGAGTTGCGCCGAAGCCAAAGCCGAAAAAATCAAGTCCCAATCTTTTGGAGTAAGACTTATATCGAGATCCTGTTCCCATCTCAGCTGATACAATAGTTTCCGATCTGGGTCCTTCTGTATAAGCATCTTGTAACAGTCTGATAGCACTCCCTTGCCATACCTGCTCAACCTGCATAAGTGTTCCATTAGTGTGTAAGGTCTGATGGTCCTGTAGGTTGGTAAATGTGTCTGCATCAAGTGGCAGATTTGCAGCCATGGGTATCTAGCCTGCTCTAGCAAGTCGTATTTCCTTTGTAAATCCTCAAATGGTCTCCAAGAATTGGCGAAATAAAGGTCACCCAAAGTCTTAATTCCTTTAGCATTCCAGTCACCTAGATGAATATGCGGAATCAGGCGTTTAAGAGCTGTAATAGGGGTGAGCTGAGAGGGGAAAGTCCCAAACTTAAATTTCTTGTGATGGGTGTCCCAGATATGAAGAAGCAGTTTGGTTGTCGGTAAGGCTGCAGGAGTTGCTGGCCTAGAATCACGAGGAAGCCAGACTAGGTCCGCTAGGGAATGGCCAGCCAGAAAATGGGATTCTAAATCCACCCAGGATTTACAGCCAGGATCACTATGCATTCTAACCACATTTTCAAGAAGGGACGCCCTGTGGTATAGAGAGACATTGGGAAACCCTAAACCCCCTGAGTGTGTTGGATAATGTAATGTATTCAAAGCCAATCTGGGTTTCTTACCCTTCCATACGAAAGATTGAAGAGCATTTTGGAGATCTTTAATGTATTTGGGAGGTAGTTGGACCTGCAAGGTGCGAAATAAATAAAGGATGCGAGGGAGAATGGTCATCTTGACCGTGGCTATGCGTCCTAACCAGGAAAGCTCAAACTTTTGCCATTTGGTGCAGTCAGACCTAATAGAATTCAGAAGTGAAGGAAAATTCAACTGGTAAGCGTTGTGCAGAGTTTTGGGAATTTTAACCCCCAAGTAAGAGATATAGGTTTCCCGCCATTCAAACTGGTATTCCTGCTTTAATTTCGCGACCGTATCATGGGGGATACCAATTGGGAGGGCTTGAGTCTTGCTGCAATTGATTTTATAATGAGATACATTCTGGAATTGCCCCAATTCCTTCACTACATTTAATAAAGACGAGGTCAGGCTCGTTAGGGTAAGGACTATATCATCCGCGAACAGACCTATCTTATGCTGTTCATTTGCTATCTGGATGCCCAGTATGTCATTGTGAGAGCGGATCTTCTCTGCTAGGGGTTCAACCATAAGAGCAAAGATAAGGGGTGACAGCGGGCACCCCTGTCTGGTCCCATTGGTTATGGCAAAGGCGTTCGACAGGGCCCCCGGGACTCGGACCTTCGCCGACGGAGCGGTATAAAGGAGCATGATAGCTTTTAGAATATTCCCCTGGAGACCCACCTTCTCCAGCACTTCCCGCATATAAACCCAATTAACCCTATCGAACGCCTTCTCCGCATCCAAAGAAAGCACCATCAGGGGGAGCCTGTCCCTTTCTGCTATATGAATAAGGTTTAACAGTTTCCTGGTATTATCCGGGGCCTGCCTTCCCATAACGAACCCGACCTGGTCATTCCTGACAAGCCCTGGAAGAAATGGGGACAGTCTGTTAGATAGAATTTTGGCGTAGATTTTGACATCCGTATTCAGAAGCGCTATAGGCCTATAATTGGCACAATTATCAGGGGCTTTGCCTTGTTTTGGAATAGTAACTATGTGGGTGGTGAGGAATTCAGAGTTGATCGAATTGTCAGAGACCCAATGATTATACAATTTTGCAAGTCGGGGAGCTAGAATAGATGAGAACAATTTGTAGTAGTTGTTGGAGAATCCGTCCGGACCCGGTGATTTGCCCACTTTAAGGTTCTTAATCGTATCCAAGACCTCGAGTTCTGTTATCGGGTCATTTAAAGTTTCTAATTGGCGAGGTGTGATAGAAGGGAGTGTAATAGTGGTAAGAAACGTACGTATTTCTGCTAATGTAGGGTTGTGTTCGAGAGCCTGATAGAGAGATTGTAGAGCCCCCTATAGTAGTCCGAGAAGGCAGCAGCAATGTCCCTGGGGTTGGTAATATGATTACCATTATGCGTGAGGTACTTAATTCTAGACTGTGCCTGAACATCCTTAAGTTTGTTGGCAAGCAGTCTGCCAGCCTTATTGCTTTTAGTATAATATTTTAATTTCAGCAGCTTAAGTCTGTATTCAGTTTTGGCAAGCAATATCTTATTGAGCTGTTCCTTGCATGTTGCTATTTGTTTCCGAATTTCAGCCTGTTTTGAAGGGCCCAGAGGATTCTGAAGAGAGGCTTCAAACTGTTTCAGTTGGGACTCTAAAGTACTTTGTTGGGCTTCCCTAGCGCGTTTAACCTGCTTGCTAAGATTAATCAGGGCGCCCCTAGTTACCGCCTTATGGGCTAACCACAGCGTCTGCGGGGACATCTCGGGACTTGTGTTGAGGTGAAAGTATTCTCGAAGACCCTGTTCTATTTGTTGTTTATGGTCCGTTCTGGTCAAAATTGAGTCGTTCAGCCTCCAGACCATTGGGCCCTGCAGTTCATGGGGGTCGCTAAAGTCCACTACAACTGGGGCATGGTCAGACCATGACCGAGTTCTAATGGAGGCGGTTTCTAGCAGGCTCGCGGTTTGGGGGTCCGCCAAAATAAGGTCAATCCTCGAATAAGAGTCATGCCTCGGTGAATAGTAAGTAAAGTCCCGTAAATTATGGTTGTGTGCTCTCCAGAGATCAATAAGAGCATTCGTGTGCATACAAGTAGTAATTTTCTGAGCCATTCTAACTAGATTCGGGTGCGGGGTCTTCCCCAACGGTCTGAGAGTGTCTGCAACCTGGTCTAAAGCTATGTTAAAGTCTCCCGCCACCACCAGGCGCCCCCTCCTGAGATCATGCAATTTGTTGAGAGTAGTACTGACAAATACATCCTGATTGACATTAGGTACATAAACATTAGCGATTGTATACAGAACACCATTGAGCGAGCAGATTACCACCAGATACCTGCCACTGGAATCAGTAATAACCTTATGCAAATCAAACGTGACATGTTTCGAAATCAATATAGAGACTCCCTTCGTTTTGGTTAGTGCATAGGAATGGAAACTATGAGGGTAATTCTGGTTGAAAAATTTAGGAGTGTTACGGGACATAAAGTGGTTTTCCTGAACCAGTAGCACATCTGCACGTAGTCTGCTCGCCTCCCGCAGTGCTAAATTGCGTTTCTGTGGTGTATTTAAACCCCTAACATTATGCGAGACAAATCTAACCATGGTCAGGATTCAATACATGCTTATGTAAACCTCCAGACTTGTGAAAAGCGTCAGGGGGATAAAGTAAATGCGGCATACCCAGGAGAGAAAAATGGCGGACAAGCTTCTGTAGATTAGAGGAGAGAGGAGGATGCAGTAGTGAGAGCATAGAGTCAAAATATCAACACAGTTATATATATAAAAAAAAACCTGAACTAGGCCAATAGGCCTGAGTGAGAGTTTGTGGCGACGGTCCAACTGCGGCTGCCAGCAGGCTAAAACCGCCAAGGGGCCAGTTCACAAAACCTGTAAAGTGGGGGGAGAAGATGGTGGAGTCTCCCTAGGCCCGTTCTCAACTACAGATTTTCCCCAAAAAGGTAAGGACCATGTTCCCACGAAGGAGGGGTGTCAAAAGGGTGCCATTACGCCGTCTTCCAGTCTGCATCCAGTCTGGTCTGTGGAGGAGAGGCTCGGTCGATGGTAGATGATATTCCGGGAGCTGCAGGGTTCGCCCCGTTGTTGAGCCACTTGGCCGTTACGGTCTGGGCGTCCTCTGGAGAAGCAAACGTATAGACAGTGCCATTCCTGGACACCAGCAATTTAGTAGGATAGGCCCATCGATATGGAATCTTATGATCCCGGAGAGCTTTAGTCGTCTCCTGGAAAGCTCTTCTTCTGGCAAGGGTAGCCATGGAGAGGTCAGTATAAAGTTCGAGAGCAGCGAACTTACCGGGCCACCCATCTTTCTTCCTGACGAGAGCCAATATTTTTTCCTTCGTTTTATAGAAATGAATTTTGGTGAGTACATCACGGGGGGCCTTTTCTGGTGCGGATCTCGGTTTCGGTACCCTATGGATACGGTCCAGAGTCAGTTCAATAGGTGGCGTGTCTGGGAGTATGCCTAAGAGCAATTCCCCAAAGTAGGCCTCCAGCTCCTCCGCCTTGATATCCTCCAGAATACCCCGGATACGGATATTGCTGCGCCTGGAACGATCCTCAAGGTCAGCTACTTTGTCAGTCAGCCGGGATAATTCCTTCTCCATGACCTGTTGGGAGTCCGCAACTGCATTGTGCGCAGCAGAGAATTCGCCCATCTTGCGCTCAATACGGTCAGTGCGGTCGCCGAGTTCCCTCACCTCCTTCTTAATATCCTCAGAGAGGCGTTGAAAATCATATTGTAGAGAAGAGCGGAGGTCCGTAAGCATAGATTTTAGCTCAGCTGCTGTTACAGGTAGTGGAGGAGCCTCCGCCTCGGCCCCCGCCTCTTCATCGTTGCGATCCAAGATGGCGCCTGTTTTCTTACTGTGCTGCTCCAGAAAGAACTCCGATACCTTCTTCGAGTCTTTCTTCAACGGATTTTTGGGTCCCATATCGAACCGCTCAGGTCCAGCAATAAGGGGTGGGTAATTCGCCACCAGCTAGGGTTGGGAAAATGCGTAAATTACACCTTTTTGGGCCCTTAAACGGAGAGCTCTCGTGAGGTGCGACTGCTCACATGCGTGACTTGGCTCCACCCTCGATTACCTGACCTTTATTAAAATGAACGAGGCGTGGATCTCGGAGGGTTACTGCACGCCGGAAGACTTGTTCTGACTCCCCATGCAGCTGTCCTTCTCTGCACGCCTCATGACTCCACACACAGCTGTCCTTTAGCGTCCTCCTCCCTCCGCCACCGTTACAAACTAGGGTGCAAACCCTACTGGTTTCATTTGAATCCAGGTAAATCCTGAGTTTTTCTGGCCTCTGTGCTTCAGTGGCTGCGAGAAATTTTTTTTTATATTTTCAGCATTTATATGGCATATTTTTTCTGGCCTCTGTGCTGCAGTGGCTGCGACAAAAAAAATGAATATTTTCAGCATTTATATGGCATATTTTTTCTGGCCTCTGTGCTTCAGTGGCTGCGACAATTTTTTTTTTATATTTTCAGCATTTATATGGCATATTTTTTCTGGCCTCTGTGCTGCAGTGGCTGCGACAAAAAAAATGAATATTTTCAGCATTTATATGGCATATTTTTTCTGGCCTCTGTGCTTCAGTGGCTGCGACAAAATTATTTTATATTTTCAGCATTTATATGGCATATTTTTTCTGGCCTCTGTGCTGCAGTGGCTGCGACAAAAAAAATTAATATTTTCAGCATTTATATGGCATATTTTTTCTGGCCTCTGTGCTTCAGTGGCTGCGACAAAATTTTTTTATATTTTCAGCATTTATATGGCATATTTTTTCTGGCCTCTGTGCTGCAGTGGCTGCGACAAAAAAAATGAATATTTTCAGCATTTATATGGCATATTTTTTCTGGCCTCTGTGCTTCAGTGGCTGCGACAACATTTTTTTATATTTTCAGCATTTATATGGCATATTTTTTCTGGCCTCTGTGCTGCAGTGGCTGCGACAAAAAAAATTAATATTTTCAGCATTTATATGGCATATTTTTTCTGGCCTCTGTGCTTCAGTGGCTGCGACAAATTTTTTTTATATTTTCAGCATTTATATGGCATATTTTTTCTGGCCTCTGTGCTGCAGTGGCTGCGACAAAAAAAATGAATATTTTCAGCATTTATATGGCATATTTTTTCTGGCCTCTGTGCTTCAGTGGCTGCGACAAAAAACAAATTCATATTTTCAGCATTTATATGGCATATTTTTTCTGGCCTCTGTGCTTCAGTGGCTGCGACAAAAAAAACATAATTTTTCAGGAAAGTACACATGCCTAATTTTTCAGGGTTCTGCAACAGTGGCAAAATCGCATCTTTTATGGTCACCGCAGGTGATCAATAAAGTAGACCAAAACTGGGCCCACACTGCAGAATCAGTGTTTTTTGGTTCACTTCACTGTACATTGAATTACCTCTGCCTGACCGTGCACGTGCACACAAGCACGGTGACTGCTAAACACACCACTACAGAAATATTGCCACCAACAGGACGAACATCCTGGAGGTGACAAGCTCAACTAGTAATTAACAACTATTATTTGCTCACTTGACGGTATCATTCATGAAAGCTCTTTGCGTTTTTTTGCGTTGCAGTAAGCGCCGCGTTTCGTCTTTGCGTGTGAACAGGCTGTAACCTTTACACGACTTGATTGGCATGTAGACGCCGGACGTTTTAAAGCAGTTTATTACACAGGTTTAGAAATGTAGTGTGATTTCTGCCCTTTACAGCACAAAACGCAGCGCTGTGTCAACAATGTATTTTTCAGATACATTTTTGCCCTTGATCCCCCTCTGGCATGCCACTGTCCAGGTCGTTGCACCCTTTAAACAACTTTAAAATCATTTTTCTGGCCAGAAATGTCTTTTTTAGCTTTTAAAATTCGCCTTCCCATTGAAGTCTATGGGGTTCGCGACGTTCGCATTTTTGACGCAAGTTCGCGAATATGTTCGCAAACTTTTTTTCCGACGTTCGCTACATCCCTAGTTCTCAGACTGGCAATAATAGGCCAGTAAGTTTGATATCTGTGGTGGGCAAATTATTTGAAGGCTTGTTAAGAGATCACATTCAAAATTTTGCTCTAGTGAATAGCATTATGAGCAGCAATCAGCATGGCTTTATGAAGGATAGGTCATGTCAGACAAATTTGATTGCTTTTTATGATGAGGTAAGTAAGATGCTGGACAGTAGAGGAGCAGTAGATATGATCTTTTTGGATTTTGCCAATGCATTTGATACCATGCCCCATAAACGACTGCTTTCTAAACTAAGGTCTGTTGGGCTTAATGAAGTCATGGATAGCACATGGCACCTGGCACATGACACATGGATAGGGAACTGGCAACAGGATGGGGTACAGAGGGTGGTTGTTAATGGTACATTCTCTGCTTGGAGTAAGGTTCTAATTGGGGTACCTCAGGGCTCAGTATTGGGTCCACTTTTGTTTAACTTGTTCATTAATGACTTAGGGGAGGGTATTGTAAGTAATGTATCATTGTTTGCAGATGACACAAAACTATCCAGCTCAATCAATTCCATCCAGGAGGAGGCATCCTTGCAACAGGATCTTGACAAAATGCCAATCTGGGCAGCTAAGTGGCAAATGATATTCATTGTTGATAAATGTCATGCACCTGGGATGTAAAAATATCCAAGCCACTTATACCCTTAATGGGACTGTACTAGGCAAATCCATAATGGAAAATAACTATAACTATGTTACTATGTTATTAAAACTTGTGCATAGTCATGTTCAGACAAAGGGGACAAAGAGGAGGAACAAGTTGGCAAGAAGAAATGTTTTCATGGTGTACAGTTATTAAGAAAAATAAACAAAACCCTTGGCAACATTAAATTAATACTGTATAAGTTAATGGACAGACAAAAGTGTATGATAAAGAACATTGAAAAGCATTATACTTGGGTATATTTTTGCAACGCATACCCTTTTTCCAAAGCAGAGTGGTTTTGGAAAATAAGTTTCACTTAACTGCTTTAATGTTATTTTCTTTTTTCATGCTTGCATGAACGAATTAATTTCTGGATACTTGTGACTGTTTTTATTTTCTTACAAACAACAGAAGCTCTACCTAATGCATGGCTCATTAAGATTGATCTTGGTATGCATGTTCAAAATGTAATAATGAGAGAGACAAAGAGACAGCAGGGGCATAGTTGAGAATATTGGAAATCTGAAGCTATACAGTACCATAACAAAATAACAACATAAAACTATTGGATAAGACACTTATCCTTTGGAGAAGACACTTCTTAGATGTGATGGCTGATCTTCCCATAGAAATATCTGCACTGTATCCAACCATGTTATCACACTTCAAATTTCTTCTTAGTGCCACAGAGCTCTGTCATGCAGGGGATAAAATATGCATTGCTTGAACCTCTTTCGCAGCCTAAATAATTCAAAATAGTTTTTTACATACTACAGTATATGTATTATGTGTGTAAACATTGGAATGCTTTTAGAATAAAAATTAAGGTCGATATTAAGACAATTTGTGTTCTGCCTTGTAAGAAAATGTTTTGAAGCAATGGCTCTCTGAAAGGTATTTCATTGTTTATGTTCTTTGTGTAATATACAGTATATGTATGTAACTGGGTGTGAAACAGTTTAAAATTGTTATAAACCTTAAATTTTTAGTTAAAATACTATTTTGCTATTCTGATTTATTTGATCATACTGTATCAACATTTTAAAGCTAGTTGTGGTCTGCTACGGCTGGTTGAAATGATGTGTAATGATATAAAAAAAACAATTACTGTCACTCATGATTACAACTGAGATGTATGTTTAGTGCTTTCTAAATAGGGTACATGCAGGGTGAATAAAATACATTTTTTTGAAACAGATCCTAGTCTAAAAGCAAGTAACCAGCTAGCACTCGGACAAAGCAGCTGCAAAGACCAATAATGAGAACTGTGATTCCTCCCTTAGTTTAATGAACTGCAAATAGTGAATTATACAGCTACAAAAAGCAATCAATGCCTTCAGTAAGACAAATAATCTGGGAAAACATCTATTTTGTAAACAGATCTGTGTCTTTTTTTTTAAGGCAGTGGCACATGGGAAGATTTGCCGTCTGCGATTTTTTAAATGCGGCTGTGGGTGACAATTCTCCCGAAAATGCCTCTCCATTGCTTGTAACAGGAATCACTGGAGGTATGTCCAACTGATCGCTAAATCGCCCAAAATTTCCTATGGAGGCATATTCCCGATCCTTTGGACATACCACCAGCGATTTCAATTACCGGCAATGGATAGGCATTTTCAGGAGATTTGTCAGCTGCAGCCACATCTAAAAAATTGAGGGAGACAAATCTTCCCATCTGCCACTGCCCTTAGAAGCTGACTTCCAGATGCAAATTACTTCCTGTAAATGAGGTCAGGGGGAAATTATGTATTGTGAAAAACTGTCCATTTATTAAAGCACAAATTGGCAAAACTCCAAACAAACTCTTGCGAAGAGTGGAAATAGCTTGGAGTTAAAGGTGAAGTACAATTTTAATTCTGGTGCATCTCCTGCTCCAACTAGGAGCAAGTGCAGTATTAAAGTCAAGTGTTAACTTAAAAAGGCAAACTGATCTGGAAGAGTAATTCTGTATTTCATTTCAAGAGCATACACTAAGACCCGATTTCACGTTTCCCATGGGACTGTGCCAGTGTCACGACAGTATAAACTTAGCTAGCCTTTGGGGGACCAGGAATAAGGGGCATCAATTCTGGGGAAAAGTAAAATCTGGGGTCATAATCAAGGTTCTGCTGTAAGTTTATCTAGAGCAAATATGACAGGGTTAATATTTGTCTTAGTGTCTGGAAGATTAATGTCTCCTTTTTACCAGCCATCATCTATGTATTTTTTTACATTTTTCCCTTGAATATGAACTTTTTTTTTGTAATTTGTTACTGTTAAAGTAATTGCTTCTGTTTATGAGTTTTTACAGTTAGCTCTGTTTGTGTGTGTGCTAGCGCTGAAAGCGTAAATAACACCCAGACACAGAATGTAACCAATCCCATGCACAACCTGTAATAATGTTATAACTCAGATGCACTTCTAGTTCTGTGTAAATGGCTTGTAAATGTCAATAGATGGTCTCCTTATTTACAGTGTTTGATGAGACCTGACAGCAACCATATACGGGGTGCTTTTAATGAATTTCACAAATCCCAGTGTAGCAGCCAAGCAATACATACTGTCAGAGTCTTGTGCAGCACATGACAGGGCACAGAAAAAGAGGAAGATAGCTAAAATAATGTTTCAAGCTTATCATTTTATAACAAAACATTGCTGACATCTCAACACTCATACCTCAACAAAAATAATAAGAGAGCATGACCTTCAATGTGAAGTACACAATATCATATGGCATTTTAAAATGCAATCCGCTGGGGAAAATGTTTGATAAATATACCGCACTTTATTTATATAATTATCGGAATAAAGCCTATTATTCAGCAACAGGGATAATAACTGTACATGTGGACCAGTGTGAAGGTTATGACATTGTTTGTAATGAAAACATGTAATGGTTGTTTCATTTCTCAAGAGAGCTGAGAAAAAAAGATTGACCTTGGATTTGCAGTGTGATATAATTTACAACAATTGATATACACATTTAAGATAAGAAATTGCATCAATAAAACATTTTGGGCAAGCATAGAAATAACTCATACATTGGGTATTGCAATAATAAAAGGCTCAACGTTTGCCTAGGTCTAGTAACCCATAGCAACACACTTCTTGCACTTCTGCATAAATCTGCTGAGTGCCATTTGATGAATTGTGCTGTTGTTGAACACTGAAGCTACTGGCACAATATGTTGGTAATTCCACAGAGGGTTGCGTTAATAGACTCACATTTAGAAAATCAGACAGAAGTAATGAAATCCATGCTCTGAAGGGGTGATACAATAACTATGTATAAATATAAATAAGGGGATTATATAATCTCTTTAATTCTTTATTTACCAGTAAGTACTTCCAACTGGCACATGGGAACCCATTCTGATTAGAAGAAAAGAGGTTCCGGGTAAATATTCGAAAAAGGGATTTATACAGTGAGAGCTGTGTTGACGTGGAATTGTCTCCCTGAAGTCGTACAGGCTGATACAAAACATAGCTATAAGAAGGGGTTGGATGGCTGTTCAGCAAGTTATGGAAGATATCTTATAGTACATGATGCTCCAGAGACTGGTCCTATTGCCATCTTGGAGTCAGGAACCAAGGTGTTTGCTTCCTCTGGATCAACTAACAGTTAGGCAAGTTATTTATAGACTTAAAAGGTTGAACTTGATGGACATGTGTCTTTTTTCAACCTAACTTTCTATGTTACTATGCTAACTGCAACAATGTTTGTATAAAAGAAAATGGGCATTTGCAATAGTTCATATTTTGTCATGTCATGTGCACTTGTGGCAAATACAATAAATTTATTACACAACTGTAAGCATAGTTCCAAACATGCAAACAGTATAATAATCAAATTATGTAGGGCAAATCTGTTACCTAGCATTACTACTGTCGGCACACAACACTAGAACAAACACCAGGCACCCTGGTCTCGGCTCGTGCTTCATCAGTAGTGTGACCGCCTTTGGGCCTCGGGAGGAGCCCTCGGCTTACTTGGATGCCACCTGGACTTAAACGAGAGGTGCAAGATTACAGTTCTGGATAGGCAGAGGGGCACGACGGTAAAGCAAAGTCTTTGGACAGAAGATCGTAGTACAAGGCGTTAAGCAAAAGAGTAGTCAGATCAGGCCGGGTCGAGGCAGGCAGAGAATAAACGTTATCAGGCAGGCAAGGGTCAAACCAGGAAGTCAATCAGAGGGTTAATCAGAAGAGGTAGTCGGTAATCAGGCAAGGGTCAGAATCCAGAAGTTAGAATAGTCAAAAATAGCCAGGCAGGGGTCAAAAACAGGAATCAAACAGGTTCAGAAAATAGCAATAAATAGCACAAGGCTTAGAAGCACCAGGAAACAATATCCTATCACGGGCAAAGTCCCACAGCCCTAATGGGCTTTAAATAGGGTTTGAATTACGCACCATTGCGCGCTGACGTCACTTCGTCAGCGCGCCTGCGCCTTTAAATTACACAAGAGCGCGCCGCGCGCCCTAAGACGACGGCGCCTGGGGCCTAAAGGAAGCTGCTCGTCGTGGCGGGAGTCCCCGCCGAGGGGGCGGCAGGCTACCCTGCCGTCCCCCCACTAGACCACCAGGTACGTTCCTTACAACTACATTTGTTTCTTTGGTCCTTTGGTCCTTTGTGACTAAATGAACCCCTTGGTGATACATGAAAGTCACAAATAACCACGAACTCAATGCAGAATAATAAATATTGACACCTGTTTTTTTTAACCTGAGTGTTTGCTGGAGCTTTCTAAATTGGGATGTGTTCAAGTTAACTTTTAGTACGGTATGTAATGTCCTATTCCTAGTTTATTATTTATTCTATTTGCCTTCCTCTGCCTCTTTCCAGTTTTCAGATGGGGATCACTGACCCCAGCATCCAAAAAACTCATATTCCAGTATTTTATTCAAACCACTGGTTGTTGGGTAAATTGGAGCCTAGCAATCAGATCTCAAAGTCGCCCAAAATTGCCTCATGAGGAAACTTTGGGTGACGTTGGAAAACGAAGAGCCGCGAGTGGCATGCCGCTGGTGATTTTTCATTCTACCAGGCGGAAGGCAAGGGAAAGCAGTTTGGGGAGATTAGTTGCCCCAAAGAAGAGGCGATTAGTCGCCAGGTGACTAAATCTCCCCGAATCTCCCAGTGTGAACTTACCCTAATACAGTGTATATATACAGTGTAATATACTGTGGTTACACTTGATGAATAAAAGTACAATTCTTTCATAAAACTCAGAAATATATACCAGACGCAATGCCTTCATCCTTCTATGTTCAATATAGTTCATGTACTTATAATATATGGACGTTTTGAATTGATATTTTAATGTGAAACAGGATTGAATAATATGCTCAGACACATATATTGACCATGGGTATATACCAAATAGTGAACGTTCTCCTTGTCTGCATGAATGTTTCAGGCATATTTCTGGCGAAGCATATTTGGAGAGGCTTCAAATGTAGTTTTCTGCTTTCCTCTGGATCGACTAGTAGTTAGGCAGGTTATACAGTACATAGACTTAAAAGGTTGAACTTGATGGATGTGTGTCTTTTTCAACCTAACTTACTATGTTACTTAAAATACGTCACTAAGCCAACATTTTACTGGTGTAAATTCTCTGCAAAGTCATAAAGTCATCATACAATTGCAGTGCGAAAATAATTGCTATAGAATTGACACCATAAAAATTAGAAATGTGGGATATTAGCATGGAGACTGTGATTAGATCAGTTCTGTTCAACTTCTTTGGTACTGAGGGCCACAATTTTTCTGAGCTATGTGGTGGAGGGCCAATAATGGAAGTCAGTGTTGAATACTCCCTTTTTAAACCATGCCTACTTTAAACTACACCCATGTTATCACAAAAAACTTTAAGACAATACCCACATTGATGGTAATAATAAAAAACCAAATGGTTGATGCTCACTGCAGGGGTATCGCTCATCACTCATCTAGGAAAAAAGTTCATACTAGGACAAACCCTTAAATCCATATGCTTCCTCCAATGTGGATAATACAACAACACCCAGCACATGACTAAACACCTTGGGAACCCCCTAACAAGCATTTCCAAATTAAATAAACCCCCACCAGGTTCACCTCCCACAGGCAGAGCAAACAGAGTAGGACATATGAGCAAGTAGCGCTGGCAGATTATGGCACACAGGCAAGGTATGACACACACAGGTAGCATAGGGCAAGTAGAGTATGATACACAGGCAGCATAGGACAGGCAGAATATTGCATACCTAGGCAGAGTATGGCACACACAGACAGAGTATGGCACACACAGACAGAGTATGGCACACAGAGGCAGAGTAGGGCAGGCACAGTATGTCACACAGTTAGAGTATGGCAAACACAAGTAGGGTAGAGCAGGCACAGGCAGAGTAGGGTAGGAGAACCATTCCATTCTACTATGTACAGTGACACAATGTCAGTGCTGCTGTCTGAGTTGTGAATACAGGAGCAGCGGGAATGTTGTCAAAATACATATATTGCTAGCCTGCAAGATCTGCATGGACTGCATGGCTCTGCATATAACTATATAGCTGCAGTGCACATGGACAGAACATTTATGAAAGATTAGAATTTCTGGTTGTGGTGGCAATTCCAAATTACCAGGACTCTGAGGATTAAAATCAGTAGAAGTTTATTTCGCTATAGCGGACAGTTCATCAATTAAGAAGAACTGCCCAGAACATTGGCAAGCATTAGCTTTTTATGGCATTAACAGAAAGGAAAAGCTTAACACGTCACAAGCGTAACATCAGTAATAATCAATACACCCTTGACCATGTAAGGTCATATTTTCACCCTGTCTGTCCGGTGTGCCCTTTCTCCTACGATGGAACTTTGCAAGATGTGCAGTTTCCACTATTGTTGGTCCCTTTCTATTCTGAGCTTATCTCCACCAACATACCTTTCCTGCCCATTGTGTGTGTGATGTGGTTTTATTGCCGTCTAGAAAGTGGTAGACTTGTGGTAGACATGTGGGTGTTGCACGAGTTCAGGGAGAGGGTTAGAAAGGTTAGCTACAGGTCATCAGTATCAGATCTAACATAACAACTTTCTTTAAGCATAAAGCAAGAAGAAATTAGAAATTGTAGAAATTGCCTTTACACTGGTGTATTGTGAAAGTGCGGCCAAAAAATGTGATAGAGAAAGAAAGATGATTAGTTAAAAGGTACAATTAGAGCCAACATGCAGCATTAAGTTTGACTACAAATATGATTTGTCAACAAAATCTTAAACTCAGATAACTCCTGTGGTTTAAAATAAGAAAGGTTTTGTTAATTTTGTATCAGTGCAGTGTGCTAGTCAAAACTAAGGGAGTTAATTATCAAAAATTCGTAATTTGTGGGATCATGGAAATCGTGGAAGGAGTATAAACAGGAAAACAAATTCCTCAGTGTTGGACTGGCCCACCGGGATACCTGGAAAACTCCCGATAGGCCCAGGTGTCAGTGGGCCCTCCTACATAGCCAGTTTCACAGCCATTCCATATTTCTATGAGAACAAAGAGGCTAAATAGATGGAATAATAGATTATAATATATAAAGAAAAGAGAATAGGAGAATAGAGGTTGAATAAGGAAAGGAAGAAAAATAGTACTGAAAGTGGGCCCCTGGTCTAAGGTTTTTTGGTGGGCCCCTGGTGTCCCAGTCTGACACTGGAAATCCTCTTTTACTTTTGTGCAATTTCAAGTGAAAACAATCCCTAAAAACTTTTAAATCTGGAAGTTAATAAATATTTTAAAGTTTGCAAAGGACAGCTCCCTCTGACTTCTACATGACCTCACCAGCTTTTAGATGGCACAGATGTAGATTAGCATTTTCATTTTTGTTATTTAATAATGTGATTATTTAAAATGCACAAATTTTAATGAAAAAAAGTTTAACTCAACCTTTTTGAAAAATGGCTTTACATGGGTAAATTTTAAAATAAGAAGGTATTTTGCTGTCTAGCTAGAGAAGGAACAACCTGCATTATTTCTCTGTTTTCCTTGAAAACAGGAAAGAAATATACCGAATTAGTGATTATACAGCAAATCTCTGCCAAGCTCATTTGGCAATATTACTGCATAATAACACAGAATTAAACTGGTTCATAGATGCTATTTGTAAATGCTAATAATGCAGTATGTTGCACACAGATTAGAATGATAAAGATGTATTATCACATAAGAATTTATTTATTAAAGGTAGAATTACTAAAGTAATACTAACATGTTTTCAATAAACATTCATGTGAAAGTACTTTTTACATTTACAGGCACTTCTCATTCATGAAAAAATAATACGTATGCTAGACCGTTTTTAAAGAAAGATTATCAAGTTTGTTTAAGAAAATTGTCTGCTGACTTGTATTTTCCATCAACCACTTTCTTGCAAAATGGCAACTGCCCAAAATTAAGGGGATTATTTATCAAAATCTGAATTTATCTCACTATTTTTGGAAAGCCACTCTAACCAAATCCACACAGAATTTTCCGCTCTATTCTTTTCTTGAAAAATTCTTGTAAGGGAAGAGTCTCGATAAGGTTGTAAAAAAAAAATCTGGATCCGCAACTTTTTCAGATTTGATGCCTGAATACTGCAACTTTTTAGTATTTGACGCCCAAATACTACAACTTTTTCAGAAACCCATCGCAAATCAGGATATCTGCTATTGACTTCTACATGAACTCGGCAGGTTGGAAAATTTGAAAAATGTTTTTTTTTTATCTACGAAAAAATTATGGTTTTCTCCTTTAAAAGTTCAACCAGAAAAAAATAATAAATAACCCCCTAAATGTGTAGGAGAAAAATTTGCGAATTGGTGAAAAATTTGAAAAACACATTGAAGTCAATGGGCATCAAAAAACTTTTTATGCACTCTACGATTTTTTTCTCACTCCAAATGCAAGTCAATGGGAGTTTTTTCTTATTTCAATCTTTTTGTCTCGGTAACAATTTTGTCTTTGTTGTCTTTTTAGTCTCAGATAAGAAAACGCAAATTAAATACAATTCTGGATTACCTTGAAGCAATGATTTCCATTCTCCAGACTACTATCAGAACCAAAAGCTGTGGAAATTTATAGCGATAGTGCACAGTTTACTGTATGTAATGAAACTTCTTACTTAAGAAGTTATGTTTGCTCCAAAAGATTATGCCACCTTCAAGCACTTCTTAAAAGACCTGTAACATTAATTAATAAACAAGGAAAAAAAAACACCAACACAAATTAAACTTTAAAATTGCAAAGCCTTTATTAAGAAAAAACTGTAAATAAGGTTTTCCTGTCATAGTTATTTCGCGGCTGCCTGGGCAGCTCTAGGTTTCGGTCCCGCAGGATCTTGAGCACAGACAAGCACTTGCCCGGCATCCCCCAGCAGCAAGTGGTTCTCAGCAGAGCTCTGCTTGCCAGTCAGGGAGTAACATTTCTTGAATAGTAGTTAGAAGCCCTCCACCTTCAATTCTGCCACTCTGTTGGGCCCAGCCACGGGATGTGGGGTAGGGGCTAGTGTGCCGCGCTGCGAGGCCAGATTCCAGTGCACTTGAAGGCTGGGGTTATTTGTACAAAATAGTGCTCCCTGATGCACTGCTTCACATGCTGTCAGTAGAATATGGGAGATAGCCAGGGAGGAGAAATAGAGAGCCGCAAGATGGATCGTCGCCCTGTCCCTTTTCTGAAGACGAGGGGAAGTGGAGTTTCGGTAAGTTATTTCTTAATAAAGGCTTTGCAATTTTAAAGTTTAAAGCAAGCTATACCCCCTAAACAATGTAGGTCTCTGTAAAAGATATTGCATAAAACAGCTCATATGTGAAACCCTGCTTCATGTAAACAAACAATTTTCATAATAATATACTTTTCTAGTAGTATGTGCCATTGACTTCAATGTGTTTCACAAATTATTCAGAGTTTTGCAAATTTCTTTGCAGTTTTACAATTTTTATAGTGAAGCATTCATACTGATGCCCAATAAATTTTAATAAGATTAAAGGTACAGTAACACCAAAAAATTTAAGTATTTTAAAGGAATGACATTAGCATGTACTGGTGCCTACGCTGGTAAGCGGATGTGCTTGCTTCAGAAACACAAATATAGTCTATAAAAAAGTGTAGCCATGGACACAGCCATTCAATCACAGAATGCACTGTAGATAACAGATAAGCTCTTTAGTATACAATACAAATGTCTTTACTCAATACACATCCTCCTTGTCAGGAGTACACAATGGCGCTCCCATCTCCGGCTGCGTCACATCCAAGATGGTGGCCCCCATGAACCACATGAGCCAATGCCAGCATGAAGATGTCACGCGCCCGCCATGAAATTAAAAAAAAAAGGACACCAAGGACATATTCATATCTGGTTCCCTACTGCTAATTGCCAAACAAGAGTATGATCTGATCTGGTCCTGGCTTCAATTGCACTTGCTACTAATTGGAGCAGGAGATGCACGAGAATTGAAACTTTACTTCACCTTTAACTCCAAGCTATTTCCACTCTTCGCAAGAGCTTATTGTTTGGAGTTTTGCCAATTTGTGCTTTAATAAATGGACAGTGTTTCACAATACATAATTTCCCCCTGCCCTCATTTACAGGAAATCATTTGCATCTGGAAGTCAGCTTCTAAGGGCAGTGGCACACGGGAAGATTTGTCTCCCTCAACTTTTTAGATGTGACTGCAGGTGACAAATCTCCTGAAAATACCTATCCATTGTCAGTAATTGAAATCGTTGGCGGTATGTTCAACTGATCGCGAATATGCCTCCATAGGAAACTTTGGCCGATTTAGCGTTCAGTTGGGCATACTTCCAGTGATTTTTATTACAAGCAATGGAGAGGCATTTTCGGGAGTATTGTCGCCCGCAGCCGTGTTTAAAAAATCACAGGCGGCAAATCTTCCCATGTGCCACTGCACTAAAAAAAAAAAGAGGAAAGATCTGTTTACAAAATAGATGTTTTCCCTGATTATTTGCATTACTTAAGGCATTGATTGCTTTTTGTAGCTGTAAAATTCACTATTTGTAGTTCATTAAATTAAGGAAGGAATCACAGTTCTCATTATTGGTCTTTCCAGCTGCTTTGTCCGAGTGCTAGCTGGTTACTTGCTTTTAGACTAGGATCTGTGCCAAAAATTTTTATTTTATTCACCCTGCATGTACCCTATTTAGAAAGCACTAAACATACATCTCAGTTGCAATCATGAGTGACAGTAATTGTTTTTTTTATATCATTACACATCACTTGAACCAGCCTTAGCAAACCACAACTACCTTTAAAATGTTGATACAGTATGATCAAATCAATTAGGATAGCAAAATAGCATTTTAACTACAAATTGAAGGTTTATAACACTGTTAAACTGTTTCACACCCGGTAACACTGGATAAACAATGCAATGCCTTTCAGAAAACCATTGCTTCAAAGCATTTTCTTACAAGGCAGAACACAAATTGTTTTAATATCGACCTTAATTTTTATTCTAAAATCATCCCAATGGTAACACACATAATACATATACTATAGTATGTAAAAAAACTATTTTGAATTATTTAGGCTGTGAAAGAGGTTCAAACAATGCACATTTTGTCCCCTGCATGACAGAGCTCTGTGGCACTGTAACACTTTTTTGGGCTATCCTGCCAATTAGGAGTTAAGGGTGTCCAGCTAGGAAGTTAGCATGGGTTACATTGCGAATCTACACCCCGGCAGAGTTCCCTGCTCTAAAGGCAAACAGGCCTTGTGGGAAGCTACTTCCTTCTACAATCCTTGTTGGAACGACAACTGCTCTTTCTGCTACACCTCTCTGTCTTACTCTCCTAGAGAGTCTATTACAAAAGCTTACTATGCTAGCTGTTCCTCGTTCACGGGGTTACCTGGTCCCCGACTTAAGCACCAAAGTTGTGAGGTCCCTTTGGGCTAATTGACTTACTGGGGCCTATGGTGATCCCAGGTTCAATGGAGATCACCTTGAAGCAGCACCAGGAGCCAAAGAGCAAGTGGCCACTCCCTGCACAACACATATATATATAGCAGTGTGGCAGGGGAGTGTCATTACACTCTTTGTCCAATAGGTGAGGATGTTACACTTAACCTTAAGTTGCAAGGGTTTTGTCCAATAACAAAGTATAAGAGAACTACAAGGAAAAGATAGGGGATTAACTCTATAGGGATAGGATATCCTATAGGTCCCTACAGCACTAAGAAGAAATTTAAAGTATGATAACACGGTTGGATACAGTGCAGATATTTCTATGGGAAGTGTCTTCTCCAAAGGATAAGTGTCTAATCTTTTTTAAAATGTACCTACACTAGATATACCATGACCTGGATGAATGAAAATCTTCATAGTCATGTCTTATCCAATAGTTTTATGTTGTTATTTTGTTATGGTATAGCTTCAGATTTCCAATATTCTCAACTATGCCCCCTCTGTCTCTTTGTCTCTCTCATTATTACAGTTTGAACATGCATTCCAAGATCAATCTTAATGAGCCATGCATTAGGTAGAGCTTTCTGTTAGAAAATAAAAACAGTCACAAGTATCCAGAAATTAATTCGTTCATGCAAACATGAAAAAAAGAAAAGAAAATTATAGCAGTTAAATGAAACTTATTTTCCAATACCACTCTGCTTTGGAAAAAGGGAATGCTTTGCAAAAATATACCCAAGTATTATGCTTTTCAATGTTGTTTGTCATACACTTTTGCCAGTCCATTAATTTATACAGTATTAACTTAATGTTGCCAAGGGTTTTGTTTATTTTTCTTAATAACTGTACACCAGGAAAACATTTCTTCTTGACAACTTGTTCCACCTCTTTGTCCCCTTTGTCTGAACATGGCTATGGACGAGTTTTAATAACATAGTAACATATTAAGTTATTTTCCATTATGGATTTGTTAGTGTAGTCCCATTAAGGGTATAAGTGGCTTTGATATTTTTACATCCCAGGTGCATGACTTTACATTTATCAACATTGAATCTCATTTGCCACTTAGCTGCCCAGATTGGCAGTTTGTCAAGATCTGCATCCTAGATGGAATTAATTGGGCTGGATAGTTTTGTGTCATCTGCAAATACTGATACATTAATTACAATACCCTGTCCTAAGTCATTAATGAACAATTTAAATAAAAGTGGACCCAATACCGAGCCCTGAGGTACCCCAATTAGAACCTTACTCCAAGCAGAGAATGTACCTTTAACAACCACCCTCTGTACTCCATCCTGTAGCCAGTTCCCTATCCATGTGCCATGTGCCATGACTTCATTAAGCCCAACAGACCTTAGTTTAGAAAGCAGTCGTTTATGGGGCATGGTATCAAATGCTTTGGCAAAATCCAAAAATATTATATCTATTTCTCCCCCACTGTCCAGCATCTTACTTAACTCATCATAAAAAGCATTCAAATTTGTCTGACATGACCTAAAGCCATGCTGATTGCCGCTTATAGTGCCATTCACTAGCACAAAATTTTGAATGTGATTAGTGATGGGCGAATTTATTCGCCAGGCGCGAATTCACAGTGAATTCCTGTGATTCACCGCCGGGTAATTAATTAGCGAAACGGCCTCGAAAAGAAGCCAGAACATTGCAGACTTTGCCCAATAATAGGTTCCACTTATTATGTTCCTGGGTGTGATTTCCTGACTATTATTCTTGATTCCTGTGCTTGACCTCTGCCTGTTTATTCAACTAAGAAACCTTGCTGCCTGTATTGATCTTTTGCCTGGACTTGACTATTCTTCTTTTCCAACCCTCTGGATACCGTGAACTGTGTTGGACTGGTTGCTTCCTCCTTGGTCCGCAACTCCTAGCAGAGCCTTCAGGCCCTGACAGTATGCCATCTGGTCCTGTCGCCTTGTTTACATTAATTATCCTGAGTCAGCCACTGACTAGTTTGAGCCGAGCCATCAGTGCAGCTATAAAGCGAGCTTGGGAACTCAGACTTCTCCATTGTATACACTGAAGAAGAACTAATTTAGCACATTTGCCTTGTAAGTATGTATGTATGTATATTTTTATTTGTAAAGCGCTCCTTGAGGGCAAAGCACTGTACAGCAATTTTTTCTGTATCTGTTACAACCATACTGGTACCATTATTTAAAGGAGCAACACTTTCATCCTGCATAAATTCGCCTGGACAACGCTAATTCACAAAGATCCGAAGTTGTGCACAGGGTACCGAACGTTGTCGAAATTACGCCAGCGAAATTATGCTCAGCAGTTTGAAGTTACGCTAGCGTTGGCTAATATGGCGTACAGTTAAGTACAATAGCCACATATGCTGCAGCAAATACATTTTACTGCTAGTGATGGGCGAATTTATTTGACAAGCGCAAATTTGCGGCGAATTTCCGCGATTCGCGAAACCACCGTGAAAATTCACTGGCGTTAAAAAAATGAAACACCGGTGCCATTTTGCGAATTTTTCGCCATTTCGGCGAAGCGAAACGCCCCAAATTTGTCCATCACTATACACTACACAAGGTCAGGGAAGCTTAATAAAATTATATAAAGTTGTTATAATGTCCTACACATGTGCCCACAGTATAGTTTAGGTGCCATATGTTAGCAAATGTAGGGGGGAAGGAGGGTACCCCAAAAAAAAATTTACAATCTTTTTCAGTCTATCACCCTTTAAATAGGAAAAAATGCCAGCGTTTTTTGGGAGTTAGAAATTTTTTTAACTTTGTTTTGAGGAACTCCTACCTACTCTATTGCAATTCGCCTAGTCTGAGGTGGCGAAGGCAAGTCTGGCCATAGAGGTAATGGTCACTAAAATCAAAAACGTTTTGAATTTCCGTAGTAATGCTCTTTCGCCAGACCTAAATTCTCCTGGTGTTAGAGTGCGAAGTTGCGCCAGAGTCTATCTCCTTGGCGAAATTACACCAGAGAAATTACGCCAGCTACCATTAGTAAATCAGCGAAATGCTGAAATGACGTCACTCTGGCAAATTTTCACCAGCGTTAGCCAACTCACACTTTAGTAAATTTCCCCCATTAAATGATATCACATTATGGTCACTATTACCCAGGGGTTGAACTACTTGCACATTCCCTATTTGTTCTGGGTCATTAGAGATCACTAGATCGAGAATAGCATTTTTTCTGGTTGGCTTCTCAACAACTTGTGCCATAAAATTGTCATGCAACAAGTTTATAAAGTTGTTTCCATTAACTGACCTGACGGTACTGTTTCTCTAGTCAATATCAGGGTAATTCAAATTCCCCCATCATCAGTACTTTCCCCAAACTAGCAGCCTTTTCTATTTGCATCAGAAGCTTAGCCTCCTCCTGCTCACTTACATTAGAGGGTCTATAGAATACTCCTACAATTTATTTGCTGGACTCTTTACAATCAATGAAGAGCTCCACCCATTCTGCCCCCTCATTTTCTGACATCACATCCTCCTTTATATCAGCTTTTAAATCCTGCCTAACAAACAGACATACACCTCCTCCATTTCTATTGCCTCTGTCCCTCTGAAACAATGTATAGCCGCTGATACTAACTGCCCAGTCATGTGTCTCATTCAGCCATGTTTTAGCCCCACCAATCACATCATATTTTCCCTCCAGCACCAGCAACTCCAGCTCTCCCATTTTACCAGTCAGACTTCTTGCATTTGCAAACATACATTTAATACTGGTACAATATTGAACATATGACACGTGATCCTCCCTATCCTTAACAGTATGGCCAACCATATCTCCTCCCCCATATGATGGCGTCCTCTAACTTTGTCATTGGTACCTATGTGTACCAAGAGCGCCAGGTCTTCCCCAGCCCCTCCCAATAATCTGTCCACTCGTTCTACCACATGCCGAACCCTAGCACCAGGCAAGCAGCAGACTGTTCTGCATGAAGGGTCCTTACTGCAGATTACCCTATCTACTTTTCTAATAATTAAATCCCTTATAATAAAACCTGCCTATCCTTCTTTGCACTCCCCCCACCACCTGTATTAGAGACACTCCAGGGTGCTCTGAGAGTCAGCCTGTCCTATTTTCCCCTACTTCCATTCCTGACTTTAACAAACCTTACTCCCTCATTAGCCTCTACTGCCCCTTTTCCACCCCCCCACTACACTGGCCCCTACCAGCGGTTGCTCAGCTAGCCTCCTTTCCTCCCCCACATTTGCCGCTGCCCTTAGTGCTGCAAGTTTCGCCTTAGAGTCTGCAGTTCAGATTCCAATATGAAAACCCACCGACATCTCTTACATGTAAATATCGCATGAAACTGCTGCTCCAACACCACATACATGTGACAAGACACACAATAAGTGATTCCAGCAAACCCACTTGCACTCATATTTACACTGGGTACTTACAGTCTCCCAAGGAATGTTGGCCTGGAACATAGTATTTGTACCTGGATAGAGAACTGGCTAAAAGATAGACTACAAAGAGTGGTGGTAAATGGAACATTTTCTAATTGGACCAGTGTTGTTAGTGGAGTACCGCAGGGCTCTGTACAAGGTCCCTTGCTTTTCAACTTGTTTATTAATGACCTGGAGGTGGGCATTGAAAGTACTGTTTCTATTTTTGCAGATGATACTAAATTGTGCAGAACTATAGGTTCCATGCAGGATGCTGCCACTTTGCAAAGTGATCTGTCTAAACTGGAAAACTGGGCAGCAAATTGGAAAATGAGGTTCAATGTTGATAAATGCAAGGTTATGCATTTTGGCAAAAATAATATAAATGCAAGTTATACACTAAATGGCAATGTGTTGGGAGTTTCCTTAAATGAAAAGGATCTAGGGGTCTTTGTAGATAACACGTTGTCTAATTCTGGGCAGTGTCATTCTGTGACTACTAAAGCAAATAAAGTTCTGTCTTGCATAAAAAAGGGCATTAACTCAAGGGATGAAAACATAATTATGCCTCTTTATAGGTCCCTGGTAAGGCCTCATCTGGAGTATGCAGTTCAGTTTTGGACTCCAGTCCTTAAGAGGGATATAAATGAGCTGGAGAGAGTGCAGAGACGTGCAACTAAATTGGTTAGAGGGACGGAAGACTTAAATAATGAGGGTAGACTGTCAAGGTTGGGGTTGTTTTCTCTGGAAAAAAGGCGCTTGCGAGGGGACATGATTACACTTTACAAGTACATTAGAGGACATTATAGACAAATGGCAGGGGACCTTTTTACCCATAAAGTGGATCACCGTACCAGAGGCCACCCCTTTAGACTAGAAGAAAAGAACTTTCATTTGAAGCAACGTAGAGGGTTCTTCACAGTCAGGACAGTGAGGTTGTGGAATGCACTGCCGGGTGATGTTGTGATGGCTGATTCAGTTAATGCCTTTAAGAATGGCTTGGATGATTTTTTGGACAGACATAATATCAAAGGCTATTGTGATACTAAACTCTATAGTTAGTATAGGTATGGGTATATAGTATTTTAATTAAAAGTAGGGAGGGGTGTGTGTATGGATGCTGGGTTTTCATTTGGAGGGGTTGAACTTGATGGACTTTGTCTTTTTTCAACCCAATTTAACTATGTAACTATGTAACTATGTAACTGCAATTAAATAGCAACATAAATTATTGACATATTTATGAATGTACAACAACCATTATGTTGCAACACCCTGGTGACTTCACTGAATATTAGCAATATTGTGCTAGGTTCTGTTATTTGGTTATTTCTTAGCTTGTGGCGCTGATCTATGATTTTATCTTGATTTGATGATTCAGTGGAGGAACTGCGAAAAAGATCGTCAAAGGAAACATTTCTGTGGTTTACTTCCCCTTTACCCTTGCAAATTTTGTTTGTTTTGTAATTTTGATTCTGAAAGGTTGTCACAAAAGCTACAGTCATAGAATCTTGCTCTTTGAAGACTCATTGTTATAAGATATTTTATATCTTTATAAAATTAAAATTATTTCCATCAGGATAATACCTAACTCTTCATAAAAACTAACTATTGTGGGAATTCACACAGTGATAGCCTGCAAATGTCTTTCAAATTTTTTTGGGGGTATCTGGCTTCCCCCACACATTTTCTAACATATGGAACATAAACACATGAGTGGGGTCGTGTGTAGGGCTTTATAACAACTCTATTTTCTTTATTAAGGTTCCCTGGACGTGTGCAATGTACTGTAATGTATTTACTGCAACAAATACATCCATTCAACTTTATAATTTCCTGCCATATGCAAATAACCCTTAGCAAAGACCTCTAACGAAGTTGCGCTAGGCATAATTGAACGCTAACACATATTCTTTTGATTGCCAAAGTAACGCTAGCAAAAATTTGCCAGCGTTCACAGCCCTGGAAGCAACTTTGCATCTTAGTAAATTAGCGTTGTCTGAGTGAATTTTCACCTGGCGAAGTGTAGCGATGGCATGAAAAAGTCACATGCATGGCATAAAGATGTACTGTATTTGTATGATGACAGGTTTGTACAAATATCAAGGTGATTAAATCATTGCCTGTACATAAGTGTGTGCTGCCACAAATGAGGATGCTCCAAATGATGTGGTCCTAGGAGAGAAAGAATGTGAAAATTACATGATTATAAGTAACCTTACACATTTTCAAACATTTGTATTGTTTACAAAAGTTGCGCTTATCTGAACCGGTTTTTTTCTTTGTTTCTTGTATGATTTTTTGGACCTTTAAAGTGCCTCATTAGAAAGGTGTTTCGTTTTGTTTTTCTTTTCAGAGACATTCCAGAAACATGTTCAGAAATATATGAGGTTCTTTAGTTATGACACGAAGAATATATTTTTAATTTATACATATTTTTGCGTTGGATTATAAATTCACATCACATTTGGTCAATGACCTTCACACATGAATTGCTTAGTCAAATCTTTTGACATTGCAGCACAATGAACACTTTGTAAGTCAAATTCTTTACTCTTTATTCATTGAGCTGTGCTGAGTTTGAGAGTTTGCATGACAATAAGGATGTATCAAGATTCATCTTTTAATTTAGAACTGGAAAGAATACAGATAGCAGTTATACTAGAACAGAAAATAAATATAAATAAGAACACAATGTATAACGTCAAAACTGTCGGTTGCAGTATAGATGCTTACATCACTATAATAAGGGGGAGCCTTAGCCCAGTATTTTAGCTAGTATTCAGTATCCATGAGGTGTGACATATCATAGGCATTCGGGTTCATTAAGACCAGCTATAAATGACTGAAGTTCTTCCCCTCCCAGGTCCTTATTATTATTTAAGGTTTTCTCCCAACATAATATTTAACATTCAATATACCAGAAAGTGCTTTGACCTAGCTACATATTGGAGGTCCAGTTTTTATACTTTACATGTGTTTCCTGCATCTTGCATGTATGTATTCTGCTATGTTTTAAACTGTTTACAGCAGAAGTCTGTACGAATGTAAAATTGTTTTCCTAAAGATATAATTTTCCACATTGTGGCTATTTTTACATTCCCCATAGGAGACCAGAAAGAAGACCAGAGGTATGGAAGCACACCTCCTTTTCCCCTAACCTTTTAACCTTTTAATCTTGATTGTCTGACTTAGGTTTGATATTAACCAGTTCTTCACCAAGTGGTTTTCTTCACACCTTAACACCCAGCCTCATGCTATGTGAGCTGTCACATATTATTTGAAATTGATGCAGGAGAACACAGCTCATATATACATTTGCATTTTTTGGCAAAACTTTTGAAATTAAATGTTCAAACGTTTCCATATTTGTTGGTAGGGCCTTTGCTCTTGAAATTATCTATGCAAATAATCAAATATACCTAAGTATGGTTGTATTGATAAATAACCTACTAGGGGTACATTGCTTAATATTCCTTACAATACATATTTCATAGCACAGAACATAATGTACAACACTAAAATAAGAATACTATTGGCAACATCAGATTAGAAAATGACAATAAATGTAGCTAGTACCAAATGTTGAGAGTGTGGCGTAGTAGGTAGAAATCTATAAAAACCCTTGTCTAAATTCATTGTTTTAATATAACCTTCTTAATTTGCCAGAAATAAAGATAAAACATATTATTGTAAAAAAATTAGGATGGAATGAGCAATTTATGCTCTAAACTCTAAGGGGCAGATTTATTAAGGGTCGAATTGAAAATTCAAATTCGAATTTTAGAAGTTTTTTATGGTCAAATTCGAATTGTGAATTATCCAGACTCAATTTGAATTTTGAGATTTATCAAAACCATGGTTCTTTAAAAATTCGAATTCGACTATTCGCCACCTAAAACCTACCGAGGTAATATAAGTCAATTGGAGAGGTCCAGTGACCAATTTTATGCTGTTAGTAGTCTTCCTGACATTGAAGTTGTTTTCAGAGAAAAAACTCGATTTTAATTTGATTCAAGTTTTTGGGTCAGTAATATTCGTCTGAATTTTAGATATTCCATTTTTTTATAAATAACCCCCCAGTCGAATTTTGAGTATATTTGAATTTAATAGAGTTATAAAAACTCTCATGAATTTGAAATTCAACCTTTAATAAAGGTTCCTCCCAATTTTTCAAAATGAGTTTGCAACTGTACTGGGCTTTAGTAACACATATATAATGCTGTTTGGGAAAATACATGTAAGGGCATAGAATATTCAGACTACCAAAACAGCAAAATTGGAGTATCAGTAACTTTATACTGGATAAAATATTTTGCAACTTGATTTTTTGAAAAGCCTGTAATCTCTTTTTCCTCTAGACAAATGTAGATATTTATTGTACATTTAAAGATAAATTTGGTTGTTATGTCACAGGTTATCATAGAAACCCCCAATGAAACTAAAGGGAATGTCAATCCAAAAATAAAAGAAAACATAATTCTAAACAACTTTTCAATAAACATTCATTACGATGTATATGGAAAGCTATTAAAAGCAGTGTTTATCTGTCCCTTTCTACTCTTTCCTGGTGACTCAGACTATGGAAACAATGTAAAACAAGGCAGCTGAGTAACAGACCTGATTTTGCTGGGGAACAAATAGAAAAAGTAAATTCCTCTCCCCCCCCAAGCGTCTCCAATAAGAATTGCTTCATGCTTCATTAGAGAGGTCGGCACCTCTCCCACATAAATAACCACACAAAATACCATGCACGCAGAGGCAGGTGTAGCAGAGAACGCTGGCAAAGTTTCGCTAGTGTTAATTCGTCAACACAAGCATTACATAGCGACCTTTCTCTAGCATTCATTTCTGCCTATCGAAACTTCGTTAGTACTCTTACGCTTAGGTCAATTTGAATAGGGCAGGTACATAGACTGTATGCCGTATAGATGAGATGTTGGTGCAAATGCATGAACTGGCCACTTATTACAAATCTCCAAGAAAGCATAATAAAGACAAAAGAGATCCTCTAAAACAAATGTGGCATGCCCCTTAAATGATTGGGAAAAAAAGTTTTCCAGACTGTGTAGAGAAGAAGCACACCAACTTTTCTAGCAGAGCCTTTATTTCATTTTATTTGAAGAAATTTGAAGCACAAGATTTTGGGGACCAACCCCCTTCCTCAGGTGCACCTGAAGGGGGTTGGTCCCCAAAAGCTTCTGCTTCAAATTTCTGCAAATAAAATGAGATAAAGGCTCTGCCAGAAAATTTGGTGTGTTTCTTACACAGTCTGGAGGACACAATTGGCTTGGAAGCAGCTTGGGAGATGAATGCATCCTGCAGTGATAAGTAAGTTGGTTGCTGCCAGAAAAAGTTGTTGGGAAAAAAGTTAACACAAACATCTATAATAGCTAGGACTTTCAAAGGCAATCCCACTTTAAAATATTAAAAAGACGCACACGTATTTTAAGAACTTTTATGACTTTACGGTCTACAGGATATGATGTCACTGACATAAGATTAAGAAAGGATGTAGCTTATTTTATCAGTTTGCCAGGTCTAATGTGGTGAAGGAAACTTTGGCAAAAGACATTACGTTCTGTAAAACTCAAACTTTAGTGAATTTGCGGAGTGAAAATCCGCCTGGCGATTGGGTGTGAATCTGTACCAGTGATGATCTCTTTCGCTAGTGAATTGTCGTCTATGCCTGTTAGTAAATTGCTGATGTCCCTGCGGATGAGATTTCTGGCAAATTTTCACTACTGAAGGCCACTTCAACCTTTAGTAAATCTGCCCCATTGTGTCTACAAACACAAATGACTTGCTACATGCTGCTACAAACACAAATGACTTGCACTTTATCATGTACTGGTTTACTCCAGCAATGGAAAAGTGCATCCTTCCAAGAGTAGTAACCAATTAGCTTTGAGTGGATGCTATAAATATCCCTTGGTCACCAGACCACACAGCCTGAACTACAGATTATGGAGAGAGTGAGAGATGGATCAATGTCCTAGAGACTTTGCTAAAGTTTATTGAAATATATCTAGTTACTGCATTGTATTCCTGACTCTGCTTTAGTTACTGTTTTGGTAAATTACTATTGCTGAGTTTTGTTTGCCCCAGCCCCTTTATGCTGCTATATTCAGCAAGTGGAAAGTGTTTATTTTTGTATCCACCTATTTTGTAAGCACCTATTGTATTTACCTACAGTCTCTGCTGGCACTGCTAGTGGAAGCTTAACCCTTTAAGCTCAACTCCAGCTAAACAAATGCTCTATAAGGCTACAAATTGTATTGTTATTGTTACTTTTTATTACTGATCCTTCTATTCAGGTCCTCTCCTATTTATATTTCAGGTAATTTGGACTTTAGTTATCAGATTGCTTATGATGCAAATTAAAAAGCTGCTAAATAAAAAGCTAAATAATTCAAAAACCTTCAATAATAAAAAATCAGAATATTACTTGTAGAGATGTAATAATTTAGACACCCTCAAATAATATTGGCAGGCATATCCTAGAGGTTTTAGATGGGTCCTAATGGGGACTTTTTATGTGGTACTATTAAAAGGTTTCTCGTATGGTGTGCCTTAACTGTTTCGGTCCATTGCTTTAGCCCTTACCAAGCAGGCAGGAAGGGAATGGGTAGTGGAACCTATGTGCTTCAGCCCTAGTAAAGTGGATAGCTATATTCTTTCATAGATCATTCTAGGAGTGATAGATAGGTTATATAGTAGAGCAGCTCAAGGCTCTGACGAGGAGAGTCAGAGGGATTAAGATCCCGGGTACTAATAACCCAAAAGTAGGGACTAAATGCATAGAATTAGGGATGGTAGAATTTCCCCTAGGTTCCACTTAGGGCACAGGCTGAAAGATGGGATTACCTTCTCAAATGCTGTTTAACTACTGCTGAGATGTTCCCTTGCCTGCATGGATCCAGCTGTTCTCTGGTGCTGTGAGTATATGCTATCCTTTATGCTATATGTTCTCTGTACTCCATTGTGGATATTCCTGTAAATAAACTCAGTTCCTGTTTAAGCATAAAAGATTCACGGGTGCCCAGTTCTTGTGCATACACTTTGTTACAGTTGCACTACACCCTGCCTCCAACCCGTTGTGAGGGCTTACACCTGAGAGAAAAGGTCTCATCCGTGGCAGAAATATATTTGAAAGTAAACTCATAGTAGAGATGGCGCCACTCTAATTTACTAGAGTGCTACACATATAGCATATATCATACTAAACGTTATCTCAAAGGTGAACAACCCCTTTAACTTAATTTCCAAATCTCAACAATTAAAAGGTTAAATATTGTTGAGCCATTTTGTGTTATTTTTAGATTATTATTGTGTACAGAAAATATTAGCCGATTTTTCAATCAGTAAGAATTTTAAGTAAATTACTGGAACTGTATTCATTAAAATGTCATGCCTCTATTCACCTAACATCCTCATAAATTAAATTATTTTCAGAATTTTTAGCTATACTTGCTTTATTGATTTGCTAGTCATCCTTTTTGTTTTAATATTAGAAAATATTTTAACAACAAAAAAATAAACGATTTTACATTTGTATCTTCTTTATTTCTTTGATTAAATGGAAATTTAAATAGCCATAATGCATATAACATTTCAAAACTGCATTTGAAATTTTTTTCTATATTTGTTTGTACATTATTTCTATGGTATTCTGTTTCTAAACATAGGAAATAAGTCAGTGCAGGGCCACACTGGCCAGGCGCCCTAGGCAACCTGGCCATTCGCAGCGCCCAATAGGCACACACCAGAAAGGACACACGTGCATCAAAACAGATGCAGATGTGTGGCAAAAAGGCAAAATGGACACAGACGCACACTGCAAAGGATGCGGATGCTCATCGGAAAGAGCGACGAGAGGAATCTGGACTAGGATGTGAGGCAGAGAAGGTACTTGTCTGGCGCCCCAGAGCCTTGCACCCTAGGCACGTGCCTACTGTGCCTACCCCTAGTTCCGGCCCTGAAATAAGTATAGTAGAGAGAGAAAAAGACTGAAAATAGCAGTCTGGCTGATTACACTTTTCAGTATCATGCATAATTTAGGTTGCTTTTGAAAAGTCTGTAACCAAATAAATATATAGACAGATACTGAGAGATCTGGGGAGGAACTGGGGAGGTAAGTCAACAGATCAGAGCATTTCTCTTTCTTAGTCCTACAGCAATGATGGATGAAGTTAATTAGAAGATAGAAGCTGCATGGTGTCATCAGGGTGCCAACAAGAATTAGAGGGAGTCTCAACTTCAGGTGTATGTGGAGGTCTGGATAGACTTGCTTGTTGAGAAGATGGTAATATAATTTGGAGTAGACTGGAAGAGAATCCAGGCTGACTATGGTATAGCTGTATACAAGACTGTATACATCCCTTTGTATTATATGGTTTGATTCTATTGCCTAGTCACCAGTTGTGTGCTTTTCCAATACCTGGGTATCACCGTTCTGGTATCCGCTAGGGAAAAGGCCAAAAGCTAGTGTCAGGTTTATAAAAATAGAAACTTTAGCATTAGTTGTAACTGAGGTCATTATATGATTTCCTCTCCTCTCTTGACAAATAAGAGATATGGGGAACACTACTTACACTCTTCAAGTGTTATTGCATACCGTGGTGCTATTCCTTAGACGTAGGGCCACGTCCACATTAAGCAAACTTTCACAGGAAAGGCAAGCACTTCACTTCACCTTTATTCTAGCCAGTTTTACCATGCCAAGTACAGAACAACCTTTCGGGGGGTTTGCACCTCCCTTCGCCTGACACCTCTATCTTTGTCTTCAAGTGTTTAATGGTGAAAAAATAAGAATATCTTTTTCCAATGTGAAAAAAAAATTAAATAAAAGATGGTCAGGGTTGTTCATCTCCACTGAGAATTGATCAGACCCCGGGCATGCAAGCCAAACATTTTCTTTTGTTTTTGTTTTTTATTTGCAATAAATGTCAGTACTTTCTTTTGGGTGATAGCAATCAACTGAGATAGCTGGGTAAATCCTCATTTATTGTATAGCTTCTTCTCACCCACCAGAATATGGAAGATGCTGAGTTATGAAGTACATCTGTGGGTACAATGTTAAGATCCATTATTCCATACTTTGTGTATTGTTATTGTGACATATATGTATAATACTGTACATAAGAGGGGCTTACACTATATCACACTATAAAAGTTCAGAACTGATTCATTCTATGTAGAGTACCCCCGCTGGAGACATGTCTGCTGAATGTTGCTCAAATCAGTCAAACCCATTATGTAAAAAATAAACATCTGCTCTGATAAATGTGTGAAATTGTTAAAATACTTTCCTGGCATTCTGAAAAAAAGTCCTAATTATCAGGAAACTGCTAATAAATGTGATCAAATTAGAACTGCTGTAGTTCAAAATTTAATAAATCTGCCTCAAAATATATATTCATTTGAAATTGCCATTGGACAAATCCAAGGGGAATAAAAAAAGATGATTTGAAACTGGTGTTTACTAGGACTGTGTTGTACCTACCATCTGAGCCACTGGAGGCCCTTATTACTGGTCTTGACCAGTTCTCCTTTTACAATGCTTGTATTCTTTCTGTCTGCTCTTTCTCCTCTTTCTGTCCTTCTGTGGTTCCTGTGTTTCGTGTTTCTGAGACACCTTCTGGTTTCTCTCTAGACCCCATTTGGTTCCAAGTTCCCAAGTCCCTTCATTCTTCCATGCCCTCAACCTTGTTCCTGTGGTCCTGTTCCCTCCTTGTCCTGCTTCTAGATTTCCTGGTCCTTATCTTTTGTCTGGTCTGGGACTCAGTTTGTCTGCTGATTCCTATCACTGGACTGTATATTTATTTATATATTTCACCTTGCACCAGTTCCTGTTTAATTTTTGTCTTTATTAAAGCATTTACTTATCATGATGTTATGGCTCGGTTCTGCCATTTACGGGTATAGCCAATATGCCCAATATACAGACTCTCATCTGATTGCTTCTCTGCTAGTTCTAGTTTAGAATAAAGGTTAAATAAAAAAAATGTTGTCGAAAATGTCTTATCCTTTTATATAATAAAAGTGCAATATAATAACAGTGGTTCTGTTACTGCAATTACAATTGTTTCAGTTATCACCATATCTTAGTCCTACAATACTGGGGTCCATACAGGGCACAATCTGTGTGGGTTTGCTCCAGGTAATCATATTTCTTCCCACACATCAAAAACATACAGACAGGTTGACTGGTTTCTGATACAAATTACTATAATGTGTGAATGTGGTAAGGATCTGTAATCTCCACTGGAGCAGGAATTTCTATAGATGATGCATAATCTCTGTACAAGTGCTGCAGAATATGTTGCTGCTATATAAATAAAGAGTAATAATAATGTTGCCAATGAAAGACATGGTCATATGTAGATTAAATATGCAAAGGGATGACTAACTTTATTCCTCCCCAGTAAATTATTAGCTTTAATAAACCTAACGCAGTCAGAATACTTTGTATTATATTTATTGAACCTTTATATTTGAAGCTGCCATAACAACCAAGTTGAAAAGTAGTGCACTTGTTTAATAACTATACATTTAAAACCAGGGTCAGACTGGGGGCCCAGGGCCCACCGGGACTGCTGTCCAGGGCCCCCTCCAGACCCCCTGGCCCCCTTACTGTGACGCAGCATGCAATGCCCACCGGTTTACAAACCCCAGGGTCCAGCACGTTTTCGCGAAAGGAGTCGCACAGCACGCATTCGCGAATGGAGCCACGCAGCGCGCATGCGTGACTGGCGCTGCAAATTGTTTTTTTCTTTAGAGGCCAGCAGATCTGGAGAGGGTGTCTGGGCCTCAGTCCAACCGTGTTTAAACCATTTAAACAAGTCTAGTTAAAACAATAATAAAAAAAAAGTAATAGCTTCATGTGTTTGACACAGTGTTGTTCTGACATATGGCTAACACAGGTGTAGGAGGGTAAAGGTTTTGCCAACCTTTAGGTCCTTTGGTCCCCTGGGCATAACTTAGTCAGCTAGATTGGGTCCAGTGGTGCTTCATAGGGCTTAGAACAAGGGAAAGTTCTAGAATAGGTGAAGCAAGTGCAAGGGCATTTTTGTTATAGCCACTCTTGGAGTGAAAGAAAGGATCAGGAATTATTTAGTGAGCAGCCAGAGACTCTGACGCGGTGACAAGGCTGCCAGCTTAGGGACTCAAGTGGTTAGGTTCAGGTACAGAGAGATCCTTGAAGCATAGGACCCCTGTGAGATTTGCCTTCAGGGGGGATTGTGCACCAAAGGCAAGCAATGCTACCTCTGGGGTGTTGTGAACACTTTCTGATACTTGTGAGTATGCACTGAATGATTATATGTTGGAAACACTTACTGATATTAATGAGCAAAAGTTTTGCCACAAAAATGATGTCCATAGACTCCAATGGGTGAAAAAAAATTGTTGCCAGCAAAAAAAATTTGACGCATCACATCGCTCAACAAAAACATTTGACGCCCATTAGACTTCAATGCATTTTTGCAAATTTTCACAGTGTCATGTATTTTTCACAAAGAGAAAAAGGTCAGATTCGCCCATCACTACTTACTGATCATTTGTGTGACTATAAACAACACCCACCTAAGAGATACATAGAAGAGATATGTATATGTCTGCATGTTATTTAAAGTTACAGTGTTCTACAAATAAAGAGAGATTTTTGTTTTGTTACTACAGCTACTACCAAAGATGTCCCAATAATCATTATAACATCATAAAATAGTGCACCTTTCATGGTGTAGTATGTAGTATAAGGAATTTGGGAAGAACCAAAGGGGACATTTACCACCTCAGGGAATGTGTATTGAAAGATAGCATAAATAGCCAGCAAACTGTGCTTAAAAGACCCAAATTGAATTAAATATAAACGTGTTACAATATTCCAAAATGTTAAAAACACTTAAAACAGTTATTTCTCTAGTCATTGTAGCAAAATATTATAGTATTGGCTGCTTAATGCTTACTGCCTGCATACAACTGCAAGAGATGATAAAAAAATGCATCTGAGAGGCGGAGTTATATTAATCTCAAATTATTCTAATAGTTAAATATTTTACACAAAACATATTTAGACTATGCAAAAATATATCAGGCAGCATGTTATTTCACATATTGCTTTATTTGTGTTGCCATTTAGTTAAATATCAGTTTATCAATTGATAGTCAATAATTGGTAGTTATTGCAACAGAAATGATTTAAAAAAATTAATTTGAAAAATTATAGGAATCCAGTATTCCATTTATGAATATGGGAAGTGTTATATAGAGGGTTCCTTACAGCTCCTGATGCACCAAACATACACACAAGAGGAATGCGTACAAGGTGTAGCTCTCACTTTACCCTTTGCAAAGAAGAATGCTAAGTAAATGTGGTTTAAGGGATGCAATTTAGCTCTTAATGCTAGCAATTGCAAGTGCCTTATTTAAAATTTGGTCTAGGGTGTCCACACTAAATTCATTAATTGTATAACATCCTACAGGAAATATTTGTTGTATCTTAAACAAAATCTAAATACATTACATGCATTTTTTAATTATGACACCTACTTTGTTTTCTATATATTACTCTTTCTAGGCATCCTCCTTCAGATACAAGATCCCACACAGCATATACTTTACATGTGGCTACCTACTGGGGATCAGACAAACCTTTGAACTTTCCACTGACATAGTGGGAGAGACTAGGGGTGCAAGTGGAAGAAGTGCAAAAAGGCACAAGATCATGTCCCTTGGTACTCACTTACTAAGTATTTGTATTCCAGGGATTGTTGCTCTAGGCAATAACTAGTAGAGCGAAAATCCATTCAGTGCAGAGAGCACTGTCAGGAGGTCTAGCACAGTTCTGCCCTTACTGCCAGTCTTAGGGCACGCTGTAAGGAAAGGGTCCCAATGTGGACTGTGGCTCTTGATACTCCCTATTATTCTATAATATTCTGAATTCGGCACAATAAGGGGTGGGCAGTGAGGGGGTGGGCAGTGAGCAATGGAGGTATGTCTCCATCTAACCTTCTTGGATGGAGCACTGCCTAATGCATACAGTGCTCCATCAAGGGGGCAGGCAAAATGCAGAATAACATGCCTGCAATGTGGACATGTGGAAGTCTGTCCATTTATTAAAATCACGCTGACTGACTAACTGTTTTAGGGCTGTTTTAGGGCTACAATCCTTACTCACTACCTATCCAGCCAGCTTTTTCCCTATATGTACTGATTACTGTGCCTTTATTCTTATTTATGACTCCTGATCAGTTTGTTTTGGCACCTTGTATTGCTTTCCTACTCTGGGTTTGTATGCAGAAGACCCTTCAACAGGTACTTGCCTAGTGCCCCCCTATTGTTGAACCCAAGGCTGGTGCCTATTCCATCTAACCCCATTTTAGTACTTGACTGCGATTGCTAATTTTTAATTTCTTGTCCTTGGTTGTTTTGTCATACCCTATTCTTTTTGTGTGGGACTTTTAAAACAGCATCATCAATCACTGAATCTAGGGAAAAAATAGGATAATCCATAAAATCTAGAGAAAAAAAATAGGATAAAAACAAAGGCATAGTGGACTTTAGCCAAAATAGATTTCACTAACAATTATTAATGTAGTATTGTGTAATTATTGTTGTTAATGCACAGTTAGGTTGGTTGAAGTCTACAGGGAAAGTGGATCTTAATTTCTGGCCATCAGATGGGAGTAGCACTAGGTATGGAAGTTAAAGGGGATGTTCACCTTTAAAATAACTTATAGTATGAAGTCGAGAGTGATATTCTGAGACAATCTGCAATTGTTTTTTATTTTTTATTATTTGTGGCTTTTGAGTTATTTAGCTTTATATTCAGCAGTTCTTCATTTTGCCTCAGACACCGTCTTCTGCAATCACCACTCCAGAAAACCCCCAAAAGCTAAAAACACCTTTAAGGACCTTTAAGGAACTCTACAAAAACTTGCTCTGGGGGCCCATCTGTGGCTGAGATCCAGCTGCAGCCTAGCGGCACTCTCCTGGGACTTGCATACATGTATACCCAGAGGCGAACATACAAGAACTGTGAATGCACTGAACTGCCTATATCTCCACCACTCAAATGCAATTCAACTGCCAGAGAGATTCCAGAGGAGGTCAGCAAAGTGTAAATGGACAGCTTACCCTGGGGTCACCATCATTCACCTGATGCTCATATTCCTGCTCATAACATCAACTGCACCTGAATATAATATCAGTATTGATAGACAGCTTGGAGCCATGCCGTTCTGAGGGACAGTGGATTGAGGGAGCCCTAGCCCAGAGCCTCAGGACACAGTACTGCTTTGTCTACATTACCAACCAAGGCAGACTTAAATGGCAAACCATTCAAGGAGCACACAGAGTTTATCTAGCAGATCTCAAGACAGACCTGCTTGTGATAGGTGAATTATAGACCAAACTTGACTCCCATTTAGAAACAACAAAATCATCATGTAACAGACGTATACATCGGGTCAATGACCATGAATAGGGGGAGACAAAGAACCTACGAATCAGAGGTATCCCTGAAACCATCCCCCAAAAGGAACTCCATACAAGAGTATGCTGGCTATTTAATACTATACTAGAAAGGGAGGACTCAGAAGTTATTGGGGCAGAATCCAGGTCATCCACGCCAAGATCCTCCTAAGCGGATAAAGATGTAGAAATAAAACACTACTTTGCTGGACAAACACCCAAGTACAGTATATGAGCTATGCCCTCAATGCTACCAAAATGATGCTCACCTAGGATGTAATTTTAGCCACACAGATAATTTTTTATGCTACCTGTAAAGAAACAGATCCTTTGCAAACCATGATTAATGAGACTACGTCTCGAACATCAGATTAGAACAGAAACCTACTTGATATGGAACTTTAATGGGACAAATACAGTTACTTACAAAGCAAACTATCCAGAGCTGCCCTTATTTGGTGACCATATATGTTTGGTATACCTGTCCCATGTTATGCACCTATGTACCTAGGTGGTACTTTCCTCTGTCTTGCCCTCCGACTGCTTCCACTCTATATTCCCCATCTTGCCCCTCTTCCTCCCTCCCTCACCTTTTTTTTTTTTAAAATATCTTTTCCACCTGTTACTGTTGTTCAGTCTATTCTTAATGGTTTACACATCATGCTGATTTAATCATGATGCAATGGATCTTCAAAATGTTTGGAGCTAAACCCCAAAGAATAAGAAGGGAAGATAACTGCAGGGGTATTGAAAAGGTCACCTCAGGCGGCAGCACCAAATAGGTTACCAGGGGTCGTTCCTGGTACCTTTAAGAGATGAATTTCTATTTGTTAAACTGGAAATTCAGCTCTTAAAGGTACCAGGTAAGCAGGTGAGTACAGGTAAATGGGTGAGGGTGGGCAGCATTGGGTAGATTCTGGAACTTTATTTTCCCTAATATACACCAGTAAACCTTTCATGTCTAAAATTTGAGGAACAGCTTTCTTCATAGCAGACAGTCTGGGCTTCTGCCCATTAGACCTATGATCAGATACGCAATATAAGGGCCCCATTAATGAAACAATGCACTCTGTAGTCTCAGTATATACTGACATACCAACTACCAGCTCTCATGGAGTTCCTGTAAGCCATTGTGATGGGTAAATTCAGCCTGTTTCAATTCATTGAAACTATGGGAAAATTTACGAAACTGGGAAAAATTCACAAAACACATTAAAGGGATCCTGTCCTCGGAAAACATGTTTTTTTCAAAACACATCAGTTAATGCTACTCCCGCAGAATTCTGCACTGAAATCCATTTCTCAAAAGAGCAAACAGATTTTTTTATATTCAATTTTGAAATCTGACATGGGGCTAGACATTTTGTCAATTTCCCAGCTTCCCCATGTCATGTAACTTGTGCCTGCACTTTAGGAGAGAAATGCTTTCTAGCAGGCTGCTGTTTTTCCTTCTCAATGAAACTGAAGGAGTCTCAGTGGGACATGTGTTTTTACTATTGGGTGTTGTTCTTAGATCTACCAGGCAGCTGTTATCTTGTGTTAGGGAGCTGCTATCTGGTTACCTTCCCATTGTTTTTTTGTTTGGCTGCTGGAGGGGGGGGGAAGGGAGGGAGGGAGGGAGTGATATCACTCCAACTTGCAGTACAGCAGTAAAGAGTGATTGAAGTTTATCAGAGCACAAGTCACATGACTTGGGGCAGCTGGGAAATTGACAATATGTCTAGCCCCATGTCAGATTTCAAAATTGAATATAGAAAAATCTGTTTGCTCTTTTGAGAAATGTATTTCAGTGCAGAATTCTGCTGGAGCAGCACTATTAACTGATTCATTTTGAAAAAAATGTTTTTTACCATGACAGTATCCCTTTAAAGTATATGGGTGACTTTTTTGTTGCACAATATATTAGTGTCTGGGCATTTTTTCATGGCTCATTTTTACCGCTTTTGGGCTTCTGATAAAACATTTTTCCCTTACTTCCTTGACAGAGCAAATCTGGCATGTTTTGCTTTGAGTCAGAATTTACAAACTGCATTGGGCCAATGGGAAGGCAAAATCACATGCTACACACAGGGCCTTCATTGTTAGAGGACCTCTTATTGTAAGAATACCTGTGCGGCGGGGTCGTCCACCGCGCCATCGGCGGGGAAGCCCGCCACACCATTCTTCCCTCTAGCCGCGCTAGCGTGTTTTCGCTGGCGCCGGCTCCTCTCTAGGGCGCTCGCGGCACGCCTCATTGTTATTTAAAGGCGCAGGCGCGCAAAGGTGCAAAATTCAAATATTATTTAAAGCCCAGTCTGTCTGTTTGTAATTGCCCGTGATAGAACATAGTTTCTGGTGATTTTCTGAGCCTTGTGCATCTGTTCCTGAATCTGTTTGTCCTGATTTGTCCTGATTTTCCGGTTTTGACTCCTGCTTGTTTCCTGACTATTCTGCATTCTGTATCCTGACCCTTGCCTGTCTACGACAACTCTTCCAGCTTAACCCTTTGATTGACGAACCGGTTTTGACCCTTGCCTGCCTGAAGTTTCTGATATCCGCCTGCCTCGACCCAGCCTGTCTGACCATCCTTCTGCCTAATCCTTTTGTACCGTGAACTTCGGCCCAAAAGACTCTGCTAACAGCCGTGCCCCTTTACCTGCCAGAACATCTCACCTTGTACCCCTCGTTAAGTCCAGATGGCACCCAAGTAAGCTGAGGGCTCCTCCCAAAGCCCAACGGTGGTCACACTACTGGTGAAGCCGAGCCGAGACCAGGGTACTTGCCATTTGTTCTGGTATTGGGTGCTGGTCGTGACACTTATCCACTATGCTACAACTGCTTTTTCAATAGAAAAATTTTTTTTTTTTTAGAAACAATAATTTTTTGATATTTATTAAACCCTGATGGTGTTAGTTTCAGGCAACAAATCTGAAAAAGTTGGCGGTTTTGGCAAAATATGATTACATTTTTTCATGATTTTATCTAGTCTTTTATGCTTTCAAATGTATCACATATTTGTCTTATTTTTATTTCTTACATTTTCATTCATGTCTAGCAAAAATCCATTGTTTGAAACGCTAAAGTGCAAGTTGACTTGCAAAGGGCCTGACATAAATTCCAATTTGGATTAGTAACATCAGATAGACAAAGGGACTACACACAAAGGATGGGGTTTGACAAAGAATTACTTGTAATAGTTCATGTTCAATAACAATTGTTTGGCACTCTTTAAACAACATTAGTATGTAATAAGCATTCTAAGATGTTTGAGATGATTATACTATGTCAACATACTTATTATTATATGAATCAATACTTATCTACAAGCCAACCACCACTTAATTGGCCAGATTCAAAATGCCTGTAGACTCATGATTTGTATACAGTATTTGTATATTATAGTATACAGACTATATGAATCTTGTGGGCTTCCAGGTATGGCGGCAAAAACATTAATCAAATGCATATTTGCATCACAAATTACTTGAAAGTTGAATGCTTCCTGTTGCAGAAAATTTGCTCCTGATCACAAGGGGGGCAATAAAGCCACACGAGTGCAATGTATTGCACCTATAAAGTTATGCAGACATAAAAGTCCCTTTTCACTTTTAGCCACTCCTATCTGGTGTTGGGAAATTGATAAATACATTATATATTTTTTCAAGAGCCTGTAGAACCAAAAGACCAAAGAAGTCCAAAAGAAAGTGGATTGAGACATGCCACTGACAAGACCATCTGATTACTGAAAGCTGCCAGATGCCAGATATTGACAGGTTGCATATAACTAGCTGAAGCCCAGAACTGCCCTATTTGTAGGTGGTAGAGGACAAATATAATTTTTGATAAGCTCATAGAGATTCATGAGACAATGGCTATTAAGTCAATATCAATCAACTACTTCAACCTCCCCAAGCCAGCCAGCAAGACCCTGGCTCTGTATTGCCTCAGGGGACATCAGGGACAACAGATGGAGGTGCTGTAGCAACTACTAGTGGATCCTCTGCTGAGCAGTATGATGCAGCAGGGGAAGCAAAAGCCTTTCTAACCTGCAGTCTTAAGCGAAGTCTCTTCGCTCTTCTTAGTCGTTTTCTCTGCTCATCATCCCATACACATCTGATCCACATAGGAGCCCCAAAATGGTCCATATTATACAGGCAAATAGGCAAGGAGTGAAAGGATTTTTTAGTCTTGTTTGTGGGAATCAGGTCTGGCAGCAAATCTTTTGTGGATACTTTTTTTTGTAAGTCTATATCAAATGCTCTCACATTCTAATTAGCTGTTTATCCTACAAATGTGCCTGCTACTTCATCTATCATTCACTAATATTTACACGGTATACTCTTTCTTTTTTCAAGCAGGATCATTGTAAGTTGGCCCTGTCTATTTTTTTAGACAAGTGTAATTTGCACATTGCATGCTTCTAAACATTTCTTAGTGTCCCCACCACACAAAATAGCATTTATGTGAGGGTACTCTTTGATGTTTACTGAAACATTATCAACATCTTACTTCTAAAACACCCTCTACAATTCACATTACACTCATTCCAAAAGGCTGCTTGCTATAGTAAAATGTACCCTAGCAACCAGACATCTCAGTAATATATCAATAGTGTAGGTGTCACAAACAAATCTTACTTGATGTTCAATTATAAAACAAGATTCTAAAGTGTGATGTGAATGAAATTTCCCCTTAATCTACACATTTTTATAGAATTGGAATTCAACCTTGACTACAGTTTGTTTTTCTTTGGCCATTGTGTCACATAACAATTCAGAAGTAGTTGGTGTGTTGTCAGCACTACATTTGGGAGTAGTCTCAGAGGTTTTTAGAATTTTCTACAAGCTTACTAGGTTTGGAGTACACGAGTTTTCTTAGCTGGTTGTGTAACACATCTTGTTGATTAAATTTGTTTTTCTTTGGCCATTGTGTCACATAACAGTTCAGAAGTAGTTGGTGTGTTGACAGCACTACATTTGGGAGTAGTCTCAGAGCTTTTTAGACTTTTCTACAAGCTTACTAGGTTTGGAGTACACAAGTTTTCTTAGCTCGTTGCGTAACACATCTTGTTGATTAAATTTGTTTTTCTTTGGCCATTGTGTCACATAACAATTCAGAAGTAGTTGGTGTGTTGTCAGTACTACATATGGGAGATTTTTTGACTGTTTTCTACAAGCTTACACATTGAAAAAGTGATATCTGCTATCAAATGATTGATTTCAAACAGGTGTTGTTTTCTTTTCAGTGTTGTGGCCCAATAATAATTCTGATTTTCCATTCTTACTAACTGCAAACGTTATTTAAAAATGTCTTTATTTCTCATACACTGCAAATTCACTATATCATTATGGAATCTTATTTGTATTTCCACTTAGGAATTGTTGAAAGATTGGAATGCCTTATCTGACACAAGGCATGGATCCAGCACACCTTCAGAATAGTCATATCCTGATGATTCCTCTGATAAATACAGCATCATCATGTGATTGTGCTGCTTTATCCTCACATTCTACTTCACTTACAGGATGACTTGTATTGTCTACTTTTTTTCACTACAGATTATCAACAACGTCAATATTTGGGCTTGTAGCTCAATAAAGCTCTTGGATTATTTTGTTGTAATGCAGCATTTGGAGAGCTGGTATAGCCATCAATTGTTGCAAAAAAGGCCATTGTGAATGAATATAAAGAACGCAAATTGGAATAAAAATGTGAATGGTAGAGTGTAAAAAAGGATCATGATGTCTAGCTGTTGCAAAATGGCGTTGTTGTTGGATTATTACCAGCATACATGTTGGGTATTGTTGCAACATAAACACTATATGGGTGTGGTGTTGGCCACTTGATCCTCTCTTACATTTTGGATTAAGAGTGTCACTTAAAACAGCATCCGTTGTTAAAGATTGAGAAGATGTCATAATATTTTTAGGCAAGTAGCTTTTTTGTGCTAAACAATAAGATTGTTGCATGGGTGTGTTTGTTGTTTTGTTTGTTGGTCCGTAAAAAATACAAGAATGTGTCAATCATCCATAAGCAAATGGCAAAATGATCACAAAATGTGACCTTTAATGGTTAATAGACCTTTATCTTACATTTTGTAATGTTACACCATGTTTTTCTTTTTTGTGCGGTAAAAATGTTAAAATGTGACTTTTTTGAGGTGGAAATGTTCAAATCATGTCCTACTCTTCACAATATTTGGAGTTTTTTTTAAATGTGGGTGACTGCAAGGGTCATATTTAAATCTTACTATAACTTTTCCACACTTGGCTTTCAATGTAGTACCTCCTCTAGGCATATTTTCTGTTTCCAAACACTGGCTGGTTGCAAGTCTCCATTTGGCCCTAACAACCACATACATGCTAACAGTAAAAATGAGATGTGATGTAAAGGATTATTCTCCAAATATATTATAGATACAACAATAAGACCGGTTGCAAAATGTCAATGAGAAGCAATCTTGACATCAGAATAAATGATTAGGTTAAGGTCAAGTACTCCTTTACAAAATCAATCATTAGGATATTTTCTTTGTAGTTTAAGGGGAAAGAAAACAAAATTACCAGGTGTTTGATAAGTAGATGGATCTTTTGTATCCATGCCACCAGGTACCCCAGACATGGCCAAAAGAAAAATGTTCTCCTATAGCAACAGTTCCTACATGGAATCCTATCATCATCATCATCCACTGGATTAACATTGGTGTGATATGAATGGATGTTGTCTTCTGACCTTTGTGGATTGGCTTGGCTTGAAGAATTCCTTGTTCTTCTACCAGAACTACATGAGTCACATCTGGAGGTGGTAGATGATCTGATTTGGCTTTCACTTAGTTTTTTAACTAAATCACCAAGTGGGTTGTTGTCATCAGGGCCACCATGGACTGTGGTAGGGTCCATTATTTGAATTAAATTTATTACAACTTTTCGAGGGGCGTGGCCAAGATGGCGAACTGAACGGTCGTGTTTAAAGCAGCTCTCTAACAACCCAGTTATCCTGATTGCCACAGCAGCTGGAACGGCGAGTAACTTATGCTGTTACTGCTTAATAACAACCATGGGAAAGTATGGACAGAGAGGGAAGTCTGAACAGTCGCAGAAACTGGACAAATACCTGCAGACGCCACATCCTGAGCGGGACCACGAGGATGGTTTGGCCTCGCGGCCTGGGTCTCCCCCTCCACCTGCCTCTACTCAAGATCTGCCTGCCGGTGAGCCCTCAAATGCTGAACTACTGGAGGCAATTACCAGCTCGCACTCCAGCACCACGGCGCAGCTTGAAGCGATTAAAGTGGACACGTCTCTCCTACGCCAAGATTTACAAAATCTGCGAGAACGGACCATTGCAGCAGAGACTCGTATTTCCACGCTGGAGGATACTGTAGCCCCTTATCCCAGAATGCTAACTACTCTACAGCAACAGGTAGCGGCTCTCTCGGCTAAGGCAGAGGACTTGGAGAATCGCAATCGGCGCAATAACCTGCGCTTGGTGGGCCTTCCGGAGGGCAGTGAAGGCGACTCCCCTGAAGCTTTCGTAGAGGCCTGGCTGAAGCGGACATTGGGTGAGAACACTTTTTCTGACATTTTCGTTGTTGAAAGGGCACACCGTGTCCCCATGCGCCCCCTGCCACCGGGCGCTCCTCCTAGGCCCCTGATAATGCGGATCCTAAATTATCGGGACCGTGACGCAGCTATGGCGGCTGCACGAAAAACAGGCCAACTGACTTTCAATGGCGCGAACATTTCACTATACCCAGACTACTCCCAGACTGTGCAGAAGCTATGGGCCTCTTATCAAGGGGTAAAGCGGAGACTCAGGGGCGCTGGCATTGTTTACTCGATGATGTACCCAGCTAAATTGCGAGTCATTAAAGGGAATCGCACACATTTTTTTCAAACAGCAGGAGAAGCTGATCAATGGCTAGACACACTGCGTTTAGCTCCCCGACCTGACCTACAACGGGAGGGTGAAGATCCTGGTGAGGGGGCTCCGTTGTGAACCACCGTTGTTTGTATTTTTGGGGCCGGTACGGCTCCTATTCAACGACACATCGTGCATCGCATCTACAGCTGCATCATTGTCTCAAGTTGCTCCTAAATGACAGATGGAGACTGCAGGGCTGTCAACACAAGTTTGGAAGTACCCCACCCTAATGCCTACACCTAAGCCGCACTTCCATCAGTCCGGATGTATTATGGTAGTGAACAGCCCTACATCTGATGGCCACTATGCACATTCATCGTTGAACTGAGTAGATACCTGTACTGGTAAGCTAACGGTGCCCCCCCCCTGGGCATTTGCTGCGCAGGCCTGGGCAGTGCCCGCCATATCCCCTCTGCAAGGAGACTTTCTGCATTTTTGTTCTATGTTGCCTATTGCATTTTTTGGTTCCAGTCCTATTTCTATGGAGGTGAAGCAGGACGTGTGCAACGGCACGGTGTAATTGGAACTTAACTCTTCGCCTTCCTGGCTTATACATTTGTTGGTTGTCGAGTAGCTGATTTGCTAATTGGACATCATCCTCAGCAAGTTAACAGTTCTTGTTATAGGCCCACCCAGGTTTGGGGGGTGGGCAGGGTGGGGGGGTCTCAAGTCCATGGAAAGTCTCGTAAGGAGACGTACTATGCTGATCTGTAGATCAAGTTGGGGTTTTATATGTCGTGTTTTTTGTTGTGTGTACTCACAGTCTATGCATTGTTGGCTATCTGACAGGCTACGACAGGGCATCTGGCTCTGGTGGCAACTCATTTTGTTCTTCTTATCATGGCGAATGTGACACTTGTAACGTGGAATGTTAGAGGACTCAATTCCAAATTCAAAAGAGCGCTCGTCCTTAACTTGATTCATAAACGGCGCCCGGCGGTGGTCCTACTTCAGGAGACCCACCTGACTGGCCAAAAACTATTAGCCCTCAAACGCCACTGGGTGGGACATGCATATCATGCGCCTTTCTCAACCTACTCCAGAGGAGTCTCTATACTGATTAAAAAAGGGGTACCGTTTGAACTTCTCACCCTCCATACTGATTTCTTTGGTAGATTTATAATTTTACATTGCAAGATTCACAATCAGCCATTGATCCTTGTAAACATATACATGCCTCCTCCGTTCTCCCTTACACTATTAGAACAGATATCTCAAAAGGTGTTGGCCCTTCCTGCTGATCCTATCTGTTACTTAGGTGATTTTAACAGCACGGTGAACCCAGAAGCTGACCGACTTTCCGTTGTGGAAGCATCTGCCGCCCATCTCAGGGGATGGATGGCAGCTCTAGGGCTCCTTGATTTATGGCGTACTAAATATCCAGCAGAAACACAATTTTCGTGTCACTCTAAATCTCACAGCACGCTGTCACGCATTGATTTGGAATTAGGCACCGTTAACTTTGCACAATTTCTCCAGGAGATCCAATATCTACCAAGGGCACACTCAGACCATTCCCCACTTGAGCTTACAATTTCTCTGGGTATAGCTTCCAAACATGCTTTATGGCGTCTCTCCCCATTGTGGTTAACTAACGAATCAATCGCATCCAAATGTGTTCAAGATTATGACCAATATTGGGAGGCTAATGTCGACACTGCGAGTACTAATATAACTTGGGATGCCTCTAAAGCAGTGTCCAGGGGGTCTCTTATAACTGCTATAAAATGTGCCAGGGAGGATGCTAGGGAGGTCTTGAAGCAAAAAGAGGCAGGCTTGCAAGAGGCCCAAGCCATATTTGCCATGGGAAAAACGGAGGAACAACATGCCCAGTTAGTAAAGGCCCAAAAGGAATAAGACATGCAATTAGTGAATATGACTAGGAAGAAACTATTGTACCAGAGCCAAAAAGTGTTTGAATCAGGGGACAAGAATGGTAAGGTCTTGGCCCACCTTTCTAAAACTAAGGAGGATATTACGGTGATTTCAACTGTTACTGACAATGTCGGCAGTCCTCATACAAACCCTCAACAAATAGCCAATGTGTTCGCTTCGTACTTTAGTGACATTTATGCTGAACAGCGCCCTAATGACGGAACCAATTTAGAGAACTATTTAGACAGCATTCCCATTCCCAGGATGTCTGCTGAGCAAAGTAGTTTCCTAGATAATCTTATCTCTCCTCAGGAAATTGCTGAGGCAATCCGGGCTTTACCTTCCAACAAAACCCCTAGTCCGGACGGTCTGACGGCTGCCTGGTATAGACTCCTCTGCAAACAACTAGCTCCCCACTTAGCTAAGGTCCTTAATGCATCTTTAGAATCCCATATGCTCCCTGACTCATTCTATGAGGCGGTGATCATACTAATTCTTAAACCTGGGAAGGATCCGACCCGTTGTGACTCTTACAGGCCTATCTCCCTGCTCAATACGGACGCCAAAATTTTGGCAAAAACACTAACAAATAGGCTTGCAAAAGTCATAACAGAGCTGATACATTGTGATCAGTCGGGTTTTATGCCTAAAAAAACTACCTCCTTGAACCTGAGAAGAGTCTTTACTCATGTTCAATATTCCAAGGTGACACACTCTGAGGGCCTACTAGCGTCCCTCGATATCACAAAAGCATTTGACTCAGTTAGCTGGACCTTCCTATGGGCAGTGTTAAAAAAGGTTCGGGTTCGGCCCTCGGTTTATTGCTTGGGTGCAGTTGTTATACCAAAGACCCACTGCACGTATTCGTGTCAATACCATCCTATCTGATAAAATTGCTCTGGGCAGAGGGACTAGGCAGGGCTGCCCATTGTCCCCCCTCCTGTTTGCCTTGGTGGTCGAGCCCCTTGCCATAGCGATATGTCTTAATGCAGGGATTCGAGGCCTTAGGGTCAACAAGACGGAAGACAAAATAGCCTTATATGCGGATGACATAATCCTATTTCTGAATGATGATGGTGACTCCCTTACCCAAGCCTTAACCACGGTAGATATCTTTGGTGACTACAGTGGGCTTCGGATAAATAGACAAAAGAGCAACCTATTTTCTCTGGCGGACTCAAGAGTGGGGGATACTTGCAATGGTCTCAAATGGGTTTCCCAATTCAGATACCTAGGCATAGAAATTACTAGAGATACATCCAAATTCTGTGAAACCAATCTAGATCCGATTGTTGCCAAATTTAAGAACGATGCTCTGCACTGGATTAAACTTAACGGTTTGGGGCAGAATAAACCTTTTTAAAATGATCTACCTCCCGAAATTCCTCTACCCGCTCCAAAATGCTCCGGTAATGCTGGCAAACCGGTTCTTTACTAGACTTAATAGTGAAATGAGGTCCTTTATTTGGGCAAATAAATCCCCACGAGTCAGTTGGGACACTCTAACGGCCTCGTATCACACAGGAGGCCTGGCCTTACCTCATATGCAGCACTATTTTTTTGCCGGACAACTAACTTATGTACATAATTGGTTCAATCCAGATCCTGATAACCCCTTAACAGTCTTGCACGGTAATATTATGGGTTCGCTAGAGGCCCTGCGTAATGCGCCATACAGATCCCTTAAAGACTCACCTGATATACCTGAAGTTCTTAGTACCCCTATCAGAGTATGGGACAAGGTAATGAGACAAAAGTCGAGGGTCAGCAATGGTACCTCCCCGCATGTGCCCATTTGGAGAAACTCTAATCTCCAGCAGTTTCTCGATCTTCCTGACTTCTATTACTGGCCCCAGATGGGAATCAAGTGGCTATCCGATCTAATAGTGGACGGCACTTTCCCCCAGTTTGAAGTGCTGAAAGAGAAATTGGGAAATCACTGTCTACAATTTTTTAGATATTTGCAGTTGCGTCATGCCTTTCAGTCACAATTTAGTTCTCTCAAACCGACTTTGGGCACAACTGTATGGGAGGATAGGCTCTGGGAACCCGACGCAGATAAGTTACTCTCACATTTATACAAATTACTGCCGCCAGCCACACCTACCCCTTTTGCCAAAGCACAACTTAAGTGGACTCAGGTGATTCCTGCCCTTGACGAGGAACAATGGGCAGAAGCAACTGCTCACATATATGACTTCCTCATTGCCACAAGAGATAGATTTATACAATTTAAATTTTTCCACCAGGTATATATCACTCCACTTCGGTTGAAATTTATGGGGAAATCACTTAATGCCGAGTGCCCAAAATGCCAAGTTGTGGATGTGGGCTTTGAGCATATGGTATGGGAATGTGTCCACATTAGCAGATATTGGTCTGAGGTGATGGGTTACATAGATGAGAATCTGGCTTTGCCTAGGGTTAAGTCTCCAGAGGTGTGTCTCCTAGGAGTAGTGGAGGACCTCCTCCCTCGGGCTGACTCCAGGAAATTGATGAGGGCAGTCTTGTTTTATGCAAAAAAACTAATTGCCATTAAGTGGATGAGTTCTGAGTCACCGAAACTGCTGGATTGGGTTGCACTGGTGAACAAAACTCTACCACATATAAAACTAACATATGCAGCTCGAGGCTCACCTACTAAATTCAATAATATCTGGGCCTCTTGGTTAGATGCTAACCCAACACTTGAGCTTCCAGAGGCACCACCTGTCTAGATTCTCTTGGTGGTCGTACTCAGACCGTTTATCAGGATTTGACCTGTATTGCTACCTTCTATTTTTTCCCTGTACTGTATAAGCATTGAGATTGCTCTGTCAGTGAATAATGCTGTGTGGTTTATCCTGAATTGTACATGGACTGTGACTGTCTTGTTTGTGTGTTGTTAAAAACAAAAAATAAAAACCTTTTAAAAAAAATTTATTACAACTTTTCAAGACAAATTTACATATAAAGGGGGAATTTTGATGCATAGGCCTTTGAGACACACTTACAGACAGTGACATTAACATCAAACAATGACAGTGACTACACAGAGACAAATCAATGTAATTGAAGCTTTGAAGACAAAGATAGCATGGTGATAATACTTAGCTTCATATTTTGTTAATTTACCATATTTTTGTGTTGCATCATAGCTACTGCTCTTTTTGTTTACAAAACAAATCTAGTAATAGGATGTGACCCTAGCAAGCAGCACAGGTTTGTAATAGCACACTGGAATAGTCATAGAAATGGACTCAAACATTTGGAAACATAAACAAATCAAACTTGACTGCACAAAATTGGGTGATGGTAGGATCAATCACCAATTGTGGAAACATGACATTGTGTTAAATTAATCATTACATATTTTCTGGCCCAGATTTGTGGAAAGGCCACCAAGGCCCGTGCCTAGGGAGGGAGGATTTTAGAGGGCTGCATACTGCCCAACCATACCCACATTGGTTCAGAAACACCTGGGATGCACAGAAAATACAATTGTTTTTTAAACTTCTTGAGCTCCGCATTGCTCCGAAAACTTTCACAAATAAATGGGAGGGGATGGGGAGACGAATGACAGCAGGCATAGGGGCGCCCACTAATCCGGCCCTGCATATGTTTCATTAAACAGGGTGATTTAACCCTTTAAATGCACATTCTGAAGAAGCAAAACAAAACTATATTTTGGTTTGGATTGTTGGAGATGTTACAAATATGGTAAGTTATATGTGGGTTATTTTGTCACTCAAACATTAAACCTCGTTTAAAAAAAACATATAAGAGAAGATGAAGACAGACTTGCTGATAGAAAGATAGATGATTTGTTTGGAGGACTGGTGAAGGTCCTATTCAGCTGGTGTGGTATACACTATAAGGTAATTTTGAGGATATGAGAAAATGTAAAAGTGTCAAAAACAAAAGAGTTAAGTTGAGGTTGTTTTTGTACACGGTGAAGTGAACATGCTTGTGGGTTGTTAGAATGCACATGGGTGTATGTTTTGCAAGGCCAAACTTACCTTGAATAGCGGACTTGAAGCACTCAAGCACCTGCAGCATGGAGAGCAAAGGTAGTGACAGAAAAATATCTCTCTCCCTGGAAGGCTGGAGAAGGTCCTTTTCAGGCAATATGGGGCAATATACACTATGAGGTTATATAGAGGATACTGTTGCGCAACTGGAAAAATGTAAAATTATGCAGGAATAAATTGAGGTTGACTTTTTTTACACAGTAAAGTGAACATGGTTGGCTTGTGGGTTGTTAGAATGCACATGGGTGCATATTTTGCAAGGCCAAACTTACCTCGAATAGTGGATTTGAAGCACACATGTACCTGTGGCATGGAGGGCAAAGGCAGTCCCACAAATTTTCCAGAACAAATTTTAAGTTGGGTGTGGTGTTTAAGTAAGAACCTGTTATTGATTGTGACGAACCAGTGGAAGATAACTATAGAAAGGTTAAGCAATCTCGAACTTTAGAAGGCAAGTGTAAATTATTTTCCACATGAAAAAATGAAAAAGTAATGAAATTGACACGTGAATTTCACATGTTAAGTTGCACCGTGATGTGCAGAAAAAGGAGTGATAACCTTTTCTGCACAAAACGGAAATCACCATAACCCAGTAACTTGTGCAACTAAATGGAACATTTCTTGCATTCACTAAAATCCATATCACAATGAATTGAATTAGGTATTAAAGCACATTCTTTATCACAGGTAAACACATATTTTCTTTATCGCACATTTAGTTAGTTGAATTGAATCAAGCCCAATATCTGGGTACTCAAATCCAATTGGTTAATGTGGAAGCAGAGGGGAGGATAACATGATGTCACACTTTCTTGTCTACAGTGCAACTTTTTTGACAGCTTTGCAAATTTTTGCCGTTTTCTTTTTACAAAACTCTTTGCCAGTGGAGAAACTCAAACATTTGCAGCAAAACCATTCATGGCAAAAAATACATCATCGCTAGTAAGCACTACACAATACCCTCATAATTGGAAGACTTTAAACTCACTCTAAAACCACTGATAGACACTTACAGTCAAGACTAGTCAAGAATTGCTTCCAAAATGGTGGATAAAGTAAAGCTCTACTTAAAGATAAAGCTCTACTAGATATATGGAGAATTTTAATCTCATCTACAGTTAGTCTGACATTAGTAGTAGGAAACCTTTTGAAGGGGTATTAAGGTGTAAGATACTTGACTTCATTGTAAATTATAATACTGTGTGTTTGTGCCAGCATGTTTTATGCTTCATAGATCTTGCCAGACAAATTTATTTTCTTTTTATGAGAAAGTGAGCAGGGGCTGCAGTGGATGTGATCTACTTAGACTTTGCTAAAGCATTTGATACAGAGCCACACAGAATGTTACTGGTTAAATTAAGGGATTTAGGAACATAGTATTTGTACCTGGATAGAGAACTGTCTAAAATATAGATTACAAAGTGTGGTGGTAAATGGAACATTTTTGCAGGGCTCTGTACTAGCTAATTTGCTTTTTAACTTGTTTATTAATGATCTGGAGGTGGGCATTGAAAGTACTGTTTCTATTTTTGCTGATGATACAAAATTGTGCAGAACTATAGGTTCCATGCGGAATGATGCCACTTTGCAGTGATTTGACTAAAAAGAAAAAATGGGCAGCAAACTGGAAAATGAGGTTCAATGTTGATAAATGCAAGGTTATGCATTTTGGCAATAATAATATAAATGCAAGTTATACACTAAATGGCAGTGTGTTGGAAGTTTCCTTAACTGAGTAGGAGCTAGGGGTTTTTGTAGATAACAAGTTATCTTCTTCTGAGCAGTGTCATTCTGTAGATACTAAAGCAAATAAGATACTGTCTTGCATAAAGAAGGGCATAAACAGGGATGAAAACATAATTTTACCTCTATTAAAGGTCCCTGGTAAGGCCTCACCTGGAGTATGCAGTGCAGTTTTGGGCTCCAGTCTTTAAAGGCATAAATTTAAGGGATGAAAACATAATTTTGCCTCTTTTATAGGTCCCTGCTAAGGCCTCACCCGGAGTATGCAGTGAAGTTTTGGGCTACAGTCCTTAAGAGGGATATAAATGAGCTGGAGAGAGCTCAGAGAAATGCACCTAAACTGATTAGAGGGATGGAAGACTTAAATTATGAGGGAAGACTGTCAAGGTTGGGGTTGTTTTCTGTGGAAAAAAGAAGCTTGTGAGGGGACATGATTACACTTTACAAGCATTAGTATGGGACCTGTTATACAGAATTTACTGGCCATGTCTAATTAAAGATTTTTCCACAATTTGGATTGTCATGCCTTAAGACTACTAGAAAATCTTTTAAATATTAACCAAACCCAATAGTTTTGTTTTGCCTCAATAAGGATTAATAATACCTTAACTAGAATCAAGTACAAGAATTTGTTATTACAGAGGAAATCAATTTGAAACATCTGGATTATTTGCTTAGAATGGAGTCTATGGGAGACAACCTTTCTGTAATTCTGAGCTTTCTGGATAATGGATTTCTGGATAACTGATCCCATACCTGTACATTAGAAGACAAATAACAGGGGACCTTTTTACCAGCGATGAGCAATTTCGCATTTCGCCTCAAAAATTACACCCATATTGGCAAATTCCTTAATCTGGGAAAATTCACCAGCCACAGCTTTGCACACATCGCTACACTTCGCCAGATGAAAATTCGCTCAGACAACGCTAGTTTACATAAATGCAAAGTTGTGTCCTGGGCGCCAAACGCTGGCGAATTTTCGCTACCGTTGTGTTGGCAATCAAAGCGATGATGCATTAGCACTCAATTATCCCTAGCACAACTTTGTTATAGGTTTTCGCTCAGGCTATTTTGCATACAGCGGGAAATTATAAAGTTTAATGGATGTATATGTTGCAGCCAATACATTATATTACACAAGTCCAGGGAACCTTAATATAGAAAATATAGTTGTTATAATGCCCTACAAATGAGCCCACTGCATAGTTTGTGTTCCATATATTAGAAAATGTATGGGGGAACCCGGTTACCCAAAAAACATTTTTAAAGACTTTCGCAGGCTATCACTCTGAAAAAAGGAAAAGACGTCAGCTTTTTTTGGTACTTAGAACATTTTAACACTAAAAATTGAGGAAGTCCTATGCACTCCATTGCACTTCGCCCTTGTCTGAGCTGGCGAAGGCAAGTCTGTCGAAAGAGGTAACGTTCAGTAAAATCCACATATTAGCGGAATTTGCAGAGTTACGTGCATTCACCAGAGCGAAAATTTGTCTGGCGTTAGAGTGTGAAGCAACGCTAGCATCTATCGCCTTCGCTAGCAAAGTGACACCTGCACCCATTGGTAAATCGTTGAAGTAACAAAATTATGTCAAGCTGGCAAATCATCGCCATCGTTAGTCACTTCGCCCTGCAATAAATGTTCCCCATAGACTTCAATGGGTGAAAAAAATTGTCCCACAAAAATAATAATTTGATGCCCATAGACTTAAATACATTTTGGCTGTTTCGCAGATTTCTGGCAAAGTGAAACAGGTCAGATTCGCCCATCACTACTTTTTACCCATGGCTATTGTGTTACTAAAATCTATAGTTAGTATATATAGTTTATGTGAGTGTATAGAGGGGTCAGTGTGAGTGTGTGTATGTATGGTTGCTGGGTTTCATTTAGAGGGGTTAAACTTGATGGTATTTTTCAACCCAATGTAACTATGTAACATGAGACTATACATATATTTAACACAGCCATAATTCATACAATAGACTAGACTACATTTTCATCAGACACATTAACTCACTTTTAGCATATTGTGCCAAAATAGACATTATTTCCTGGTCTTTTTTTACATATAGTTATTTATTATAAATGGTATAGAATGCCAGAAAAACGGGTAAGAGTATGTGACAATGTTCCATCTACATGCTAAAAATGCTTTTTTAGAGGCTTTGGATCACCTCTTTGGATGCCCACTGCTGCCAAATTATTGGACCATGGTCTGGGACATCGTTCAGGCAATTAATGGCGAGGAGGTTGCCAATGAACCACTAAGCCTCCTCCTGCATAACACATCCATGTCACAATGATCATACAAGAAAACCCTAATCCCAATCTTATTAGGCTCAGATAAAATTTAATACCATAAAATGGCGACAATCTACAACCCAGAAAATTTTATTGGCTCAGAAATTGAATGATTTAAAAGCTTCAAAGAGCAAATCAGATCAAGAGATCCAACAATTAATCCATACATGGTTCTACTAGAACAATTTTAAACAAACCAAATTATACCGTAGTCTGATCCAACAAAGCTTATAAAACCCAACTTTACTATTTTTGCTATATAGGGATTGGCTCTCCTGGAAGACCTAATGATAGAAAACACTTAGAAATCACTTAAAATCATTGATTCCTAACACCTCACACACAAGAATTCCTCTGGCTCTTCTTTGAGATGACCCAGTCTATTATACAGTATAAAACTACACCACAACAATGGCAGTACATAAAACTCATGTCAATTCTATTTGACTTGATGCAAACATAGACTGGATCTAAGTATATGTACTCAGGATTTTAGCTTTGTTAAGAACTATTCCCAGCTTTCCCTTTTCTTGAAGCAGATAAATGTCAGCTGGATTTAAAAAAAAATTTTTGCGTCAAAATCATACAGTAAAAATGTTCACTGGCGTTTGGTCGAAGGGGTTTTAAGAAAATAGTGAGAAAATAGTGATCCAGGTGTAGAATCTGAACTCTAAGAATTTGATATTTAGTTGCTACATTAGTTGCTACATTTCTCAGCAGCATCTGTGGAATATTAGCAACTATTGTATCAATTCTAACAGCTGCCTTTAATAAAACTTGGTATACTGTTCAGCTGGGACAAAGATATCAAATGTATCAACTAAATGTATCTATTTAGAACTGTTAAAGAGTTTGGACCCCCTCCCAGAGCTGCTTTAGAAGGTGAAAAATTTAACTTTACACTTCAATATTAGAAAAACAGTCACAAATAAAAAAAATGGAACAAATACATTGTTTTTTCTGTAATGAATTCTGTCAGAAAAGGAAATCAATGCTTTTCTTTGCAATGCACATACTGTACACACTTCTGTTTAATTTGTTCACCTTGGAAGCTCAAGGAACATGAGTAAAAAAAACACTGCTCTTAAGAAAGGTAATATGTCAGGGAGCCTGCAGACTGTTTGCTTATGAATTAATAGGCTGCTATTCATACGGAGAAGCGCAGATGGAAGGGGCCATAAAATCGGAGGCAACATGGATTATGTGAATGAGAGGATGATTTGTTAACCATGCAGCATATTTTCCTGTAAAAAGAAAATGTATCCTAGACTAGATTTATATACATGCTGTTTCTGAAAGGTCAGTAAAGATGAAAATATAGCATAGCCATCAGCTGTATGGTTGCCTGCAACGATTTGCTCTTGGTGTAGGTGGTAAATCCATGACTAATTTTATGTTGTACATCTGTTAACTTTAAAGATGAAGTTACCGTACTAACATTTGATGCCCTGGCAAAATATTGTCACTTTGGAATAAGGATAAGAATAACTAATTGGCAAACTGGCAATAGGCATGTACTGTACCTCAAAACTAACTAACCCCAAGTCATGTGACTTGTGCTCTGATAAACTTCAATCACTCTTTACTGCTGTACTGCAAGTTGGAGTGATATCACCCCCTCCCTTCCCCCCCCCAGCAGCCAAACAAAAGAACAATGGGAAGGTAACCAGATAGCAGGTCCCTAACACAAGATAACAGCTGCCTGGTAGATCTAAGAACAACACTCAATAGTAAAAACCCATGTCTCACTGAGACACATTCAGTTACATTGAGAAGGAAAAACAGCAGCCTGCCAGAAAGCATTTCTCTCCTAAAGTGCAGGCACAAGTCACATGACCAGGGGAAGCTGGGAAATTGACAAAATGTCTAGCCCCATGTCAGATTTCAAAATTGAATATAAAAAAATCTGTTTGCTCTTTTGAGAAATGGATTTCAGTGCAGAATTCTGCTGGAGCAGCACTATTAACTGATGAGTTTTGAAAAAAACATGTTTTTCCATGACAGTATCCCTTTAATAAAATAAAATAGAGTTGCTATAATGTCCAACACTAAGGGGCACATTTACTAAGCTCGAGTGAAGGATTCGAATGAAAAAAACGTTGAATTTTGAAGTATTTTTTTGGGTACTTTGACCATCGAATAGGCTACTATGAAATCGTTCGACTATTCGACCATTCGATAGTCGAAGTACTGTCTCTTTAAAAAATACTTTGACTACATACTTCGGCAGTTAAAACCTACCGAGGTTCAATGTTAGTCTATGGGGACCTTCCCCAGCACTTTTATAAGTTTTTTATGATCAAATAAAAATCGTTCAAACGATTTTTATTTGATCAAAGTGTTTGCGCTAAAATCCTTCAAATTCGTTATTCGAAAGATTTTACTTTGAGGGTCGAATTCAAGGGTTTTATTAACCCTCAAAATTCGACCCTTGATAAATCTGCCCCCACGTGTATAGTGTATAGTTTATGTGCCATATGTTAGGAAATGTAGGAAGGAACCCAGTTTCCCAAAAAAGTTTTACAGTCTTTTGCAGGCTATCACTCAGAAAAAAGGAAAAGACGCCAGTGTTTTTTGGGACTTAGAAAATTCAACAAAAAATTGAGGAAGTCCTATCCACTCCTTTGCCTGGTCTGAGGTGGCAAAGGCAAGTCTGGCGCAAGAGGTAACGTTCAGTAAAATTCACATCTTAGTGAATTTGCGGAGTTACGTTTGTTTGCCCGAGAAAGGGAAGGTCCCCATAGGCTTGGCTAACTTTTTTTGATCGAAGGATATTCCTTCAATAGTTGGATTAAAATCCTTGGAATCATTCGATTGAAGGAATAATCCTTCGATCGTTCGATCGCACTATTTGCGCTAAAATCCTTCAAATTCGATATTCGAAGTCTAAGGATTTTAATTCCCAGTCGAATATCGAGGGTTAATTAACCCTCGATATTCGACCCTTTGTGAATCGGCCTGTTGGACTCACAATACACCAGTAGGCTGCCCTTACTTTTAGGAAGCGGTAGTGACATCACCACCATGGATCTTCCCTCCTTCCACGATGCCAGACATAGAGACATTTTGGTATAAATATGTTCTCTCTCTACTCTGTGTAGAGCTAATGATTTGTTTTTGTAACCTTTTTTTTCTGTAAAAAAACTGTTTTTTAAATACAGTGTGCAATCCAACTTTGTAATTTTTTGACTATATACATATTGGAGACGTTTTGAGCAGCCTCCCAATGGATCAGCACCTCGCACTCAAATGAGGGACATTTATCAAAAATATAAGTTTGTAGTCTTTATGCCTGATGTTTTGTAAAGATCAGATAATAAAATAACAGTTCTTAATATTACATTACTCCATGTATTATAGTGACATGGACTTGGGCAGTTTACTCTCCCAAAAAGCAGAAATTTTGTCCTGTAAAATGACCAAACTTCTTAGAAACTAATAAGCAGTTCTAGTGATGGATGCATTTCTCCCGTTCGGCGAAAAATTCCTGGGAAAATCGTGAAATCGGAAAGTTTCACAGAAAAATTGTGAAAATCGGACACTTTCACAAAAAAAAATGGTGAAAATCTGACATTTCATGAAAAATCGTGAAAATCTGAAATTGGTGCCCGTGTCCAAGTTGACGCTGGCATTAAAGTCAATGGGCGTCTGAATAGTGTTGACATGCACCGATTGTGATGCGAGCGAATTTTCAGATGCACGTCCAAAAAAATTTGACACCGGCAAAATTTCACTGCAAATTCCCAATTTTTTTCGCGGCGGCGAAATGAAGAAATTTGACGCAAATTTGTGTCCGGTGAATTTATTAGCCCATCTATAAACAGTACATTTAATCATAGTAATAATAGTTCCAATACAGTTGTTCAAAGGTTAAACATAAGGCTGCAGCATATAGTGATGAGAGTTTTACCTTTGCCAGAAAATTAGCAAAACTACAAGAAAGTTTGTGAAACTGCAAAAAATTCACAAAATATATTGAAGTCTATGGACATTTTTTGTTGCGTCAACTTTTTTGTTTCAAAATAACATTAAAATCTATGGGGACTTTTTTGTGTACTGCAACATTTTTGTCTAACGTGCTACATTTTTTTCTTCTGCAAAACCTTTTTTGTAATTTTTGCAGCAAAAACTCAGAAATTTGCGGTTAAAGCATACAGGGTGAAAAAATTTGCTAAATAGCTAATTTACCTAAAAATTTGCGAATCTACTGAAACTGTGAAAAATTTGCAAAACACATTGAAGTCAATGGCAGTCAAAATATTTTCGATGTGCGACAATTTTGACGCATGGGTCAATTTTTCTACACGTGACTACTTTTTCCAAATGCATTAAAGTCAGCGGGTGTCCGAATAATTTTGACGTGCAAACAACTTTTATGTGTGTGACTATTCCAAATTTATTTTATGGTAGCAAAACGTGGAAATTCACTGCAAATTCATGCCTGTCAAATTTATTTGACCATCACTCCTTCTTTTAAAGTTCTACAGGATTATCTGAAAAAGCAGGGATACTAATCTAATTACCATAGCTGCACTAATTACAAACTGACTGCATTTAAATGCAACATAAATGGATTGATGGCAAAAAAAACTGCATAAGGTTTTTCTTAATCATTAAAATATGTTAGATTTAAACAAAATATACAATATAGCTGAAAACTCACTTATCTGGAAAAAAAATTCAAACATACTAAAAACTAGATCTTACATGAGTATTAAAACTAAGGTGCAGGTTTATCAAAATTTGATATTTCGTTTTTCTGTGTTTCAACAAAAAAGACAAAAGTGGATATACTTAAGAATATGTTTTTAACTACAAACAAATTTTTTATAAAAAACTCAGTCAGTGCAAGATGCTGAGTTTTAATATAAGTCAATGGGAATTGTCATGAGAATGATCTCAAGCAACTTTATATTTTTGACAGCCACAATTAGACAATTTCCAAGTGTTAATTAACAATCAAAATAACATGGCAGATATTTAAATAAAATAGTACAATATTTAAAAAATCAGATAGTCAGGAAAACGTTTGTAAATGTCAGGAATCCTAATTCAAACTTTTATAAAAGGCCTCTATAATATTCTGAAGTAAATGGGAAAAAAACACTACTTAGGCATGTAGCATGTTAAACATTAAACATATGAAAATATTGCTCTAAGTTATTGCTCTAAAATATTCTAAACAGAGCCATTTCGCTGCTTCCCTCCAAAGCAGGTTTCTGACTCCCCTACTCCCCTGAAGTGAATGTTTTTTTCACACAGCGATCTATCCTTTTATTTATCTATCTATTTCCCTGTTATTCTTTTTTACATTATTTAAATTAAATTGTAGTTATAAAAATATAGTACATAATACTGTATATAGTAAATAATATTTTGTTTGCTCAAATAAGTTGGTTTGCATGTTTATATGTACTTTTAGTACAAAAGGCAATAAACAACTACTTGACTTGATTATAAATACTGTATTTTACCTTCATTATAAATGTACAATCTGATATCAATACTAAGAATTTTTATATTGTCAGGAATTGTTGAAACATACATTCTAACTGTAAGTCTATGAGACAAAAAATATCAAAATGATTGGCACTCACATTAGTGTAACTATATCAAGCATCAAGTTCACAACTGCTCCTCTTTTTAATATTTGCTTATTATTAGTTGACACAAGAAGAGAGAATTTGCAAAGTAGTGTTTCATGTCAACGTGCTAATTGGTTCATGGCTCTAATATCTAGTGAAACATATTTTTTTTATGTCAAATTTAAAGTCTTTAAAAAAATGTCCCTCTGAGCATGATGACAAAGAGAAATGATTTTGTCAGTTCCATTAAAATGTCTCTTTGAGCTTTTGCTTTCAATTTGAAATGCCTTGATCTTTTCATCCTCCAACAAGATCAGACATAGCTTCTACAAGTTTCATTAATGTTGACAATCTTGTTTTAAACATTGATAAGAAAGACAATACCTAAGATGTATCTAAGCAATGTTGTTTTTACCTTCGAGTGACTATTTTTATTTAGCTGATATGCAAACAAGACAAAACTGTATGGCTCCTGATGCTTCTGCATCTTCCTTAAGTCACTCTGAATAAAGGAAAGAGTCCTGCCTAGTTCTTCTCAGAGCCAAATTGACAGAGTTGTGTAAAGTGTAGTCTTGGGAGGCTATTGTATTGGTATTTATATGTGTCAACATTATAAAAGTATTAATTAAAACTGTGTGTGTATTCTGCTGGGAGGTGTTAATTTAAAATTAACCTAAATTTGCATATTTATCAAAAGCTCTTCCTCTAAGCCATACACATGAACACATTTATAAATATTGAAGCCAATTCTCACACAAGCAACATTTTGTGATTCACCCATGTATCTGCTCACAGTTGTAAGTCTGGTACATATAAGTAATGCAATGCACTATTGGATGGACAATTTGCAATATAAGCTACAGTTAGGACTCTTGGGGATTCAATCGCTGGCCTGCTTGGTAATCATACCATGCACTTTCCTGTTGAGCCACCAGAGGTTTTTAGTGCTTAATACTGGTGATAGTCTAAGTAACCATAGCCTTTCTCTGTTGTTTCCTCAGTCTTCACATATTATCTTGTTAAGGCCAGGTGCTAACAATCTCATCATCAAGACCGTATATAAGCCAGTGCCTGCATCCCAGCTATTGCTGGATCATTCCTGATTTCCTTGCTCCTTGCTACAGATTTGCCTTCTTGTTCCTGCTTGCCCCTTGGTCCTGTTATTCACTTGTTCCTGCTACTCAGCCCTTATTCTGAACTCCTGGTTTTGACTCCTGGCCTTGTACAGATGCAGCCACTTTGGTTTTTCTGTTCGACAAAGATCATGAGGCATTTAACTCACAAATCCAAGTGGCTTCATTTGTATTTCCTGCCACCTGACAAAGACCTCTCATCTGTTTTACACAGACTTGCCTCAGCTTGCAGCTTGCCCCCAACCTCTGGCTTGTTATACGGACTTCTGACCTCTGGCTTGTTATATGGACTTATCCTCAGATTATATTCTTTCATTCTTTGTCATCTGTTTTAGTTCCTTAGTAAATCTAATTCTGATTGCATTATGTACTTCTGGTTCTTTCTAAACACCAAACATGGAGACATCATGTTATCAAGCACCTAGGCTCCTACCTGCCAGCCATCCACCTGTAGCCTGGCCTGAAAGTTACCTTACAAGTGTAGGACATATTATCCATTAATTGTGACTTGGGAATAATTCTAGTTTTCCAAATATGTTTTAATGTTTAAATTGGATCACCATATCATAAGTCTACTAAAACATTTAAGCATAAACAATAAATATGATTGTTTGGTCAATTATATTTCTTAGTTTAGATTGGTGTATAATAATGGCTTTGTTTTATTGTTAGTCTGGCATAAAAAACTGCACATAGTTTTTGTAATGGATTAGTTATGTATTAACAATGCATGATGTTAATTAATGCATACTGACAGCAAATATACTGTATTTACAAGAACTTTGGGGGAGCCGGCACTCTTGTCACTAAGTTCAACTTGCCTGGGTGCAGTGTCCAAAATTTTTAAATAATTATTCAGTAAAGAAGGTCCGCACTCTCAGGACTTAAAAATTAAATAATGTTTTATTTAACAAAAGACTAACGTTTCGGCCTCTCCGAGGCCTTTCTCAAAGTAACAACAGACAATGAAAAATGCATTAAATACCCATGATGGCGGGAAAAGTTAATTGGCTGACATGTCATCCTTGTCATCATCACAATGCATCCAATAGCATAACTCAAAATACATCAATACTAAACATTAAGAAATACTAAGAAATACAGATAATCATATCACTCTTAAAACACCCCTTGTTTACGAGAGGAGGATACCTAGAAAAAAACTTTGTAACAGTTGTTAATCTCACTCGCAACTATTTAAATGTATCAAAATACTCGTAAATACTGGTAATGTTACAAAGTACAAATACAGTATGAGTCTAGGTAGAAGGTCTGGTTTCATGCTCTCTCCATAGCGGTAGATAAAATGCTGTCTATATTGTATTGCAGCGTAATCAGTGCAGAGCTCTAAACAGGACCACATAATCAAATACCTATTGTTCCTAAGTACCTCCCCCTTAGCAACCTAACCATTAATGTCATTATTGACCAAAAAATAATGTGTGGTTATATTAACCGGTGCATCACCCCACACAGGGTTACAGAGATATCCCAAGATAAACATATATTATATGTGTGTAAAGAAACATATTTCCCTCAAACTATTAACCCCAAATGTGTTAGTTGCTACATGTTCCTATATCATGATATTAAGGTATAGCAGCATAATGTTATACAGTCTTGTGTGTACAGTATAATGAATTTAGCATCAAAAAATGCCCAATTATTATAATATAAAAAATGAAGAAAAAGAAAACAACATAAAAGACAAATAAAATTATTATTAAGCTTTGAAGAAAATCTGTTAAAGCTTTAAGCGATGACGACATTGACATTTCGTACTAATACTTGGTGATTTTCTTCAAAGCACTTAATAATAATTTTATTCGACTTTTATGTTGTTTTCTTTTTCTTCATTTTTAAATTCATTATATAAATATAACATTTATTTTACACTATACTTTGCATAATTTTTGATGTAAAATATTTTGCAAATTCTTTGAAATATGCCGCCATGTGTAGTCCAAATAAGTTCTTCATTGGGGCAATTCTATCTTTGGCTGAATATAAGGGGTATAAGTATTTATGACAATGTTGACAGTGGATCCTAAATTATTGTCCATTATAACACATCCACTAATACTGGCAGTCTGGACAAGTTCACTATTATGTTATCTTTGAAATATTGTTGCTTTTGTAGTGAGTATTTGTGAATTGAGTATTACAGGAGGGCAGCATGCTGTGCATATTAGTCATACTGTACATACATGCTAAGAGGATTGATATCAGGTGAGTTTTGGGAAAGGACATATTAGTACCTTACCTTAGTACCTTTTGAATGCTATGTACCCACTGATTCTTGGTGGTGAATTGTATTTTAAGAGACAAAAAGGTAATTTTCATTAATGACTTTAATTTACATAAAAAGATAATCTAGAAGAGATGGTTACAAAGTACATTATGCATTGTGGAATCACTTAATGGTGTGAACTAAATTTATATTTTAGTTGGACCTGAAGACTGAATTATTTAATATTGTTATAATCCATTTGTAGAGTGCAGACCTTATGCAGTATTCCTTATAACATTCACAAAACACATACTAGGGTAAATTTCATCAGGAGCCAGGTAACCTGTCTGTATAATGAACAATTATAGATCAGCGCCACAGGCTATGGAAAAAAAACGAATAACAGAACCCAGTTCAATATTGTTAATATTCAGTGTTATTTTTTCATTGCTTGTGACACTGATCTATAATTCTTCTTTATACAGACAGGTTACCTGGCTCCTGGTGAAATTTACCCTAGTATGTGTTTTGTGAATGTTATAAGGAATACTGCATAAGGTCTGCACTTGTATTTGATGATCCAGTGGAGGAAGTGTGAAAATGATTGGCAAAAGAAAAAATTCTGAGGGTTTACTTTTCCTTTAAATCTTGCAAATATTTTTTGCAATTTTAACTCTGTTATACAACCTGTCTGTATGTTATGGGAGGAAGCTGGATTGCCAAGAGCCCCTTGTAGATAGGGGAAAAGCATAGAAATACATTGCAGATAATGTCCTGCCCTCTCTCTTTTTTTACTACAAAAAACAACGGTTAACTGTGGAAAATTAATAGTTATAAAAGCATTAATCTTTCTGGCATGATTAATTTAATTAATACTTTAAAGAACTGGATTAAGCTGTGCTGATGCCTTGTCATCAAGCCTTTCAATTCAAAGTTTTCCATTAAGGTCCTCTTCATTTCGTAATTTATTGTTTAGCACCCACCCTGAGATTTTCTGAGTTAAAGGAACAGTAACATCAAAAAACGTTCTTTACTAAAACAGCTCTCTCTCTGCACACACTGCAAAATCAGCGTGCAGAGAGGAGCAGCTAGCAGCAGAACCCCCTAGGCAACGAACTTACCTGAAAAAGATCGGCTATCCTCCACTCCAGGGTCGCAGAGAGACGCAGCAACAGCAGCAACCGATTCAGCAGCTTCCATGTCGCAAGCAGCAGCACAGCACATGCTCCTGCTCCGCCCACGCACTTCCTGGTGCAGTGACTCAGCGTGTCTCAACTGAAAAGCACTGAAAAGGACTCCTCTTCATCTAGATTTGGTAAGTGCCCCTTTTTTTTACTTATTTACAGGTATTTACAGGTATTTACAGGTATTTACAGGCATTTACAGGCATTTACATATACACAGTACACATACTAGTAAAAGTAGTTTTTTTTTTTGATTCTCTGATTTTTTTGATTTTTCAAACTTTTGCACATATTTACATACTCAAATACATATATGCAAATATTTATACACTTTTTAGAGCTGTACATCCATGCATACACAAACACACACTTATAGGGGGTTTTTTTTGTTTTTTTAGTTCATTTTCTAAGTTTCCCTTATGTTATTTCCCTAAAAACTTTAGATTTCACAGCATGACTACTGGATCAAGCATTCTGACCTCTAACCACGCTGTCGGATCAGTTATTTTGTTATTTCGTTGATTTTCCTAATTGTATTTGCTTTTTTGTGATTTTTATTGCAGTTTTATGCTTGCATTGTTTTTCCTTATGTAATTTTTTAGCCTCATTTACACTTTGATAATTTGGGATAGAAACATATTTTTAGCAACTCTGTGTTCGTCAGAATGTGTACTTTCCAAAAATATATGGTTTTGGGGGGTCTTTGTACTGTTAGGGGGTCTTACGGCACATTATATGCAGTCAGAGTGCTATGTTCACAGAAGGTGAATTGACAGCTGAGAAAATTCTTATGCACTGTTTTTATTTGGGGTCCGTACGTGCCCACCTGCTTTGGTATATTTATGCATATTGGGCATCAAACTGTTCAGTAGACCCTTGGCGTCAATATTTAGGGTGTTTTCTAATTGTATGTAAGAAATTGGGTGAGATAAATGCGACCAACTGCAATATTTTTAGGCGATTTTCAGAAATATCATAAAAACCACTGCCTTTAGCGTTGCTTTGCAGTATGTACATTTGGAGCAGAAAGACAGTTTTAGCAAATTTTTATTCGGCACAAGGCGTACTTTCCAAAAATATATGGTTTTGGGGGGTCTTTGTACTGTTAGGGGGTATTACGGCACATTATATGCAGTCAGTGTGCTATGTTCACAGGAGGCGAATTGACGGCCGAGAAAATTCTTATGCACTATTTTTATTTGGGGTCCGCACGTGCCCACCTGCTTTGGTTTATCTATGCATATTGGGCATCAAACTGTTCAGTAGACCCTTGGCGTCAATATTTAGGGTGTTTTCTAATTGTATGTAAGAAATTGGGTGAGATAAATGCGACCAACTGCAATATTTTTTGGTGATTTTCAGAAATATCATAAAAACCACTGCCTTTAGCGTTGCTTTGCAGTATGTACATTTGGAGCAGAAAGATAGTTTTAGCAAATTTTTATTCGGCACAAGGTGTACTTTCCAAAAATATATGGTTTTGGGGGGTCTTTGTACTGTTAGGGGGTCTTACGGCACATTATATGCAGTCAGAGTGCTATGTTCACAGGAGTTGAATTGACAGTCGAGAAAATTCTTATGCACTGTTTTTATTTGGGGTCCGCACGTGCCCACTTGCTTTGGTTTATCTATGCATATTGGGCATCAAACTGTTCAGTAGACCATTAGTGTCAATATTTATGGTGTTTTCTAATTGTATGTAAGAAATTGGGTGAGATAAATGCGACCAACTGCAATATTTTTAGGCGATTTTCAGAAATGTCATAAAAACCGCTGCCTTTAGCATAGTATTGCAGTATGTAAGTTTGGAGTAGAAAGACAGTTATAGCAAATTTTTATTCAGCAGAATGTGTACTTTCCAAAAAGATATGGTTTTGGGGGGTCTTCGTACTGTTAGGGGGTCTTACGGCACATTATATGGAGTCAGAGTGCTATCTTCACAGAAGGCGAATTGACAGCCGAGAAAATTCTTAAGCACTATTTTCATTTGGGGTCCGCACGTGCCCACCTGCTTTGGTTTATCTATGCATATTGGGCATCAAACTGTTCAGTAGACCCTTAGCGTCAATATTTATGGTGTTTTCTAATTGTATATAAGAAATTGGGTGAGATAAATGCGACCAACTGCAATATTTTTAGGCGATTTTCAGAAATATCATAAAAACCGCTGCCTTTGGCGTTGCTTTGCAGTATGTACGTTTGGAGTAGAAAGACAGTTGTAGCAAATTTTTATTCAGCAGAATGTATACTTTCCAAAAATATATGGTTTTGGGGGGTCTTTGTACTGTTAGGGGGTCTTACGGCACATTATATGCAGTCAGGGCGCTATGTTCACAGAAGGCGAATTGACAGCTGAGAAATTTCTTATGCACTGTTTTCATTTGGGGTCCGCACATGCCCACCTGCTTTGGTATATTTATGCATATTGGGCATCAAACTGTTCAGTAGACCCTTGGCGTCAATATTTAGGGTGTTTTCCAATTGTATGTAAGAAATTGGGTGAGATAAATGCAACCAACTGCAATATTTTTAGGAGATTTTCAGAAATATCATAAAAACCACTGCCTTTAGCGTTGCTTTGCAGTATGTACGTTTGGAGTAGAAAGACAGTTTTAGCAAATTTTTATTCGGCAGAAGGTGTACTTTCCAAAAATATATGGTTTTCTGGGGTGAACCTAGTTTTTTGTACCTTTGCCTGTTGCAAAATGCTGTATATGTGCTGATTATGCAGTATCTGGAATTACAGAACTCGTATGGGGTGTCTTTTTTCTGGGGCCCCTATACGCCACATACTTAGGGGTACCTATGCATATCGGGTATCAAACTGTTCAGCGTACTCCAGACTTTCATGTTTAGGGAGTTTTATATTGCTATATAATGATATGTAGGAGATACAATGTTTAGAGTTGGAGTATTGAGGAGATTTTTGTATATGTCATAAAAATTGCGAAATGTAGGAAAGCTTTGCGGCTTGGTACTTTGGAGTAGAAAGACGTGCATACCCATATTAGATTCGTCGGAATGTGTACTTTCCAAAAACATATGGTTTTCTGGGGTGAACATACATTTTTGTACTTTTGCCCCTTGAAAAATGATGTAAATGTGCGGATTTTGCAGTATTTGGAATTCCAGAACTGATAACTCATATGGGGTGTCTTCGTTCTGGGGCCCCTATATGCCACATACTTAGGTGCACCTATGCATATTGGGCATCAAACTGTTCAGCGGACCCTGGGCTTTCATATTTGGGGTGTTGTATCTTGGTATATAATGATATGTGGGAGATACAATGCTGTAGACTGGACACTTTGAGGTAATTTTTCAAAACTGTAACACATTTTTATAAAAACTGCTAACTTTAGGAAAGAATTGCAACTTGGTAGTTTGGAGTACAAATATATATTTACCCATTTTGAACTCGTTAGAATCTGTTCTTTCCAATAAGGGGTAGTTTTTTAGGGTAAACCTACTGTTAGTGGAATGTTTGGCCTTGAAATCAGATGTATGCTGTTTTGTGGAGGGGTGCTTTGGAAATTTGGTAGTTTACTGCTTCGGAGTTTTCAACTATCGAAGTGAGAAATCTCCATAAAATTATATATATTTGGTATTGGTTCGTTCGGGAGACACAGAACTTTCCAAATCTGCCATGTTCTCATGCATAAAATAAATTATGCTTCTGATATATGCGTTTGTATCATGTGAAACTGTTTTTTTTTGTTTTTTTTATACACTTAGAAGCCCATATCTTTTTACAGGACTGGAATGACAACTAAATTCTAGCATATTTTGAAAGCTTAGGTTGTCCTGAAAAAAACAATATCTTGTTTTCATGGGTAAACTAAACGACCCCCCCAGGAAAGTCCCCTAAAGTGAAAGAGCAAAAAATGTTCAAAAACGGTCTGGCAATAGAAGTTCCAACTTGGCCAAATTGGCTGGCAGTGAAAGGGTTAAATAAGTAATGACTTCCAGCAAGTCACAAGGTGGATTAGCAGTTCTATACATGAGGAGATACTATGAAGAAGCACATCTCTGCCAGGTCTTAGGTTGGACCACTTTCAACCCCTCATCTAAGTGGGCACACATAGAAAAACTGAGCCTGCTACCTACTCACCCAAACACACTCCTATGGCAGTCCAAGAAGCCCATAAAACTTCCATCTAACTTAATGTAACTAAAGTCACTTTAAAAATTTGGAAGCACTGCTGCAGAAATGTGCCTTTAGTAGGGCCAAACCCAATACTACAGTCAGTTTTGGCAAACCACCATTTCCCACCTGGTTTGTCCTCTATATTTAGGGCAGAGAATTGATATCCAAATGTGTAAATTTCCGCACCTCCCTCGCCTTTCCTATGACAATTCCTGCTAGATGGTGCAAAAACTCTCTAGACGGTCGGCACACGTCAATCATAGTAATCACAGTTGAATGGAAGAGAGCAGCACAACACCAATTTGTTGCAGGTGGGGAGCTTCCCCATTTATTTTTCACCACCAAAAAATATTGGTATTGTGCTGCTCTCTTCCATTCAACTGTGATTACTCTATATTTAAGGGGCACTGTGGTTCAAAGTGTCTCTTTCACATAAAATACTTCCTGAATCCATCTACCAATAAGCAGTACAACTTTCTAGAGTTACAAACAAAATATCAAGTTCCGCAAAGCTGGAATTATGAATACATTAAATTTTCACATTTTGTCCAAAGCTTAATTTGGACTTCTGGGAAAGTATTTATAAAACATTATTTCACTGGTACTATACCCCAGTGAAACTCAATAAGATCTATCCAGACTTACTAACACTTTGCTGGATGGGATGTGGTCAGACAGGCACACTTCTACACATTATGTGGTCTTGCTGTAAAATATCTAGATTTTGGAAATTTTGGGTATGATAACAAAAATCCCATTTGTGAACATACTGGTAAAGGCCATTCATGTGCTTCTGGGGGGAACTTCATCCCTGCATTTCCCCACACGAACAAAGATTATTGAATTTTATTTATATTGCAGCTAGATTAGCCATTACATCCAAATGGAAGGCCTTAGAACCCCCTACCCTAGGGGAGGTTATCAGCCAATTAGGCAATATTAAATTATGGAGGAAATTACTTTGAAAGATAGAGGGTCAATACCCCTACACGATAAAGTGTGGTCCAAATGTGATTATTACGTCTCCAAAAACTGAATAACCTAACTTATGTAGCTAGGAAGACCTAGTGTGTCAAGGTGTTGATCTGTTATAGACTCAACTTTGCCTTCCCACAGATGACAATAAATGGAAATGAAGTACTGTAGCATACAAGGCTAACAGAGCTGGGATAAATGAACACCATATTTAATTACATGTATTTATGCAATAAATATAAAGAGATCACATCTTGGAAAAAATATGTTAATTTATACACCATCCTGATGTTTTATGTTAATATTTCTTTTTCTTTTTCATCTTTATTCCTTCCTTTTTCATCTACAACTATGTAACTTTAAGGGGCAGATTTATCACAGGTTGAGGTGAAGTTTCGAATTGAAAAACTTCAAATTTTGAGCTATTTTTTGTGTACTTCGACTAGGGAATAGTCCAACTTCGATTCAAATTTGAAAAAACTTCGAAATTCGAAGGTCGACTTTTTTTGTACTGTCTCTTTAACACTTCGACCATTCGCCACCTAAAAGCTTCCGAAGTGCTGTTTTAGCCTATGGGGGACCTCCAAGAACCTGTATGGAGGCAATTGGGGGAGTTTAGGAGATCGAAGGTCAAAGTTAAAAAAACTTCGATTCGAAGTACGATCGAAGTACGATCATGCGATTCGAAGTAGGCCGAACTCGACCCACTTTGGCCCTAAAAAAACTTCGACCTCCATTCGGTTGGTCTTTTTGAATTCGAAGTTTGACTTTTTTTAAGCTTTGATACATATGCCCCTAAATCTCAACATCAAAAGTTTTTTGTAATCTCAAACAGTTACAATGCATGATAAAAATGTCAAAAGCCCAATAAATCATAAGTTACACTACAAATAGCACACTTACAAATGTTATCTAGGACATTGTTATCCGTTCCTTTCATACTTACAAATCCAAATATTGTGTTTTTTTTTTATAAATAGCACAACTTACAACCAATCTAATGATAACATATTAATATTTGAAATGTGTTTACCTGCACCTTCAACACTGAAATATTTCTATTAAGAACATTCAAAATGTTTATATTGAAATCAAACGAAAACTTTCAATTCCTTTTGACAAGATGATTTTGGAACTCCTTGCACCATGAAGATCTCAGTAAGCCACAGTAATACAAAGCCCACTGGGATGGAATTGATTGGAATTTTTATTTTTCAGCAGAAAAAGTATGGCTTACAATAGATTTTGCAGAACCTGAAATGTTAGACAAGCTTATAGAGTTGACATTTGAACCATATTATAGCAGTAAGCTCCTGTCTTGGACACTGCATTTCAAATGACTGCCAAATAGGTAATACAGAGGCAAAAGTATTTGAAAATCCTTTTGTTATGATAAACAATTCTCATTTACAAAAGCAAATGGACAGGCATACTGCCAATGTGCAAATCCCAAAGAACAAGAGAAAAAGTTTTTCTTCTAACTGCTTAATATTCTTCTTTTTTCTTGTTACTTTGCAAGACATGCAAGTATTATAAGAGAAAATTGTTTCATACTTATCGTAATTTTCTTTTCCTGGCCTTTCCCCGTAGTAGCATCTCAAAACCTCTGGGTATTCCCTCTCAGCGATGATAAAGACAGAAGGAAGAAATTATCGACACTATAAATGCCTCCTCCCACTATGCTCCATGTCTAAGTACAAAGCTTCTGGAATACATAGATAATATCATTAATGGTAGGGAGATGCTACTATGGGGAATGGCCAGGAAAAGAAAATTACGGTAAGTATGAAACAATTTTCTCTTTTCCTGGCCATTCCCTCCGTAGCATCTCAAAACCTCTGGGTTAGTACCCGAGCAATAATTCACCAGGGAGGGAAATAAAACAACACTCAAAATAATGCTGCACACAAATTTAATGATTCAAGAAGAAGCGGCCTGCAGAACCTTGAGGCCAAAAATAGACTCTTTCTGAGAAGAAACATCAAGCTTATAATGTCTAAGAAAAGTATTAGAGGATCTCCATGTAGCCGCCTTGCAGATCAAGTCAGGAGTCACCTGCGCCTCTGCCGACCAGGATGCAGCCATTCCTCTGGTTGAATGAGCTCTCACCCCACTTGGTAACTGTTGACCTTGCTCTCTGTAGGCCGTAGTTATTGCCAGTACTATCCATCTTCCGATTGTTTTAACAGAAGCAGCATTACCTTTATAAATTCCTGCTGGGATAATGAAAAGATTATCTCACTTTCTGATAGCTTGAGTTCTCAGAATATATTCCTCCAGACAATTTCTCACATCCAGATTTGACCATAGAGCCTCATCCTGGGAAAGTCAAGATTAAATGATGGAAGAACAATGGGCTCATTCAAATAAAAACTCGACACTTCTTTCGGTAAGAAATCCGGCATTGTTCTAAGAACTACCTTCTCTGGATAAAAAATAGTATAAGGGGCCTCATATGAGAGAGCCCTCAGTTCGCAAATTCTTCTGGCTGAAGTTAAGGCAGTCAGTAAAACAGTTTTTAGAGTAAGGTGCCATATGAAATTTCTTCCATTGGTGCAAAGGGTTTCGCTGCTAAAGCCCTCAGGACAAGTGGAAGGTCCCACGGAGGAGAGCGAGACTTAATTGGAGGATGAATATGCTTTACTGCTGCTAAGAAACGGATTACCAAAGGATCTTCTGCATATTTGACGTTCAGGATAGCCGACAAAGCTGATACCTGCACCTTCAGTGAATTCCAAGAGATCTAGAGTGGGAGTTCCCCACCTGCGAGTTACTTGAATGAACATCTCTTGATTTAGTTCCCATTCGGTATAATCCAATGGACTTCGGGAGAGAAGATCTGCTGTTAGATTTTCCTTTCCTGGTATGTAAACTGCGGTAAAATCTGACAAATGCATTTCTGCCCAGCATATAACTGGTTCCACCTCCTGAAACAGGGAAAAACTTATGTTGCCCCCTATTTTTTCTTAATGATTTGGCAACTGCTCTTATCTCTAAGATATTTTAAAGGAACATCTCTCCAATTTCCAGGCCAGATGACCTGTGCTGAATGGCCTGAACAGTGAGCTCCCCAACCTTCTGCTGAGGTGTCGGTATATATCTCGATCCAGGATGGATCCTTTAGAGGAAAACCTCTTAACAGATTTCCGTCTTCCAACCACCACTGCAGACTTAGCTTGATAGAGGGTGCTATTGGAATGGGTTGAGTCCAGTCCTTGCGATATCTGTTCCAATGGGAGAGAAAAAGATGTTGAAGAGGCCTCATTCTCCACTTGGCCCACTTTACTAGACCAATACACAAAGCCATGAGACCTAAGATCTTCATTATCCGTCTTGCTGAAGCTTGAGTCTCCCGACAAAGTTTGGAAATTTCCCACTGAATCTTTGCTTTCTTTTCCTGAGTCAATCTGATTATATTGTTTGTTGTGTTTATTTCTGCTCCCAGAAATATTAGGGTTTGAGCTGGTGACAACTGACTCTTGTTTTTGTTCACAACAAGCACCACCGCTCCTTTCAGCATTAACTGTTGCACATACTCTTCCATTGCTAGAATGGCTTTTGGGTCTCTTGACACTCTTGACCAAAATCTTGGTATGGTTTTGAAAGAAATTCTATTCTGTATCCTCTGTAAATAATTTCTAGTACCCAGGAATCCTGAGTTATTCCTGCCCAGGCCTCCCTGAATTGTAGGAGTCTTGCACCCACTCTTAGAGTCTGGGCAGGCCTCATCTCATGCTGACTTGTTCTGCAGTTTAGGAGAGCCACTGATTCTTGGCTTACGGTTCAGAAAAAAGCCAGAGTTATTTGAACGCCAGGAATGGCCACAAAAGGAATCTCTTCTTGATCTATAAGATCTAGACTCCTCCTTGCGTCGACTGAAAAATCTCTTAGATTGAGATCTCCTAAAGGTTTCCCTGAAGTGTTTATTCTGTGGCAAAAAAGAGGACTTTCCACCAGAAGACTTGGAAATAATCTCATCCAGGGATTTACCAAAGAGGTGCCCTGCTTCATACGGGAGCTTACATAACGTATTCTTGGACGCCGTGTCTGCCTGCCAATTCCTCAGCCAAAGGGCCCTTCTGGTTGATATAGACAAGGCTGTAATACGGGCAACCAACTTTGTTGCCTCTATAGCTGCTTCTAAAGAGAAACTAGCAGCCATCTTCAGTTTAGCTAAACTCTCTCTAAATGAGTCTCTAGAAGCTCTAGACTCCATTGCATCTTCCAGATTCTCTATCCAAATAGTCATGGCTTTAGCAACAGAAATCTGAGCTACTGCAGGTCTGTAAAGTGCTCCAGTAGCAAGAAAAAGCCTTCTCAAATCTGTTTCCATCCGACGATCCATCGGATGCTTAAGAGAAGACACATCCTCAATGGGAAGTGCGGTTCTTTTGGAAAGACGTGCCACTGGGGCATCCACCACTGGTAAAGCATCCCAATCTTTAACCACTTCCTCTGGGAAGGGATATATCTTAGAAAATTTAGATTCAGTAGGAACCCTTTTAGCTGTCTTAAGCCATTCAGCTTCAATCAGGTTCTTAATCTCTTGATGTAATGGAAAGGCAGCCTTCTTTCTCTTGTTAATAAGAACTGCAGAGGTAGAAGGAACAGAGTCCTGTATGGATAAGACTTGTTTAATTAATTAATTAAAGGAGATATTAACTTATGATCAAACCCATAAGAATCGCCATCCTCATCATCATCGGAAGATGAATAAATCTCCTCTTCATCTGCATTTGAGGAAGTAGAACTATAGTTATCTCCATCTCTACTGGTAGAAGGCTTGGCCCTTTTAGAACCTGTCGCTTGCTTAACACCCTCTGTCACTGCATGCTTAATCCATGCTAAAATGTCCTTAGAAGATGATTCCTCTCTCACTGAGTCCTGTAATTCCACAACAGGAAAAGGAGGCGCATCCCCTTTCAAATAGGGTGTCTCTGTAAAAGTAAGAGCAAGGAATTGCACAATACAGCTTTTACAAAACTTTTTCTCCTTAAGAGCAGGCTCATAGCAAGTGAAACAAGATATCTGAGGTGTGAGGGGATCAGAATCTTCAGGGTTCTGCGACATACTTTGGAATAAGCACAAGCATAATACACATAAGTACACACCACAAGACTTGATGCCTGTTAAACTGCTCTCTTTCCTTTTTTTTTTTTACCTTGCAGAGGATGGCCGTGAACATGACTGCCGCAGGCAGGCCGGACAGAAGACTCGCCAGCAAAGCAACGTTTGAATTTTAAAACAAATGCCGGCGCATGAATGACATCACAGAATGCGCCATTGCAAAGGAATCGCTAGGTAGCGAATAGCCTAGAAACCAATCGGGTCGAAAAGGCAGGGAAATTCCCTCAGGCAGCCCGATATAATATGAAGAATTTCCACCAAGGGACCTACACCGAGACACTCCTCTGGAGGCTGAGCGGTGTGGCATCGCGTGAGGAGAGAAAGAGAGCGAAGAACTCCCCAGCCGGTAAGAACACTTTCTTCACGCTGACAGAAGGAAAAAGACATGGAGCATAGTGGGAGGAGGCATTTATAGTGTCGGTAATTTCTTCCTTCTGTCTTTATCATCGCTGAGAGGGAATACCCAGAGGTTTTGAGATGCTACGGAGGGAATGGCCAGGAAAATCTGTTAGAAAAGTTCAAAATCGGTATGAATATCAATAAAAAGGTTATTTCTTGAGCATAGAAACTCAACTTATTTTACAATATACAGGTATATGATTATGATCTACAGTCTGGTCATTTTCTTATGGTAACAAACTATAAATGATTTCCCTTTAAACGGTGCATATTACATCAGTACACACCATTTATAAGCTAGAGCATTTGCTGTTGCTCTCTTCCTCCCCTCTGCCCCCCTTATGTCTAATTCACTGGCTCAGCTCTTCCTTAGCACAGCACGGTCCTCCTGTCTTACTTCCTCTCATCTACAGTCCCTCTTTACTCTCCCGGGCCCTTCTGTGTCCACATCATCTGGCTCCCTCCCTCAGTGCCTCTCAAGTCTCACTCCTCCTCCCTTCCACACACCATTTCACTCCAGTCTCATACATACCCGTTCCTTTACTTCCTCCCTCCATGATGCCATGACAATTTGACCCTTCGCCTTGAGCTATCCCACTGGACCCCATTATTACATACCTTAATGAAACCAGGAGACAGAGATGGGTGTAAAATGGCCACAACATTTATTCACATTTTAATATATAAATAGGACATTGCCAGCTTAACCCAAGGCAATATTCTAAAGCCAGAATTTAACAAGAGATCGCTACTATGCTCTGCCACCAACATGAAGAAGTTCAGCAGCCCTGCTGCCGGACCTGCATCTGCAGTGTGTCATGATAAAAAACCCAAGCAGGCTGCCCCCTAGCACAAGCAGTAGTAGCGTCTGTATCAATCAATCCACCGTGCAGTCACAGGAGAGAACCTCCTTTCTCCCTCTTACCTGTGCAGTACTCTGGCAAGGTCCTACCGCCAGAACGATAGGATGTTTACACAGGCAATTTTATTTCATCCTGGATACCAAATGTACTTTCTTATTAATGATGGTCGACCTGCCCCATCTGCTCCAGAGGCCCTAAGCTTCATGTGCCCAGCTCACAGGGTAATGTCACCAAACCCCCTTGCCATGTTTCTTCCCTAAAAGCCCCTCCACTAAGTAGTGTCCTCCCCCCAGCCACAAGTGTCCTCAGCTCAGAAGGCCCAGCATTAGAGGGTAAGGCCAACCAAACCCTTTCACATGCTACTACCTTAGCAACCCCTCCCAACTACATAGACCTTCCTCCAGCCGCAAGTGCTCAGTTTAGAGGGCCCAGCTTAGAGGGTAAGGTCTCCCAACCACTTTGCCTAAAGTCTTGATATCATGGTCACTGGTCACAATAAAGCCCAATTACAGATGAGACTCTGAAGACAGGCTGCTGAAACAAGTATCTCTGTATAGTCCAACTATAGCTCTCTGTATACTAATGAGTTGCAGTAGCAGCAGAGCAGTGTCACAGGCAGGATATCTATATAATACAGAGGGTGCTTGTTGGGCCCAGGCTGACTTCCATGCTGCCTCAGTGACTACAGTGAGATAAACTGCTGATAAACAGCAAATAAACAGCAAGAAACTAACAAATAGCTGCCCAAATAGTTCTACCCCCAAAGCCAGAAGTTTACTGAGGAGTTAATTTGTATATACTGCAGTTAATAACATTATATTACAGAGAGAGCTCTGCCTCATGTTTCTACCTGCTCAGAAGATAAGGAAGTAAACTGCTTCTTCCTCTGACATCACATCCCTCTCTTACTCCGCCCCGGGGCCTGGCCATGTCCTGCTTTAACTCGTTTCTTCTCATCTAAACACAGCTACATGTCATTCTGCACATCTCTGACCTAGACCAGTATAATTTGGCTGCTGGTCATTCGGATCCCTTGTCATGCAGCCCCTTATAGCTCCAGGGCTTTCCTTTCCAGTCTACTTCACCCCTCACACAATCTCTTGTTTTACTCCACCTCCAATTATCACTCTCTGGTCCTGGTTTCTGGCACATCCCTTCCCTCACCTTCCCCCTCCTCAGCTTTCTTTAACCTGCAACTGATGACATCAACCAGGGGAGGCTACAAGGTAAAAATGAAAAACACAGATGGAATTCAAAAACAGGTACTTGGCCCAAAAAAGCAACTACAGGGAGAAAATTAAATTAGCAAGAGGGAGCAAAAGTAAAACAGCCTTAAAAGTATAAATTTGTAGCACATACAGCAAAGTCAGTAAAACACTGCACATTCTGTACATAGAGGAAAGGAGTGTGACACTGGACACTGCCTCTAAGGCACAAAAAAAATAAGGCTTTACTGTGATGTTTTATTCTTAAATTAATTATAATTTTTTATATATTTTAACTACATCAATTTTAGGAGTGCGTTTTGGTATGTGCCAGCTCTTAATTATCAACTTGCGACACTGGACATAAAATTATAGATTATAATGCATAATATACCCACTACTTTAATTTAGAAAGATAGCAGTCACCTCAGAATTTTGTGACCTGTATAAAAGCAATATTGCATATAGTGGGTTTGCACACTCTAAATAATATACAGACCAAATGTGGTAGAGTATATTTATTTTTATATATAGATATCAAATATGCATTAAGTAAATCAATATCTAGTACAAGACAGTTTATAAAGAGTAGTACAAACACGTATATACTGTACATACCACCAATGTCAAAGCAAAAAAAAAAAAACCAAACCACAAGGGATGGATACACTTTGCCAAAGGATGAGAATACCCCAACGTTTCGGCACACAAGCCTTCATCAAGAGGTATTGACATAGGCTTGTGTGCCAAAACCTTGGGGTATTCTCATAATTTGGCAAAGTTTGGAAAAAGTGTGAAGGTGTGATGCAGTTGTACTGTATGCATGTTTACTTTTAGTAGTATACCTTTAAGGTAGATGTTATATCCCAGTAATGCAGACAGGCTGTTATCAGTTCACCATCTTTATTTCACACACACAGAAATACTAGCTTCCCATTGTCCTCCCACTATTCCCAAGGCTGCAACATTACATAGGTACATAGGTTAATCGGTTGAAAAAAGGCAAAGTCCATCAAGTTCAACCACTCCAAATGAAAACCCAGCATCCATACACACACCCCTCCATACTTTCACATAAATTATATATACTCATACCTATACTAACTATAGAGTTTAGTATCACAATAGCCTTTGATATTATGTCTGTCCAAAAAATCATCTAAGCCATTCTTTAAGGCATTAACTGAATCAGCCATCACAACATGACCCGGCAGTGCATTTGACAACCACACTGTCATGAGTGTGAAGAACCCCCTACATTGCTTCAAATAAAAGTTCTTTTCTTCTAGTCTAAAGGGGTGGCCTCTGGTACGTTGATCCACTTTATGGGTAAAAAGGTCCCCTGCTATTTGTCTATAATATCCTCTAATGTACTTGTAAAGTGTAATCATATCTCCTCGCAAGCACCTTTTTTTCCAGAGAAAAGAACCCCAACCTTGACAGTCTACCCTTATAATTTGTCTTCCATCCCTCTTACCAATTTAGTTGCACGTCTCTGCACTCTCTCTAGCTCATTTATATCCCTTTTAGGGACTGGAGTCCGAAACTGCACTGCATACTCCAGATGATACCTTACCAAGGACCTAAAAAGAGGCATAATTATGTTTCCATGCCTTTTTTATGCAAGACAGAACTTTATTTGCTTTAGTAGCCACAGAATGACACTGCCCAGTATTAGACAACTTGTTATCTACAAAAACCCCTAGATCCTTCTCATTTAAGAAAACTCCAAACACACTGCCATTTAGTGTATAACTTGCATTTATATTATTTTTGCCAAAGTGCATAACCTTGCATTTATCAACATTGAACCTCATTTTCCAGGTTGCTGCCCAGTTTCCCAACTTAGACAAATCACTCTGCAAAGTGGCAGCATCTTGCATGGAACTTACAGTTCTGCACAATTTAGTAACATCTGCAAAAATAGAAACAGTACTTTCAATGCCCACCTCCAGGTCATTAATAAACAAGTTGAAAAGCAAGGGACCTAGTACAGAGCCCTGCGGTACTCCACTGACAACACTGGTCCAATTAGAAAATGTTCCACCACTCTTTGTAGTCTATCTTTTAGCCGGTTCTCTGTACAGGTACAAATACTATGTTCCAGGCCAACATCCCTTAATTTAACCAGTAACCTTTTGTGTGGCACTGTATCAAAATGCTTTAGCAAAGTCAAATCACATCCACTGCCATCCCAGAATCAAGGTCAATGTTCTAGTTTCTTTTGTATTTCCTCATGTGTGAACCATGTATCATTAGTTGTATTACTAGAATTCCGACTATTAAGAAGGAAACCTTCATTAACTGTTTCCTAATTTGTGTAGACAGACAAAAAATTCAGAATGTGCATTATATTTAGTTTTAATCAACCAGCTGACCCCCCTCTGATACTAAAGGTCACACCCCTTCCTGCTTCATTTTTTTACTACAGGTATTAACATATTTAAAAAATTATTTTGGATTATTTTTACTGCTTGCTGCAATATCCTTTTCCATATCAATTTTAGATTGCCTTATAGTTTCTTTGCATGATTTATTGGCCTCTTTGTACTTTATAAATGATTCAGCTGTCCCAGCTAACTTGAAAGCCTTAAAAGCACATCTTTTCTTACCCACCTCAACACCAACACTTCTATTGAACCAAAAAGGTTTGCTTTGCAACGATGTTCCTTGCTTACAAGGGGAATATACTGTCATGTATATTTATTAAGCAGCATTTTAAAGACTTCCCATTTTTGTTCTGTGTTTAACCCTGTGGAAAGCATTTCCCACTTAATATGTTGCAGAGATGCCCTTATACTGTCAAAGTTTGCATGTCTGAAATTTAGTGTTTTATTTACTCCCTTATAGAATTGCTTCTGCAACATAATCTTAAAGGAGACCATGTTTTGATCACTATTCCCTAAATGCTCACCCACACAAATGCTAGAGATGAGTTCAGTATTATTAGTTATTACAAGGTGGTTTTTCTAGTGTTTGTGGTTGTGCAAACTGTTGAATCCTAATTAGTCTGAGGCCTATATAATCTCTGAACTCTGTTTCATTTCCATACCATTTTCTATTTCTAAAGCATATAAGTCAGGTCAACTTGAAAATATTTTTTTTCCCTTTTTTTTCCTTGCAGCTTTGATATTTTGCTTATGTATGCAGAAAGAAACATGATTGTACAGGAACATAACAATTTTCAAGGCTAGCTGTTAGATGAGATGGAAGATGGTTCTATAAACAATATGTTGTGTTATGATACAGTCTTGGGCTTCGAGGTTACTTAGAATAAGAACTAAAATCATTTTGAAAAAAAAGGTAATCACGCCTTTATGCTGAATGTAACCAATCATATATGACTGATATATTCTATGCTGATGTGATATTATAAAGATATATGTAACATTCAGTTTGGTAGAGATTTGTCCCGACCTACTGAATGCTTTTGTATTCTGTGCTTGAATAAACTTCCTTCTCTGGTTGAAACTTTGAAATGGCATTGGATTGTATCATTGGAAAAGACACTCACACCGAGGTCCAGACCCAACAAACACATTCGATGTATCATTCCAGAAATGCCAGTTAGAGGAAGTGTCCCGCACCTGTGAAGGCTCAGAAACAGGTACTAAACTGCTCACATGCCAAATAGATCCATCCTGCAATTTGTAGGTTACTGGTCCCAACTGACTGTGGTTCTGAATGGGGTCAGACAATATGGGATACAATAAGCTTTTATTTTGCCCTGATAGGCTTTTACCCTTGCTCGCAAGTCTCTGGGCTCTGTAACTTTCATCTGTGGATGTAAACATGTTAGGGGCAGCCGTAGATTACCGCCTATCATCAGTTTTGCTGATGATTCCCCAGTTGCGCTATGGGGTGCAGACCTGTAGTGCTGTTGAACTGTAGTTAAAGCCTTGCTGAATAGAAGGACTTCATGTAGATGTACCTTAAGGTAGGTGTACCTTAAGGCCACACCATCCACAAGCCAATCTCCATTGGCCTGTGGATGGCATTGCGGTGTTAAAATATGCCTTATGCCCTTCAATTGAAGGAAATCTTCAAATTCTTTTAACACAAACTGTGGGCAATTGAATCAAATTAAGGTTTCAATTTGATTGTTTATCCCAGGCCACCACACTGGTTCTCTGCAAAGCTGTTTTGTTCTTACCACACCCAAATGTCCTTCATGGGCCATCCTGAAGACTGCTGGTCTCAGTGCATATGGAATTACTGCCCTGTGCCCTCGTACTAAACAAACATCTTTCCAGGGTGACAACTCTGTTGTGTGTGCTCCACTTCATGATGAATCTGTGATAAGACTGCACCTATGGCACAAGAGACAAATGTAGGTGCCTTGGTTGAAAAATGTGCAAGGGTTGGTGCTGAAGCAATACAATGTCTCAGTGTACAGACTGCTTGGGAACACGCTGGTGTCCACTCCCATTGCACAGCTTTTTTAAGTAAGGCACATAATGGTGTTGTGATTTCTGCATAGTCAGCTACAAAATGTAGATAATAGTTTGTGAATCCTAGAAATGAAGTGAGTTCTGCTCTGTCTTTTGGCTATGGGTAATTGATGTATGGCCTCAACATTGGATTTCAAGGGTTGAATTCCCAGTGATGAGAGTCTATGACCAACAAAGTCAACTTCAGTTTGTGTGAAAACACATTTTGTTTCATTCAAGGTGAGGTTATAGTCCATCCAGCCTGTGCAATACCTGATCAAGGATTGCATTGTGTTCCTCCAGAGACTATGCATGGATGAATATGTCATCTTGATAAATTGTTACCCCAGGGGTTCCTGCAAAAACAGTTACCATGATTTTCTGGAAACAGCTTGGAGCAGAACACAGCCCAGTGGCATCTGTTTGAAATGGTAAAGTCTCTGATGTGTAATGAAAGCTGTCAGGTTTCTGGCCTGCCAAGAGAGGGGTATTTGTAAATAGCCTTTACGAAGGTCCAGCTTTGTGAAAAATTTTGACCTATGGCATTGGGAAATTAGGTCTTCTGTAGTGGGCAGAGGGTAACAGTTTTTTTTTAGTGATTACTAGCTTGGTAACCCATGGCGAAGAGTCAATTGGTTCTATAATATCCTCCTGCAACAGCTTATTCAGCTCTGTTTCTACTGCAGCACGGATCACTAGAGGGGGCCTGCATAGAGGCTGCATCACTGGAGATACCTGGGTGTTTAACATTGGATTGTGAGAAAATTTGCATATGCGACCCAGCCCAGTAAAAACCTGAGGATATTTATTTTTCCAGATACTATGTGTATTTCAGCATTGGTCTGATCAAGAACTTTAAATCCCAGTGCATGAAACAAATCCAGCACCAGTAGGTTTGTACCCTTCTCTGTGACAAAATATGGGAAGCTTTCCAAATGCTTGTTTTGGTGTGTAACAGGTAAGGTTACTTGAAATTTGGGTATTACTATAGCCTGCTAAGCACTTAAGTGTATCTTGGAGTGGGTAATGCCAAAAATGTGCAATGTATGTTGCAGGGTTTATAAGAGAAACCTTTGCTCCAGTGTCCAATTGTAACATTAGCAATAACGCAGTAGCAAAGTTTGAAATTTGCATTATCCTTACCCTCGGCATTAATCTCACTATTATCAGGTGTACAGTCATTTTGTTATAGATTATGAACTGGTGTGTCTAGCACTGAGTGGCAGAATTTAGCAAAGTAGTTCAATTTGTTACAGCGCCTGCAGCATTTCCCTTGTGCTGGGCACAGCTTCATGCCACCTTTACGGTGGCTGCCTCCACAATTGAAGCAGTGTGCATTAGATGTATTGTCAGTCAGCTTGTGTACATATCACTCCTTCCTGAAGGGGGCAGCATTTTCCTGGCCTCCAGCAAAGCCATTTCCATTTGGCACCCCAGCTCCACAGCTTTTTGTAAAGTAAGTGTAACTGGTTCCATAAGCAACCTCCATAGCATTTGTAGTTTTTTTCAATAAGTTGGTCTCTAATCATTTCATCGTGCAAGGGACCAAATTTGCAAGGGACTGCTAGCTGTCTCAGCAGTGGCGTAACTACCGGGGGAGCAGGTGGTGCAATTGGGCCAGGGCCTGCACCCCCGCAGGGCCCCCCCAGCAGTCAAGCGCCCACTGGAGTCGGCTGCAGCCGAACGGATGAGGGTGGGGCCCGGCTGCACGGCCCGCCCCCACCTAGTTCCGTCACTGCGTCTCAGCTCTGCAACATAGTGATGTTTAAGTTCCCCTTCAGCCTGAGAGTGCTTGCAAAACTCTGGCCAATACATAATTTGGGGCAGGTTTAAAGTAATTCTCCAGAGCCTGTACTATGTGTGTATGAAGAATCTGCTCCCAGAGTTATGAAAATACGATATGCTTCAGAGCCCAGGCAGTGAAGTAACAGGGCCCTTTTTCTCTCATGGGAGGTGTCATCCAGACCAGATGCCAGTAAACAGATAGAAAACTGTTCATACCAGAGATCCCAAGGCACTGCAGGCTCTCCTGGGTGCTGCAGAAACTTTGCAGGGGGATGCATAGAGGGTTCAGATGTCCTTGTCGCCATTATATCCCAGTAATACAGACAGGCTGTTATCAGTTCCCCATCTTTATTTCACACACACAGAGAGACTAGATTCCCAGTTTCCTCCCACTGTTCCCAAGGCTGCAACATTCTAACATTCAAAAGTAATTAACTTTATAAAACTTAACAGAGCTTATGCAAATAAACAACAGCAGAAAGGCAGTCTGGGTAAGAGGTAGGAACAGGAAGTGTAAGTATGGCATGAAAGAGAAAGCTGAGGATAGAATGAGAACTGTACACTTTAAGCACACACTGTATGAGGCAGACATAATGCAGACATAACAACTGGTGATGAGAAAAGGACATTTAACCCTGAAAGTGAGTACTCTGATATGAACATACAGTGTACCACTAAGCCTTCACTTCAAGTGGTATAACTTCAAGTTATAAATAGCTTCTGTCTGTCACATCATGGCATATTGTCATTGCTGCATGTAATGCAGCAATATTCAGCATTTCTGTGTATCAGCTAAATCACAGTGAAAACAGTTTCTATTTTCCACTACTGAAAGTGAAAGTAAGATGGCAGTGCAGCTGTATATTTCCCCAGGTTTGACATGGCTAATGCAAATAATCTTGCACAAAACTGAAAAAAATGGTTACTTCGCTTTGAAAATCTCATGGAGGCCATAGCTGTATGAGGACAAAACAAAGAAAGCCCTGTTACTTCATTGTGCTGGCTCTGTAGTATATCTATTGCAACCTGCTTATGGAAAGCACTAACAGTTACACCAAATGCTCCAAAGCTCTCTCTGAGTACTTTAGTCCTAAGCCAAATATCAGATGTGAAAGATACAGATTCAGAATTGCTAAACAACTACCCCAAGATACTATGGATGCCTCTGTCACACAATTAAGAGAATTATCTTAAAACTGTTATCTTACTGATGTTGATGATGAAATTACAATGCAAGTTATTGTATTGTGCAATTATTCAACGATAAGTTGCAAAGCATTACAGAATGATTACTCCCTACAAGACCTACTCAAAATGTCTCATGCTCCTGAGATCTCAGAGTAACAAGTCAATAACCATAGAAAAAGGCACTGATGAACAGGTGTGTCAGATTGAACACAACATCAAAACTCACAAAAGAAATTTTACCACAGAGGAAGAAACTTTCCTCACAAAGGTACATGCCCCGCTGTGGGCCAGACATGCACCAAATGTGGAAAAACAAATCACTTTTCTTTAGTATGTCATTCCGCCTCCCCAACATCTCAATATACAGTCATGTGAAAAAGTTTGGGAACCCCTCTCAGCCTGCATAATAATTTAAATACCCCTTTAAAAGGACGCTCAGGGAAAGGCTCTGTGTTTGTTGATAATTTAACCTGCTCCTGAACTTTTTGGAACTCTGACTTCTTGATTCTGACTTTGACTCGGCTTTGGATATCAACTTTCGACTGAACTCCGCCTGCATTGGACACCAGCCTGTTTATCCGTTACGACTGAACTCTGCCTGCATCTGACCTCGGCCTGCCTTCTCGATTACGACTGTACTCCGCCTGCACCGACCCCAGCTTGCCTTCCGATTATTCTTCTGCCTACTCCCTCTGACTACTATTGTCTGCTACAGCTTGTGACACTCCCACTGGACCTCGTCTCCTCACATCTGGACTCACCTTTTGAAGAGTGATAGCATGAGATCCTCAAAGCAAATTTCAAAAGATCTGAAACCAAAGATTGCTTAGCTTAGTATCAAGGGGAAGGCTACAAAAAGCTATCTCAGAGGTTTAAATGGCCAGTTTCAACTGTAAGGACTGTAATCAGGAAATGGAAGGCCACAGGCAAAGTTGCTGTATAACCCCAGTCTGGCAGGCAAAGAAAAATGCAGGAGCGGCATATGAGGAGGATTGTGAGAATGGTTACAGACAACCCAAATATCACCTCCAAAGACCTGCAAGAACATCTTGCTGCAGATGGTGTATCTGTACATGATTCTACAATTCATTGCAATATGCACAAAGAACATCCATATGGCAGGGTGATGAGAAAGAAGCCCTTTCTACACTCACATCACAAACAGTGTCACTCGTTGTATGCAAAAGCTCATTTAGACAAGCCACAGTCATTCTACAACAAAGTGCTTTGGACTGATGAGACAAAAATGTAGTCATTTGGTCATAACAAAAAGCGCTTTGCATGGCAGAAGAACAACACCGCATTCCAAGAAAAACACCTGCTACCTACTGTGGTGGAGGTTCCATCATGCTGTGGGGCTGTGTGGCTAGTTTAGGGACTGCGGCCCTTGTTAAAGTCAAGGTTTGGATGAATTTGACTCAATAACAACAAATTATTCAGGATAATGTTCAAGCATCAGTCACAAAGTTGAAGTTACGCAGGGGTTGGATATTCCAACAAGACAATGACCTTAAACACACTTCAAAATCTATAAAGGCATTTACTGTATGCAGAGGGAGAAGTACAATATTCTGGAATAGCCGTCACAGTCCCCCGACTTGAATATCATTGAAAATCTATGGGATGATTTGAAACAGGCTGTCCATGCTCGGCAGCCATCAAATTTAACTGAACTGAAGAGATTTTGTACGGACGAATGGTCAAAAATACGGCCATCCATAATCCAGACACTGCCAAAGACTAGGGGGCAAATTCACTAAGCGCCGAACGCTAGCGTTAATTCGCTAGCGCTTGGCATTTTCGTTACTTCGCAAATTCACTAACGAACGCTGGCGTAGATTTGCTAGTGTTACTTCGCACCCTTACGCCTGGCGAATTTTCGCTACGGACGTAACTACGCAAATTCACTAACGCGCGCAGTGTACTGAACGCTACCTTTTACACTAGACTTCCTTCGCCACCTCAGACCAGGCGAAGCGCAATAGAGTAGATAGGGATTGCTTCAAAAAAAGTAAAAAAAATTCTAAGTCCCAAAAACCGCTGGCGTGTTTTCTACATTATGGGTGATAGGCTGAAAAAGATCGAAAACATTTTTGGGGCTCCCCTCCTTCCCCCCTACATTTCCTGACTCATGGCAACTTACCTATACAGTGGGCACATGTGTAGGGCAAAATAAAATTTTTATTTGATGTTTTGAAGGTTTTCTAGCCATTTGTAGTGCTGATACTTATTCCTCCATTGAAATTTGAATTTGGCGCCGTATGCAAATTAGCCTTCGCTAGCGTAACTTCGCTTCAGTTAGCGAATCAACGCTAGCGCAACTTCGCAATCTTACGCTACCCCTGTGCGCAACTTTGGATTTTAGTGAATTTGCGTAGCGCTGGCGAAACTACGCCTGGCGAAGTGTGGCGAAGCGCGGCGAAGTTGCGCCTGGCGCAACTACGAATGTTAGTGAATTTGCCCCTATAGGAGGTCGTCTAGAGGCTGTTACATTTGCAAAAGGAGGATCAGCTAAGTATTGATGTAATATCTCTATTGGGGTGCCCAAATTTATGCACCTGTCTAATTTTATTATGATGCATATTTCATATTTTCTGTTAATCCTAAACTTTATGTCACTGCTGAAATACTACTGTTTCCAAGGCATGTTATATATTGAAAGGAAGTTGCTACTTTGAAAGCTCAGCCAATGATAAACAAAACTCCAAAGAATTAAGAGGGGTTTCCAAACTTTTTCAAATGACTGTACATCAGGCACACACCAACCAGCTCAAATCAAATGTATACAATCCATCATCAATCCATGATGACTATGTGTTTATCACATATACAAAGCAACCTGTAAGCTCTCCTACAATAACATTGGATTTACTTGATAATGTAACTGCCTTTACCATTGATACAGGTGCTACTGTTAACATCATTGAACCATATATATATAACTCATTGAAAATGCCACCTGTCTTCAAAAACCTGTACAAACCAAAATTCTCCTTCATGGGTCTGCTATAAAGACACTCACCACTACTTTCTTTGTACTGGAAGGATGTGGGGATGCCTTCTCAGTTATCACATGGCTTAAAGCCTTGGAAATAGTTCACACTGTTGCTAACCAGATAGACTCAAAAATACCAACTCTGATTGATGAATATTCTAATCTTTTCAGTGAACTAGCACATTTTCAAGTACATTTGCTTGATAGATGAAAATTTCATCCAGTTGCACAAGCACACACACAAATTCCTTAAGGAAACAGATAGAGGAAGAACGCCAGTCCCTGGAAGAACAAGACATCATTGAAACAGCTTCAGGTCCTACCCCATAAGTTTCTCCTATAGCTGTACTCAAACCCAAAGATGTTCTATGCTGTGTAGATATACACCGCTCAAATTGGGCTATACAAAGAGAGCAGTACATCTCTCCAACTGATGATATAATTAATCTACTAAATGGAACAACTGTATTTTCTAAACTGGATCTCAACAAAGGTTATCACCAACTGAATTAAGCCCTGAATCTAGGTACATACAGGGGTGTAACTGCAGAGGAAGCTTGTAGCAGCAGTGAGACCCAGGAGGTATAGGGGGCCCCATGAGGCCTTAATTAATGAGTTTTTTTAATATATATATTGGTAAAACAGGACAACTTCTGGATATTTTATTGGCCCTAAAATTACGAGGATATGACTAAAATAGTTCATACACCAGGGAAAAACAACAATCCCACTGACTTTATCTCAATCAATCCAAAGACAATACCCACTGCAGAGGAATATATTAACTTTATGGCAGCAACTCAAACATTATTTCGGATTTCCAGTAATGTGGCTAAACTGAACTTATTCTATAATTTTAATAATAAGTAGTGATGAGTGAATCTGATCCATTTTGCTTCACCAAAAATCTGTGAAACAGTGAAAAAGTCACCAAATGCATTGAAGCTTAAAAGTGTACACGAACGAAGTCAGCGTGTAGGGCTGGGTGGGAGCTCTATCCAAAATATCCAAACATTCCACTCTGGTCACGTGGGTAAGGCAAACACTGAACTGAAGGCACCTAGGTTGGATTCCATTGTGGATAGAAACGCTAAGTGAAAGAACTGTGTAAAATCTTCTTTTATTAAATCTTCATTAAAAGCACCAAAAGCTGGACAAAGAGAGCAGGGGAGTGCTTCATCAGAAGCCAAAAGCGCCCCCTGCTGGCAATACATTTATACATAATAGTTAAAAACATCAAGTGATTCCAATCAATGCAATTAAAAGAATATCATAGTCACAGTAACGTCAATCACAGAATATAAGTTTAAAGACATGTCAATTCAATATAGTATATTTTATATAATATAGTATGAACAATTTATTCTAGGAAGAATACATTCATGTATATAAGTACGTACACAACTTCGATAAATTGTATTATATATAGTATGAATAAACAAATGAAGTTATCTATCAGAAATGATAATAATGTTGACTTTCAAAAATAAGGAGCTCAAAAGCACACGAAAAACTGCTGCCATATGGAATAAATACTATGGGATTACCAGAAAAAAAGAAAAAAGGAAAGAAAGAAAAAGGACTGAAAAGAAGAGAATATCAAAATTGTATAACTAAAAATAAGTATGATGAAAAGATATATAATATGTAGGTGTAATGAAAAATATATATGTTAAAGTATACTAGAAAATTATATAATCTAATATAATAGATAAATATATACGTATATATATATGTATATGTATATATGTATGCAGAAATAAACACTAAGAAATTTAAGGGTTTAATCTATAAAACAATTGCCAAATGCATTGAAGTCTATGGGTGACAAAATTTCGCTCATCACTAATAATGAGAGAGTGCTATGCATTGTGTTCAAAATAGTCTGGGCTTCGCCCATGTCAAGTGAAAAAATTAATTAGTACTTAACCATGCAGTCTGTGGGTGCATCAATTAGTAGCTTTTAAGTCAGCCCATGTATGGGACAAATTTCAGATTGTAGTGCATTTTTAGACAAAGATCCACCCTGTGTGCTCAGACAGGTGAATTAAAACTTTTGCCATACAGGTGAATTACAACCTTTGTCCATATACTGGAATATGTTTAAACTGGACAACTATGCCAGTCTGGCTAGTCCTTCATTCTCTTTCATCTGATTCATAAAGAATTCATACAATTCGCTATGCATTTTATTGGGACTTAGTTATATACGTCATATCTTTTCCATGTAAGTTATTTTATATTCTGTATTGCCTGAAGTACTGTATCTAAACAGCATTGTACCTCATTTGCATTTTCTTGGAAGGATCTTTGCTTCTGATCCTAACGATTTTCTGGAAGCTACAGAATTACTTACCTGGTTTTGTAATTCATATTAGTTCCATAGTAATGGTTCTAACAAAATTAAAAGGATTATATATTTAATGGCAGAGTACAGATTTATGGAACTTGATTGTTCATTATCAACTAAAAAGGGAACTGACAAGCTACTGGTTGAATTGTCTTTAGATATCTAGGGTGCAAACTATTGTGAGCAGTGCCCTCTGATCCTATTTTTATTCTGTAACCTATGTTTGAGAAATTATTGTAAGACCCTTGGTTGTTATAAATTCATGAAAATCCCTACAGAACTTGCTGGCACTTTATACTGTAAATAAATAATAACGATGCAGGACTTAATTTTTTTTAAGACACAAGTATTATCTATTAGCCTTTTTTAGTTGGTTTGGTAAAGGGGTTTGATAAGGTCATCCAAGCAGATGTCCCCATGGTACAGTGGACTGGATACCAGAAAAATATAATATCTTTATATTTAGATGTAAAATTTGCTCCCAATTTCTATCAATTAAGTCACTATTATCAAATGAGCAGCTTAAATAGGTTGTACTGCCAACTAATGTTTTTAGAAGAATATCATTGTTAATGTATACTGATATGTATAAGAAAACATGGAGGTATTTAATTCTGACTATTCATTTTTAATGAGTTTGACAAAGTTCAAATCTGGGAAACTTGAATTGAAGAAATAGCTTAAAAGTACACTTCCCATTCAGTTCTACATGACCTTAACATAATTTAGCTGCTAGATTTTTTATTTGCATTTTTGAGTTTTTGTGCTTTAATAAATCTTGAATAATTCACTATTTTTGCATCAAAGAAACTTGCATCTTGCTACAAGCATGAATTTAAATATTGATAAATCTGTCCCTCGGTGTCTTGTTTTTTTCAAAAATAACTGAAAACAATGTTATCAAGTGTCATACTGAAATTGCCTCGAGAAAATATTGACGTAAAACAGTTTTTAGATAAATTATTCCATTGTTATGATTTTTACGGTATAGTTATATATTATTAGTAATATTGGTCTATAGGCAGTCATCTCATGTCATTTTACCTGGTCATTTGCTTCCAGAAAGAGCCAGTGCTTCAGAATAGAATTGCTTTCAGATAAGCTGTTTCTCCTACTACATGTAACTAGAGGAATTGCAACTTTTAACTGGACTTGGATTTTTTTTATTGAGTGTTCTCACATCTCACGAGATGGTGAATGGGAACATTTTTAGTAATGCGGGTGTTGGGTAGCTGTTATCAGGTTACCTTGTCATTATTCTGCTGATGAGCTGCTGGTGGTGGGAAGGAAGGGGAGTGATATCACTGCTTATTGCAGTGCAACAGTAAACAGTGACTGAAATTTATCAAAGTGCAAGCCACATGATTTATGGAAACATGGGAAACCAACAATAACTCTAGGCCCATGTTAGATTTAAAAATGAAATTTAAAAAATGTGTTTCCAATTCAGGATTCTGCTGAAGGAGTGCTATTAACTTAATGAAAAAATCATGTTTTCTCATGACAGAATCCCTTTAATTTATTTATTGAATTCTATCAAAATAATTAAAGTATGATTCTTCATTTTCTCTGTATGTGCATAAGCACCTTGCAACTGACCATTTCCATATGTGCTTACTGTATATGTATGTATTACTATAAAATTACTATTACTGTAAAATTTATTTTGATTTTTGTTCTTTTTATATTTGGATCTTTTAATAACGTTCATGGTATTTCAAACTTCAATAAATATGCCTCCACATTAAGAAAAAAATATGAGAGGCAATTGCTCTATATTTGACAAATAAAATATTATTTGCACTATAAAAAAATATTTTTATCTGGTGGACATGCCCTAGATAAAATAACTTACATACTGTAAAAAATGTACTTTATCAGTGCTTATTACTCAGGGTTAGATTTGTTTGATAGTTGGGAATTGATTAGTATAAAAACATGTATAATATTTTCTGAAGGATAATAAAATTTGTTAATGGCAAGTCCCAGCCCAAAGACTTTTTCAGTTTAGCGATTTCATCATACACACCCTGAAGAAACAGAAATTCATGAACCTACTTACAAGTCTAGGTCAATGAGGTCAAGTGCCCTTGGAGTTCCTTGAGCAAACTTGAACAACTTAATGATGCAATACTTGTGGGAAACACATTTTCTAAAGGGCTTTATAAAACAGAAGTCTGCAATGTGCCAATTTTTAATTAGGAATTCATTTTAGAGGCTGTCTGGATTACTGAAAAAGTATGAGTAGTGTCAAGAACATTAGCAATAAGAACAGGCAAAACTGTAAGAGTTTCTTGGTACTTTTAGCCACAATTGTACCTTTACAGCGATATAATTAAACATGGTTTTTCTAGGGACTTCAAACAAAAAAAAATGATGTGTGAGGTTATGTTGAGTACAGATACAATAATGAAAGTACTATTCTTGCTGATGATAATAAATAGTGCAAACTATGCAGTATGCTGTCACTTTGCAAGTGCCATTTGAAAAAAATAGGCTGCAAACTGGAAAAAGAAGTTCAGTGTTGATGAGTGCAAAGTTATGCAGTTTGGTAGACATAATATAAATGTGAGTTATACAGTAAGGGGTCTATTTATTAAACCTCAAATTTTTCTGGTCAAGTTTTTAAAGGTAAAAAAATATTTTTTTACCTTAAGCTGCTAAAAAATTAGAATCCTGCTAAAACCAGATACAACATGTTGAAATCATCTAGAAGTCAATGGCAGATGGTCCCTTCAACACTTGAAACATTTGCAGCCATGTTTGTGTCTATTTTGACTGATTACAGACCTCTAATGACCAAATGGCTTTTATGAACATTCGTAGTATATGTAATAAAATTTTGCAATTGCAAAGCGTATTTTGCAACAAAACATTTTCATGAAACTCTAGAGCAGGTGTTAACGCTAAATTTAGCTTAGTGATATAATATTCCCCAGTGAATGATTTTACATTGTAAGCAGCACTAAACGTTCACTAAAACACTTGTAATTATTAATTACATTCCCCCTGATGATTCTGTCTCTAGATGGTAGGCCACTCTTTATCTTCAGTGTTTTTTTCAGACCAGGAGTTTCAATATCGTCAACTACGCAGGCACCAGCAAACTTTGGGGGTTATTTACTAAAGTCTGGATTTTTTTAGATCTATTAAACCTTGAGGCTGCTCCATCTACTGCTCCAACTACTCCATCTCAAACCTGCCAAGGTTATGTAGACATTAATGGCAGATGCCCCTTTAATAATTGGAAGATATCATGATCGGCTCTGGATTTCTTATAAGAATCAGGAAAAAAACTGTGGTTTTTGGACGATAATCTGGAAAGTGTTTCCAGGCCTTGAATCTGGAAAAATCACGCTATTTGGATTTTTTTCATGATTTTACCAAGTCTTTTTCACACCAGATTTCTTTTCAAGTTCATTTATTGATAAAAAAGGTAAAAATGCAGATGGGCGTTTGGTCAAAGTGGTTTTACTAAAATAATGAGAAATATTCAGATTTTAGTAAATAAACCCCTTTATGTCCCCAGACTGATCTGAAGAAAACCCGCAACCACAGAAGATGATGCCTGTGAATTTCACTGCACTACTTTGCATCTACAGTATATAGTTACATAGTTAAATCTTCTTCCACACGATCTTCTTCCTGCTTTGAACGGCGTTTTGGCGCATGCGCAGTAGGATAATTTCGCCGGTACGGATCTACTGCGCATGCGCCAAAAGTCACGCGCATGCGCAGTAGATTGTACTGGCGAAATTATCCTACTGCACATGCGCCGTTCAAAGCAGGAAGAAGATCGCGTGGAAGAAGATGTCATCTGTGAACTCCCTGGACTGGACCTGCGCAGAAGGGTAAGTAACTAGTTAGGGGCATTTGCCCAGCGGGATGGGTAGGCCATGGGGGAGGAGGGAGGGTGGGCAACAAACGGGAGGGGGAGTGGGGGGTTTGCGCCAACTAGGTTTCCTTCCCCTTTAAAGGCATTAACTGAATCAGCCATCACAACATCACCCGGCAGTGCATTCCACATCCTGACTGTGAAGAACCCCCTACGTTGCTTCAAATGAAAGTTCTTTTCTTCTAATCTAAAGGGGTGGCCTCTGGTACGGTGATCCACTTTATGGGTAAAAAGGTCCCCTGCTATTTGTCTATAATGTCCTCTAATGTACTTGTAAAGTGTAATCATGTCCCCTAGCAAGCGCCTTTTTTTTCAGAGAAAACAACCCCAAAGTTGACAGTCTACCCTCATAATTTAAGTCTTCCATCCCTCTAACCAATTTAGTTGCATGTCTCTGCACTCTCTACAGCTCATTTATATCCCTTTTAAGGACTGGAGTCCAAAACTGCACTGCATACTCCAGATGAGGCCTTACCAGGGACCTATAAAGAGGCATAATTATGTTTTCATCCCTTGAGTTAACACCCTTTTTTATGCAAGACAGAACTTCCTTCCTAACTCCAAAATGCCAATCAGACTAGTCCCTGGATCAACTTGTGCTATGAGCTATCTCCCATAACACTGTATTCCCTCACTTGCTAAAAAGCTATCCAACCCCTTCTTAAAGCTATCTAATGTATCAGCCTGCACAACTGATTCTGGAAAAGAGAATTCCACATCTTCACAGCTCTCACTGTAAAAAACCCCTTCCGAATATTTAGGCAGAACCTCTTTTCTTCTAATCGGAATGGGTGACCTTTTGTCAGCTGAAAAGACCTACTGGTAAATAAAGCATTATAGAGATTATTATATGATCCCCTTAATATATATTTATTTAGTATATATTTATACATAGTTATATCACCCCTTAAGCGCCTCTTCTCCAGCGTGAACATCCCCAATTTGGCTAGTCTTTTCTCATAACTAAGATTTTCAATACCTTTCACCAGCTTAGTTGTCCTTCTTTGTACCCTTTCTAATGCAACAATGTCCTGTTTGAGTGATGGAGACCAAAACTGAATGGCATATTCTAGATGGGGCCTTACAAGTGCTCTATACAGTGGAAGAATAACTGTAACGATCTGTTACCTGGGATCCCGGAGGAGGACAGCTGGTCCTAGGCGGACAGATGGCAACTGGAACTCCTCTACGGCTCCGGTCTTCACCGATGCCCTTTTGGGGCCCCGGACTTTCTGCGACGGAGTCAGCAAAGGAGCCAAGCGTGTTAGCCAAAAGCGAAGTATCCAGGGATCAGGCAAAGGCGTAGTCAATTACAGGCAGTGGTCGGTTTCAGGAAGCAGAGAAGCGAAGTACCAAGGGATAAGGCAAAAGCGTCGTCAAGTTCAAGCAGTGGTCGGTCCGGGCAGCGAAGGTACAAGGTCGAATTAACAGGCCAAGGGTCGAATAAACAGGAAAGCAGGCAAACGGGACTTGAGCAGGAACTGTGGAAACAGAAGCCAGCTTGGGCAATGTGAGAAGGAAGAGGAAGGTATTTAAGGGGACAGGAACCAATCAGGAGCAGGCTGAGGAAGACAGACAGATCAGGGACCAATAGGAAGCCAGGCGCCCAAATTAGATGTCATAGCTCCTAGGTGTTTTGGTGGGAGCGTCCATTTTGGCATGCACCGGTGTTTATGCGCCGGCGCCTAAGTTGACGCGCTCCAGCGTTTATGCGCTGGCGCACTGCCGGTGTTACAGTACCCCCCCTTCAGGAGACCCCTCCGGGGGCTTCCAGGGCTTGTCGGGAAACCTCCTATGGAAGGTCCTCAATAATCGGGGGGCATGGGTATTGGCAGCACTCACGATCTCTCCTCAGGACCAAAGCCTCTCCAGTGGACCAGGTACTGGACTCCTCCTCTGGACCTACGAGAGTCAATAATATCTTGTACCTCAAATTCCTGATGGCCATTCAGGAAAACAGGAGGAGGAGGTGATTCCAGAGAAGAAAATGCGTTCTGGACAACAGGTTTGAGCAATGAAACGTGGAAAGAGCTGGAAATGTTCATGTTGGGAGGAAGGTCCAACCTCACAGACACCGGATTAATGATTTCCTTGACTTTAAAAGGACCGATGAAGCGAGGACCCAGCTTAGGACAGGACTGCTTGAGCTTGATATTCCTAGAAGAGAGCCAGACAGAGTCCCCTACCTTGAACCAGGGAGCAGGGCGACGATGTTTATCGGCAGCCACCTTCTGGCGTGAAGAAGCCTTGGCAAGGGCGGAATGAGCATCTGTCCAGATCTTCTGAAAGTTCCGAAACAAGGAGTCAGCTGCAGGAACGTCCACTTTGACAGCAGTTGGAGGAAGAGCTGAGGGAGAGAGACCATAGACACAGAAAAAGGGAGAGCAGTTTAAAGAGCTATGTTTGAGATTATTATGTGCAAACTCAGCCCAAGGAAGAAGATCAGACCAGTTATCCTGATTTTGTGAGATGAAACATCGGAGAAACTGCTCCAAAGATTGGTTCGTCCTTTCAGTCTGCCCATTACTCTGAGGATGGTAAGCCGTGGAAAAGTTCAGATGAATGTTCAGAAGTTTACAAAAAGCCCTCCAGAATCTTGAAACAAACTGAACGCCACGATCAGAGACAATGGAGGAAGGAATGCCATGCAGACGAAAAACCTCTTTGACAAAAAGCTGAGCGAGAGTGGAGGCTGTGGGCAACTTCTTGAGGGGAACAAAGTGCGCCATCTTCGAGAATCTATCCACGACGACCCAAATGGTAGTCATCCCCGAAGACTTGGGTAAATCCACCACAAAGTCCATTGCAATGTCCACCCAGGGTTGGGAGGGAGTGTGTAAAGGTTGAAGAAGGCCACAAGGAAGGGAACGAGGAGTCTTCTGTTGAGCACAGGTGACACAGGAAGACACAAACAAAGAGACATCTTGTTTCAAGGAGGGCCACCAAAAGTACCTGGATAACAAATCGAAAGTCTTGTTGACACCAGGATGCCCAGCCAACTTGGATGAATGGGCCCAGGACAGGACTTGAGGGACAGAGGAGGCAGGCACAAAGGTCTTTCCAGGAGGACATTCTGGAGGAGAGACAGAAACAGGAGCCACAATGAATTCAGGAGGAATAATTGGAGTAGGAGAGAGAACAGGGGCTTCATCTGACGAAAATGATCTGGACAGGGCATCAGCCTTGGAGTTTTTTGAACCAGGGCGAAAAGAAATGATGAAATTAAATCTGGAGAAAAAGAGAGCCCAACGTGCTTGGCGGGGATTCAGTCTCTTGGCAGAAGAGATGTATTCAAGATTTTTATGATCCGTAAGAATGGTGATAGGTTCAGCCGAACCCTCCAGTAAATGACGCCATTCCTCTAGGGCCAATTTAACTGCCAAAAGTTCTCTGTTGCCCACGTCATAGTTTCTCTCAGCAGAGGAAAATTTCCGTGAAAAGAAGGCACAGGGATGTAACGGGCCATGAAAGTCAGACCGTTGTGATAGGATGGCCCCAACTCCGGAATCAGAAGCATCCACCTCCAAAACAAAAGGACGAGAAACATCTGGATGAATCAAAACAGGAGCAGAAGAAAAGGCTTGTTTCAGGTCATCAAAAGCTTTCTGTGCTTCAGGGGTCCAGACAAACCTTGTACCCTTCCTAGTAAGGGCGGTGATGGGAAGGACGATGCCGGAAAAATTTCTAATGAACTTCCTATAGAAGTTGGCGAAGCCCAGGAACCGTTGGACTTCTTTCAGATTAGAAGGAGGGACCCATTTGTGGACCGCAGAGACTTTTGCTGGATCCATCTCAAAACCAGAGGCAGAAATGATGTAACCAAGGAAGGAAATCTTAGGCTGATGAAATTCGCATTTGTCAATCTTGGCAAACAAATTATTCTCTCTGAGGCGCTGAAGGACCTGTCTCAGATGAGAAACATGAAGAGATTCATAAGGGGAGAAAATCAAAATGTCATCTAGATAGATGACAACAAAGGAGTAGAGGAGGTCTCGGAAAATATCGTTCATGAAGTCTTGAAAGACAGCGGGGGCGTTGCAGAGGCCGAAAGGCATGACCAGGTACTCATAATGGCCGTCACGTGTGTTGAAGGCTGTCTTCCAATCATCTCCTTGCCTTATACGGATAAGATTGTAGGCTCCCCGGAGGTCTAACTTAGAAAAAATTTTGGCGCCCTTGAGCTTATCAAAAAGTTCAGGAATGAGAGGGAGAGGATATCTGTTTTTGATAGTTATCTTGTTGAGACCACGATAATCAATGCATGGCCGAAGACCCCCATCCTTCTTCTGAACGAAGAAAAATCCGGCACCAGCAGGTGAATTAGACTTCCTGATGAACCCCCTAGATAAATTGTCCTGGATGTAGTCCTTCATAGCCTGAGTTTCAGGTATGGATAAAGGGTAAGTTCTTCCCCTAGGAGGGACGGTTCCAGGGATCAGGTCAATGGGACAGTCATAGGGTCTATGGGGGGGAAGGACTTCAGCGCTTTTCTTCTCGAAGACATCAGAAAAGTCTCTATAACAGGCAGGAAGAGACTCGAGGGTGGATAAGGAACAAACGGAGACTGGAGAAGAAGAAGAAGAGAGCAAACAACTGGAAGAACAGCAGGAATTCCAAGCAGACAGTTCTCCAGCAGACCAGTCAATAGCAGGGTTATGCAGTTGTAGCCAGGGCAACCCTAGGATGACCGGAGTGGAAGGGCAGGAGATGGCCAAAAACGAAATCTTCTCTTTATGGAAAGAACCAACTTGCAAGTGCAGAGGGGAAGTGGAGTGAGTAATCAGTCCAGGAGAGACGGGATGTCCATCAATTGCTTGAGCCGCCAGAGGCACTTGAAGAGGAACAAGGGGCAAGGAAGAGGCTCGGGCAAAAGAGAGGTCAACGAAGTTCCTAGCAGCACCGGAGTCGATGAAAGCCTGGCAAGGAATGGTTTTGGAGGAGTGCTTAATAAGACAGGGAACCAATAGGCGAGAGTAGTTTCTTGGTGGAGAAGAAGCGGCAGTGCCCAGGACGGTCTCCACCGGCCGACCTAGGCTTTGGAGTTTCCCTGCGGCCGAGGTTGAGGCTTGTTAGGACAAGTTTTGAAAAAATGACCCTTCAGGCCACAGTAAAGGCACAGACCTGCCGTACGACGACGAGACCTCTCCTCGGGGGTAAGTCTAGTAGCCCCCAGCTGCATGGGTTCCTCCGGCACAGGAAGAGAATTAGCTGGAGAAGGAATGTTGGAGTCGAGGAGCAGTCTGTGAGCACATGATTTGGCCGAAAGCCTCTCCTTCAGTCGAACATCAATTCGGATGACCAAAGAGACCAGGTCTTCAAACTGCGGAGGCAGATCTCGGGCAGCCAACTCGTCTTTTAGGGACTCATTGAGACCGTTCCAAAAAGCTGCCACAAGGGCCTCGTTATTCCAGGAAACCTCCGCGGCAATGGTACGGAAATCGATGGCGTACTCGGCTGCGGAAAGTGACCCCTGGGAGATCTTTAAGAGACGAGTCGAGGCATTCTCCTTCCTGCCAGGAGCATCAAAAATCTCACGGAAAGTGGATAGGAAGGCCGTGGAGTTGTGAACCAGAGGATCGTCCCGTTCCCAGAGAGGGGAAGCCCAGGCCAGGGCCTTTCCATAAAGCAAAGTCAAGACATAGGCCACTTTGGACTTCTCATTAGGAAACTGTGAAAGCTCGAAGTGGATCTTGCACTGATTCAAAAAACCTCGACAGGTCTCGGGGTCCCCGGAGTAACGAAGGGGTGCAGAAATCTTGGGTCTCCAGTAAAAACTCTCCCCACTGGGTAAATGAGCCGAGACCAGAACTGGAGCAGGCGGTGCCATAGAAACAGGAGGCAATGTGGTCTGGGAGGCCTGCAGGACATCTAGGCGACTGGACAGATGTTGAATACTCTGAGCGAGATGCAACTGCTGGGTCTCAGAATCCTCAAGACGCTTCATGAGAGCCTCCAAAACAGTCTCCAGAGAGGAAGGTCGACCGGCGGCTTGGGAGGGATCCATTTTAAATGGCCCAAGCTAACTGTAACGATCTGTTACCTGGGATCCCGGAGGAGGACAGCTGGTCCTAGGCGGACAGATGGCAACTGGAACTCCTCTACGGCTCCGGTCTTCACCGACGCCCTTTTGGGGCCCCGGACTTTCTGCGGCGGAGTCAGCAAAGGAGCCAAGCGTGTTAGCCAAAAGCGAAGTATCCAGGGATCAGGCAAAGGCGTAGTCAATTACAGGCAGTGGTCGGTTTCAGGAAGCAGAGAAGCGAAGTACCAAGGGATAAGGCAAAAGCGTCATCAAGTTCAAGCAGTGGTCGGTCCGGGCAGTGAAGGTACAAGGTCGAATTAACAGGCCAAGGGTCGAATAAACAGGAAAGCAGGCAAACGGGACTTGAGCAGGAACTGTGGAAACAGAAGCCAGCTTGGGCAATGTGAGAAGGAAGAGGAAGGTATTTACAGGAACCAATCAGGAGCAGGCTGAGGAAGACAGACAGATCAGGGACCAATAGGAAGCCAGGCGCCCAAATTAGATGTCATAGCTCCTAAGTGTTTTGGTGGGAGCGTCCATTTTGGCATGCACTGGTGTTTATGCGCCGGCGCCTAAGTTGACGCGCTCCAGCGTTTATGCGCTGGCGCACTGCCGGTGTTACAATGACCCCCTCCTCCCGTGACTCTATGCCCCTTTTAATACAGCTCAAGACCTTATTTGCTCTTGATGCTGCTGACTGGCATTGCTTGCTACAGCCACGTTTATCATTTACAAGGACTCCAAGGTCCTTTTCCATAATGGATTTGCCTTGTGCAGTCCCATTAAGGGTATAAGTGGCTTGGATATTTTTACATCCCAGGTGCATGACTTTACATTTATCAACATTGAATCTCATTTGCCACTTAGCTGCCCAGATTGCCAGTTTGTTAAGATTGTGTTGCAAGGATGCTACATCCTGGATGGAATTAATTGGGCTGGATAGTTTTGTGTCATCTGCAAACACTGATACATTACTTACAACACCCTCCCCTAAGTCATTAATGAACTAGACTAGTCTAGACTATTTTGGTTGGGGTTATTTTTTTCTGGAGAAAAGGTGCTTGCAAGAGGACATGATTCCTCTTTTCAAGTACATTAGAGGACAATATAGAGTAGATAATGGTGATTTATTTTCCCATAGAAAAGAACCAGAGGCCCTTTAGAGGAACTAAACTTTCATTTGAAGCAGCATAGGTGGTTCTTGGTGACAGCAGGGAGGCTGTGGAATGTCCTGCCGGGTGATGTTATATGTAATTCAAGATTTTTTTGATGCTTTAAGAGAGGCTTAGATGATTTTTTAAATAAGCATAGTCTACAGATATTTTATGTAGACATTGGTATATAAAGTTTATATAAGTGACTATATATACAGTATATATCTATAATATATATTATATATATATATATATATATATATATATATATATATATATATATATATATATATATATATTTAATGCACAAAAGCCATGAATATCTTGTAAATTATATCCTTATAAACAGTGAGTACTGAGTCATCAGTTATAAACAGTGAGTACTGAGTCATCAGTTATAAACGGTGAATAGTGATGTAATTATTTCTGTCACATTACACACTGAAACTTGTGTATTATAATAAATAAAGTACCCCCTGTTGCAAAATATAAGGATATTAGATATCAAAAAAGTCCAGACAACTTGCTTGTTCATCAAGAAAAAACTTTTATCAAGCAAGTAATAAGTACAACGTTTCGAAGCTCCCGCCTCTTTATCAAGCAATAAAGATTTAAATGACATCACATCCTTTTAAAGCCATAAGTTCAAGCCACTCCCATAGGTGGGATGTGGTTAACCATGTAATACACATAGACTAATGACATATACTTAAACAATATAACACAACAGTGTCAATTAGATCATAGTAATAGAAACATCCAACATAGAGAAACATATTGGTCAAAAATAACAATGTGATAAGTGAAACAAAAGTTTTAAGGTTATAAGGACTATGCGTGATGCCATATTCAATTAGCCCCAACCACCCAAAGAAATATGCTACAGAAATTCTTAGCAATCACATGAAAGCATATAGATCATACTCTCTGTTAAGCCCCTTAGGGGACAATGTTTGCAATGTATGTATCCAAAATTTTTCTCTTTTTTGGAGTTGTAGGAGTCTATTGCCCCCCCCCCGACGTGGGGGGGCAATAGACTCCAAAACAAGAAACCTGAGGGTTGCCACGGAATGTCGTGCCGAGTGAAAATGGGCTGGTACTGGTATGTTTCTCTATGTTCGATGTTTCTATTACTATGATCTAATTGACACTGTTGTGTTATATTGTTTAAAGGAAAACTATACCCCCCAAACAATGTAGGTCTCTATTAAAAGATACTGAGTAAAACAGCTCATGTGTAAAACCCTGCTTCATGTAAATGAACCATTTTCATAATAATATACTTTTTTAGTAGTATGTGCCATTGGGTAATCCTAAATAGAAAATTGCCATTTTAAAAAATAAGGGCCGCCCCCTGAGATCGTAAGATTCACTGTGCACACATACAAAGCACATGTAAGGTCACATGAGCCAATTAACAGACAGAGTTCTGCCTTTTGCTTCCTCACTTCTTCCTGTTACAGTTAGTGTTGTAGTATTTCTGGTCAGGTGATCTCTGAGGCAGCACAGATAGAGTCACAAAATGGTGGCTCAAGGCAAGAGATGTAAAAGGGCAATATTTATGTAAATATATATTCCAGTTTGGTAAGATTCTTTAATATGTCATTCAATTTGATATAAACTATCTGTTGCTTAAGTATTCATTTTGGGGGTATAGTTTTCCTTTAAGTATATGGTCATTAGTCTATGTGTATTACATGGTTAACCACATCCCACCTATGGGAGTGGCTTGAACTTATGGCTTTAAAAGGATGTGATGTCATTTAAATCTTTATTGCTTGATAAAGAGGCGGGAGCTTCGAAACGTTGTACTTATTACTTGCTTGATAAAAGTTTTTTCTTGATGAACAAGCAAGTTGTCTGGACTTTTTTGATATATATATAATTTGTCCTTTGGACTAGGTCACAGACCAGGGTTAATCTCCACTCCATTTTGTTGGTTTATATTGTATTTTTGAGTGTTGAGTATATACACCCATGTCCCAACCAAACCCACTAATGAGCACCCAAGCGGACGTTTTTGCTTACACAGAGTTGGAAGCTGCGAGTATAGCTACTCTGACAAAAGGCTCAAGGGATTTTATGCACACAGCCCATCCAGAAGCAAGGAGTCGGAACTTGGAACGACTATCCAAACGTGCGGTCTCAGAACTGCATGGATGTACGTTGGCTGAATACTATCGCTTGAAGCGGATACCGAGGGGCCTGAGGGTGCATTTACAGCCCACATTGTTCTCTGATAATTTGGAGTATTGCAGGAAATTTGAGGGCATACTTAACAAATGTTCCCTGGACATTATTACATTAACCATTGAATATATACAGAAAGAATTACTCACTGTGGCGGAACAAGTGAGTACCTTGGAGACGCAACTTGCGCAGACTGCAAACCAGGAGGAGCTGACAAATACTAAAGCTCGCTTGGAGGAATCAATATCAAGGTTCCGTTTGGAGACAGAAACGCGCAAGAGGGAGAAGTTTTTACGGGACGCTGAAGACTACACAAGTGGACACATATACCGTTGGACACCGGGACGCCCACACGTGACTACATCCTACTTCCGGAGACGCAGGCCACAGACGCAAGCGCCACGTGATACACGCCGCGAGGGATTACAGACGGCCATTAGGAGCAGCTCGGGTGAGACGGCTTCACAGCGACCCACAGACTCGTCTGGGTCATCTTTTTTAGGAGAAGACAGCGCTCCTTCCAGCAGCGGGGAGCGCGAGGTCCACGCCTCCGAAGCAAGCGGCGTAGCAGCCATCCAGACACGGCAGGTTCGCAACAACAGCAAGGCAGCGCCCAGGAAGGCGCATCGTCTGTGATTAATATCTCCAACAAGGTACTGTCACCTTCTGAACTAAGTGTTTTGCAGAAGGGTCTATCCTTTTGCCCCTCTGCCAAACTAGATACTTTTTCTCTGGATATAGACTTGCAACGGTTTTTCAGATTGCTGCGACTTAAGGTGCAGTTTAAAGATAAGGAAAAAAGAATTGCTGATACGCAGTCCCAGATGAGGGGGTTAACTCCTCAACGGTTCAATTTACATAGAAAAAGTTAATACCTTCCTCCTACTTCCTTTCATCCTGTGGAAACCGTGATTAACTTTATTTCCAGAGACATTAACCATTTTGTGAATGATTCTAAAGGACTTAAGCATATGTGTTACAACAACAATCTGTCCAAAATAGAACGTGAATCACTTAATGCTTTAATGGGTGATAAAAGTGTTATTTACAAGCCTGCTGACAAAGGGGGAGCTTTGGTAATCCTTGATAAGGATTACTATATTCAGGAGATTTTGGGTCAATTGCATAACAGCAGTACGTATGTTCCACTCGATAGGGACCCCACAGGTGAAATCGCAAATCTTATATTGGGAGTTTTGAATCGATACCTAGAACAGGGTACCATCACAGACGGTTTGAAAGAATACCTTGTGCAGGAATTTCCATGCATACCTGTGTTTTATACCCTGCCCAAGGTGCATAAAAATCTCCAATTTCCCCCAGGGCGGCCAATTGTGGCAGGGGTTAACTCTGTCCTATCCCCCTTGTCAATTTTTCTGGATAAAGTATTAGCCCCATTTGTCACGTCAGGAACCTCATATATCAAGGACACCTCTCACTTTCTACGGTGTATTCAGGGTCTGGACCTGGGCGATGACAGGGTACTACTAGCGGCATTTGATGTCAACAGCTTATACACCTCTATACCCCACGAATTGGGAATGGCAACAGTAAGATTAACCCTGGAGGAATCAGGCTATGATTTGGCACAGATTGATTTCTTTATGGAATTGTTGTACCTGATTTTGCATAAGAATTACTTTTTGTATCTTCCTCCAGATACAGGGGACTGCCATGGGGTCCAACGTCGCCCCTACCTATGCCAACATCTTCATGAATTTCTTTGAGAACATGTATGTATACGGCCACGCACTGTACAAACAAAATTGCCTAAAATGGTGGCGGTATATCGATGATCTGTTGGTCATTTGGAGGGGTGACGTTGGATCCCTACTGGAGTTTAAAACCTATCTAAACTCCTGTATTCCTACTATTGGGTTTACTCTCACACATAGTGAAGAATCAGTTACGTTCCTAGACACTACTGTGTATCGTAGAGACAGATCCTTGTACACGGATTTGTTCGTTAAACCCACTGACCGTAATAATCTATTGAGGTTTGATAGTGCACATCCAAGGGCTAATATTTCCTCTCTCCCTAGATTGCAGATGCTACGCGTTAGACGCATAGTCATGGAGGAGGAACGGCTCTCTTCACGCTTGACAGAGATGTCGACAAAATTCAAACAAAGAGGGTATCCACGACAGATGCTTGCACAGGAAGTGATGCGTGTGCAAGGACTTGATCGTGAGTCCATCATACAGGACAAATTACCAGATAGGACAAAAAGTTCCCGTATACCATTTGTACATTCTTACCATCCCTGTACCAGGAAAATTCACCATGTAATTTACAAACATTGGCCCTTATTACGTACTGCATACCCGGATATCCCAGAATTTCAGGAACCTCCACTGTTGTCCTATAAACGGCCACGAAATCTCAGGGATAGGCTAGTGAAAGCCGATCTGGGCACTCAACGGGTCAATACACAAAGGGTCTTAGCACCACTGACAAATGGTATGTTTCCATGTGGCAGGTGTAATCAATGTTCAAGTGTTATACGCACTAATGTCTTTACCCACCCACATACAGGAAAGAAGTTCGAATTGCGAGGTCACTATACATGTGATACCGAATATGTGGTCTATATGCTCAAGTGCCCTTGCGGGCTTGCATATGTTGGGGAGACGGTTCAACCTATACGAGATCGTATCAGTCAACATAAATCCACGATCAGGAAGGAGGTACTAAAATTACCAGTACCAGCCCATTTTCACTCGGCACGACATTCCGTGGCAACCCTCAGGTTTCTTGTTTTGGAGTCTATTGCCCCCCCACGTCGGGGGGGGGGGCAATAGACTCCTACAACTCCAAAAAAGAGAAAAATTTTGGATACATACATTGCAAACATTGTCCCCTAAGGGGCTTAACAGAGAGTATGATCTATATGCTTTCATGTGATTGCTAAGAATTTCTGTAGCATATTTCTTTGGGTGGTTGGGGCTAATTGAATATGGCATCACGCATAGTCCTTATAACCTTAAAACTTTTGTTTCACTTATCACATTGTTATTTTTGACCAATATGTTTCTCTATGTTGGATGTTTCTATTACTATGATCTAATTGACACTGTTGTGTTATATTGTTTAAGTATATGTCATTAGTCTATGTGTATTACATGGTTAACCACATCCCACCTATGGGAGTGGCTTGAACTTATGGCTTTAAAAGGATGTGATGTCATTTAAATCTTTATTGCTTGATAAAGAGGCGGGAGCTTCGAAACGTTGTACTTATTACTTGCTTGATAAAAGTTTTTTCTTGATGAACAAGCAAGTTGTCTGGACTTTTTTGATATATATATAATTTGTCCTTTGGACTAGGTCACAGACCAGGGTTAATCTCCACTCCATTTTGTTGGTTTATATATATATATATATAAGGGAAGGATTAGGATAATGCGGCTGAGACTGCAGGAGAGGTGGCAAGTAACCACCTGGATTGGGAGGTAGAGCTTGGGTAATAGTCTAAATGAACTCACCATTGGGGTAGGGCTTCTGGTAAGCACCTGTAGGGACAGAGGAGAGATTTAGAAAGGATCAACATCGGGGGTGGAGCTAACTGCAAACAAGGACGGATGTGTTTGCAGGAGCTCTGTGCAAAGTTGGTCGGTTGAACAGTCCCTAGCCATCGGAAAGGATTGGATCTGATGTGGATCCCTAGTGGAAGCACCCAGCTGCTGGTGACACCCTGGCTGAAACCGAAAATGGTCCTAAAAATATTGACGCCATTGAGGCCTGCACAAATCGGCGTGCACTACATCAGGCTGTGCAGCCTTGGCAGTCCTGTAATAAAAGCAACACGTAGAAGACAAAACACCCAACTCACAGAGCAATCATAGCTGACCTTTAACAAAGGCGATCCATCCAGTGTGCTCAGTACCAGTTGTGGCTGTATTACTGGTGTCATGGAGGCCTAAGGTACATTAAACATATCGAAACTGTGTTGATCTGTGGGGCCTTTTCCTATGACAAACAATATTAAAGGAACAGTTCAGTGTGAAAATAAAAACTGGGTAAATAGATAGGCTGTGCAAAATAAAAAATGTTTCTAATATAGTTCGTGAGGCAAAAATGTAATATATAAAGGCTGGAGTGAACAGATGTCTAATAAAACAGCCAGAATCCAACTTCCTGCTTTTCAGCTCTATAACTCTGAGCTAGTCAGTGACTTGAAGGGGGGCCACATGGTACATTTCTGTTCAGTGAGTTTGCAATTGATCCTCAGCATTCAGCTCAGATTCAAAAGCAACAGATATGACCCATGTGGCCCCCCTCAAGTCTCTGATTGGTTACTGCCTGGTAATCAGGGTAACCAGTCAGTGTAAACCAAGAGAGTTGAAAAGCAGGAAGTAGTGTTCTGTCTGACATGTTATACATGAAATCACTTCAGCCTTTCTACATTACATTTTTGCCTAACTAACTATAATAGAAACATTTTTTATTTTGCACAGACTTTCTATTTACCTAGTTTTTATTTTTACACTGAACAATTCCTTTAAGACTGGAGACATTGCTTCCATAATAGAATAATGGACATTTAATTGGGGGCTTTTCTATAACGCCACAACAATTGCCCAGCAAGCTTTTTCTGCTATTGCTTACTACGCAGCTCCACATAAAAATAATGTTACGCTCCGCCCCTCCACATTTAATCCTATCATTCATCTGGATATATTGCTAATTTAAGCACTCTATACATATTTTATGGATTCCAATGACTAAAAATACAATTGAGTGGATAGCGAACGCACCTTGAGGAAAATGTGTCTTTTGTAAAGGCAAAGGTGTAATCTTTGGAGCCATAATAACAGTAGATTCTGCAGCACCGTGTTAATAATAAATCACACTGGTGATACTAATCTAATAATTGACTAATGATACAATCCAATCCAATTTTACTGCACCATGGGGAAAATAGGGAGAACTCCCCTCCCCCAGAAAAATAAAAAAACAGAAAAGCCACTAAAATTAGATGCCTATTTGGCTAAAGAAATAGGATGTACAGTAAATTGGTTGGAAGAGGGAGTGGATCCCCTGGAGCAAGCAACTCCTCAAAATCAACCTCCTAAGGTTCATTCAAGAGACGCTGCTTTAATTGAGCAATTTAAAATAACGCTACGAAAGGAGTTGGTTGTAACTACAAAAAAGATTACCTCTTTGACAAAAGAAATAAAGGATATAAGTAAGAGAACAGATACTTTGGAAAGCAGAATGGATGACACTACAACTGTATTAGAAGGTCATGAAACTGATATTTACTCCCTCAGATACCAACTATAAGAACTGCAAGATAAAATTGAGGACATGGAAAACCGATCACGCTGAGGAAATATTAGAATCAGGGGTCTACCACAGTCATACAAGAACTTGGACACTGACATGACTCAATTTTTCACCAAACTAGTTCCGCATCTTTCGCTAAATTGAAAATTGACAGAATCCATGGAGCATTGGGGAGGCCCCCTCAAAAAGGTAATCCCAGAGATGTAATACTTAAATTGCATTATTACACAACCAAGGAAGCAATAATGCCAGACAATCTTCTCATTTAGAATATGAAGGACACCCACTGCAACTTTTTGCAGATATCGCTCCAGCTACAATAGCCAAGAGGCGATCATTCAAACCAATAACAACGATTCTACAACAAAATAATATAAAATATAGATGGGCTTTTCCTTTTAGTCTTCATTTTTGTTCCGTGAGATGAAGCAACTGAACTGTTACACCAATTACAGCTCAAACAGCGATCTACTAATTCCTCACCGAATCAAGAGGAAGATTGAAATATCGCCTGCAACAATGATACAAACAAAAAGGGAGTTGAAAAGATGATAATAACCTTGTTTATATAATATCTCCTTTGCAATATTAGATGAGCTATATAACTGTGAGTTATAAATGCTTATTATGTGCTTTTATGTTATGCATTTAAAAATATGAGAGGCTCCAAAGAACAACCTGTTATACCACTCAGAACAGGATTATAACATGGGACGTCACAAAAATGTGACGTGTGTGATAACAAGATTTTCAATCATACTTTGAATTTATATCAATGTTTGTTTATGTTTTCAGTTAAGTTAATGGTATTAAGCCAAATCCATCTACATTATAACTTTACTCCTAACAATGTTAATGATAAAATCCAGGTTTCTACAGCTAAGCAAACATACTTTAGCCAAATATTGTTGCAAAATTATCTGATCATATGGCTAATCTAAAAATTATTACACATAACCTGCAGTGTTTCAACTCCCTGCAAAAATGGTCAAAAGCCTTTAAATATTATCATTCTATTCACTCTGATGTTTTGTTTTTGCAGGAAACACACTTTTCTTTAGATTCTATGCCCTCCTTTCTCTCAACTTACTCCAGTATATTACTTGGCTTCAGGTCCTGAAAAGAAAAAGGAAGTGGCAATATGTTTTAGTAAAAGCCTACATTTTAAGCTCCAGACTTTAAAAAGGGATCCAAATGGCAGATATATTTTAATTGTTGGTGAAATAATAGATTACTTAACTATTATGCGCCAAATGCAGGTAAGGACGCTTTTTTGAAATGTTGGAGAAAGTAATACAAATAAACCGGCAAGGTCCATTAATAATGGCAGGCGACTCTTACATTTGCTTAAATGCTAAACATGACAAAACTTATATGGACGTTTCTCAAACTAATGTAGATGCACCCCAAGCTAAGAAAATACTGGATATACTGTCGATAATAGATGCTTGGAGAAAAAGATGGCCCACAACTAAAGACTATACTTTCATTTCTAACCCGCATGACATATATTCCCGAATAGATCATATTTTCCTATCACAAACTCTAATATAGAATCACTGCTAACATTTTACCAATAGCATGGTCAGATCATTCTCTGGTATTGATAGAGTTAAGGTCACTAATATGTAAACCTTTACAACATAGATGGAGATTAAATAATGCAATCCTAGCGATTCCTCAGCTGCGACTACAAATAGAAGGAGCCATAAAACAATATTTTGATCTGAATCATCATACAGTCTCTTCACCAATAATATTATGGGAAGCTCACAAATCTGTTCTTAGGGGAGAACTAATAAGTATAGCAACAGCTCGTAAAAAACAAAAGAAAGAAAGAATACAGGAATTGCAAAATAAACTGCAAGCTTTGGAATTACAAAATAATTCCAAGCCTTCTGGCTTTAGATATCTCCAAATTCGACACTTTATTAATAAAGTGATTAAAGACTGTAATAATGTCTTAACTTCATCCGCCTGGGAACAAATGTGTTTTAAATTTCCCTGTAATAGAGGAATTATAACCATACTTTATAAATAAATTTTAAACAGATCGACCTCTACTCTCCCAAACTATACTAAACAATGGGAAAAGGAACTGAATAGAACAATAGATGAGACATCTTGGCAGCAGATCTGGGAAAATACAGCCAAGAGTTCAATCAATATTTTGGCACAAGAAACTCAATACAAAGTAATATCTGGATGGTACATGTTCCTGCTAAATTACATAAATATTACCCTAATTCTAGGTCACTATGCTTTAGGAATTGTGGTATGGAAGGATCAATGTTACATATTTGGTGGAAATGTAAAGAGGCGTTCCAAATTTGGTCTAGGATATTTACATTAATTTATTCAATCACGGGGATTAATCTTCAAAAAGATCCCATGCAAGCACTTCTGAATGCTGTAATCCCTATGTCAAACAAATATACTTGAAAATTGATACAGTTCATTTTCATAGCAGTGAAACAGACTATTGCAGCCTCCTGGAAGAAACGTTCAATTCCTATAGCTATGTTTCGTCTCAAAATAAACTGGATTATGGTTAACGAAAAATTGTTGAGCATAAATGTGGATAAACATAATATCTACACTGAAATCTGGAAACCTTGGATAACGTACACTAGTTTGTAATAATGGCAGTATATTGAGAATGTATATTGGGCTTGTGTATTTAGTAAGGTAAATTAAATAATAATGTTTGAGCTGAAACCTAAAGCTGAGAAATCTGGACAATTTAATATATTACAATAGGAGAATATTAGATATAAAGTTAATTGATAACATGAGAGTAGACAGTCACGTTTTATAAAGTTTATTAGTTTTGCTTTTATTGGCATGCAATTTATGACTTTGCAACACATGCATCAAAAATATGAATATGTACAGCAACAATGATGGAAACTTTTGTTTTATCTTGAGATGTGTCTGAACGAGATGCTTGCACTCTCCTCTGCGTAGGAGAACATTTATTATCTGAAAGTAAAGGAAAAAAATAAGTCATGTTAATAGTGAATATTGTATTGCTAACCAATAAAAAAGTATTGAAAAGGTAAAAAAAGTGAATCAACAAACAAACTGTGACCCTTTTCAACCCAGAGTGGCGGGAAATGGACGGAAGTGACCACATCTAATGAAATGAAAGTATTAACACATAGGGGCACATTTACTAAGGGTCGAATATCGAGGGTTAATAAACCCTCGAATTCGACCCTTGAAGTAAAATCCTTCGAATTTGAATATCGAATTCGAAAGGATTTAGCGCAAATGCTAAAAATCGTTTGATTGAACGATAAAATCCTTTGAAACTAATCTATTTTTCTTAGATCAAAAAAAGCTTAGAAAAAGCTTAGTGATGGGGAAGGTCCCCATAGGCTAACATTGTACCTCGGTAGGTTTAAAGTGGCTAAGTATGTAGTATAAGATTTTTTTAAAGAGATAGTACTTCGACTATCGAATGGTTGAATAGTCGAACAATTTATACTTCGAATCATTCGAATCAAAGTCGAAGTCAAAGGTCATAGTAGCCTATTCGATGGTCGAAGTACCCAAAAAAATACTTCGAAATTCAAAGTTTTTTTCATTCGAATCCTTCACTCGAGCTTAGTAAATGTGCCCCATAGTGTAATTAGTTAAGTGTGGAAAAAATTGCTAAACATGATCCATTGTGCAGCATTAAAAGCATCACACTATTTACATCATTATATGTATGAGTAATGAATGTTGTATCTAGCTCTCACCAGTAAATATGTTAAATAAGCCTCCTATTTTGGCATATATGCAGATATAAAAGCAGACATTGGTTTCTCACTATAGTATTGCATATTGCAACTGAGATTTAGCTGTTACAAGAAAAAAAAATTGGTTCATAAGCTTTACAATGTAGCTAAATCAATAGCCTAGAATAATTGTTATTGCACATATTAGCAAGCTCGTGTTTGTAGACGAGTAAACTGATACACTGTTTCCAGTCCAACCATTACCGAGTCTGTGTTACTCACCGGATCGTTGTAGAGCACAATCAGTCGATATGCTGTATGTGGATCAAATATGATTTAGCAGGCTCGAGAAATAAATCTAGATTATGTCTGTATATATTGTGGGCTGCCAAATCCACAAGGTAATCCGCTCACATTGTACTCAATCAGTCTATCAGGATGGTTAACGCTCAGTGAACTGAGCCCTTTATTTTATCTTATCTGGGTCATACCGTTACAGCAAATGCTCAGTCTCCATGCACCTGCGTGCTAGAGCAAACTGTGTAGGGGAAGGACACAGTCCAGTCTGTTCCTGTCATCGCCCTCTTCATCCTGCTTAGTCCAGTCCTGATCTTCGCCCTCTCTGTCCTGTTCTGCTCTGCACCTGATCCAGTCTGACTCATCTGCCTCATCAACCTGTTCCTGCCTTCCCTTTACGTGTTCCCTAGGCACATACAGCTCCTGCTTTAAGGACTCATCCTTCCCCCATCAGTGTCTACAGCGCCCTCTACCTAATCCTTAACATAAAAGAACAGAGTAGAGAGACTTTCAAACTTAGCACTAGAAAAAAAGAGAAGTGGGTAGTGTAACGTGAAAGTGTACTGAAAAAACAGTGATCAGGTATATAATTAAAGTGTCAGAGCAGAGCCGTGCTCACCGGTAGGCTCGGCACTGTCTGAAATAAAGAGGATAATCAGAAATTGTAAATAAGTCAAGTTCTTTATTTTAGTTATTAATTTTTTATTATTTATAGTATGTTATTTCAAAAAGCGTTGCAGTGGATGAGTATCAACACCACTAAGGGGAAAGTTGTTAGAAAGTCGCTGGGTATATTTCCAGAAGTAATCTATATAATCCACAGTGATTGATTCCATTGACATAGTGTACTGACGCTGGATTCTAGGATTGGTCCACCATCTATTTGTCCAGGACGGCACCTGGTCACTGTCCGCAAGGGGTATATGGACACGGACTCCCGTCTAAAAAGCGTCTTAGTTGTTAAAGCTGTATATGTAAATAAATTACAGAAGCTACAGCTATGTGGCCATCATTATCAGGCATACTAAGCAGTCCTTATGGGGATGAAGCCCCCTCAAGGGCCCAACAGGGTCTGTATCTCTACAATATTTGGGTTATACTGGTGTATTACATATGCACAGCGGTAATAATCATTGACAAGAATGGCAAATTATTTAAAAATAATAATCACAGGGACTCTGAAGATCGGTGACAGTGATTGGGGTTAACCCAGTTAGTGATGTGCAGTTGGGCCTAGTCACCCAATAATAACACAAAACATATAGACCATGCGTGAATGAAAAGAGAGAAATCTGTGTAAATTTACGTTTAAGCAAAACAGAGTGTACATAAAGAGTGATAGTGATCAAAGTGTCATTGGAGAAAAGAAGCATCTAAAGAGTAAGGTTGGTAAAAAAATAAAACAGTTGTCCAACTTTAACCCCTATGTCAGATGCTCTCTTATCCTTTATCATATTAGCTAACCTACATACATTAGTAAAGTCACATGCTTTGTATCACCCCCCATTGAACAGTTAGAGAGTCAAAAGTGTCAATAGAAGGGAGCATAAGAAATTAGTTTGTTCAATCTACGTGGACTTAATGTGTTCAGGCGATGCATCCATTTTAGTTCAGTTTGTAGTAGTCTTTCACGGTAACCATTGCGTGGTTGTTTAGCAACAAAATCATTGATCATGCTTCTGAGGGAGGCCAGCGTATGTTTATATGCCACAAAGTGCTTGGCCACTGGGGTATCTCCCTTGCCACTACTAAGTGCCATCCGAATGGTAGATCTATGGTTCGCCATTCTGTACCTGAAGTTGGTAATAGTTTTGCCTACGTACATTAGTCCACAGGGGTACTTGATGAAATATATAATGAACTTAGACGTGCAGGTGAGTTTATGCCTTCCCTGAATGTGGATGGTAAAATTGGGATCCAACAAGCATTTGTCGACAGGTGGCAGAGTCTGTACATCTAAAACAACCCGGTTTTTGTACTGGGTAGCCAGATGACAGAGCTAGGGTTCTGATAACAATGGACGGGTCTGTTTTGTCTATTAGATCCGTGAGGCTCTGTCCCCTTCTCCGTTTTGAATTATTTTTATTTTTTCCACACTTAGATGTGGTCACTTCCCTCTATTTCCCGCCATTAGGGGTTGAAAAGGGTCACAGTTTGCTTGTTGATTCATTTTGAAAAAGGTCAGATTGGTGACCGAAACGTCAGGTTCTTCCTTGTGAAATAAAAACCTTAGAGTGCAAGAGTTTTTCCAGTTTTACATTTGTCTCTTTGTTCTTTGCACCCAGGCAATGCTGTACAACCCTAGACGTGAGTGCTAGTATTCCTTCCGTATAGCCGAACGTCAGCAACTCCTTTTTGTTCTAATAAATGCTTTCTTTATGTTGTTATAAGCCCTGTGAGTGCTCGCCTTCTTTATGGATATATATATATATATATATATATATATATATATATATATATATATATATATATATATATATATATATATATATATATATATATATATATATATATATAAATATTTGTTGTCAGCCACTCCATCCTGATGCATTTCATTCCATTGGGCAATTCATTAGAGGAGTTATGGCTGGTGTAGGTCACATCCCTTTTATACAGGTATGGGACCTGTTATCCAGAATGCTCGGGACCTGGGGCTTTCCATAATTTGGAAAATTTTATAAATTTTAAAAAACCCCAAACAGGCTACTTCCAGTAAGGATTTATTATATCTTAGTTGGATCATATACAATGTACAGTTTTATTATTACAGAGAAAAATTAAATTATTGTCTATGCGATATAGCCTTTCTGTAATTCGGAGCTCTCTGGTTAATGTGTTTCTGGATAATTGTCCCCATACCTGTACCTGCATATTTATATCATACATATTCCAAGGTTTACTATTCTTGTATATCCACATATATATATTCATACCACATGGCCACTAACACTACCCCACCTATTACAGAAACCTGGATAAATTAATTATTTTCCTCATTTCCCGCATAGAAAATACATCCATAAAAAAATACAGGTTTGTTATTCACAATCATTACATTAATCAGGGTTTCTTGGTTTACATTTGGTTTTGGATCAAATGTATTATTTTAATATTGCATAAAAAATTAAATACTGTTTTAAAATTTGGATTATTTGGATAAATGAAGTTTATGAAAGATTCAGGTCCTTAACATTCTGAATAACAGGTACCATAGCTGTAGTAATAATAAATATACCCATTTTTGCAAAATTTTGTATCAAATGTGTCCACATGATAGGGAATGGCGATTCCACCCCAGTCATAAAAAGTCCTTATTGATAGTAGAGGAATTCTGAATAGCAAGCCAACTCTGATACAAGACAAGTTCCTTAACAACTATTGGAAACAATATGCAATAACAGTATAGAATTATCTAACATATAATGCTGTCTGTTAACAGATATCCATTAGTAAATTAAGAGTTCTAATACAATTTGAAAAATGTTTGTAAAATCATAAATTCACAGCTCAACTTTTTTTAAAGCAATATCAAAATGTAAATGTTTCTGTTATAGAGAAAAAGTTTAATATTATTATTTAATAATACTGATGAAGAAAATTACATTTGCATAAAAATAGCATTCCTCTATAATTCAGTAATTTAATTACAAATTAATCTATAGATGATAAAATAAAATCACTCTCTATACGAATGTTACAGACCACTGCTAGTGTTATAATCAAGAATAATGTACAATAAGGTACAATAAGGAATATATGGTTAGAATTACCGGGAAACAATTACTAAAATCACTAATTAAAGTCTGTAAGCACAAGATAGATGGAGATGTTGTTACTATTCTGCGGAGGATCCAAATATTCCCCTAGAGTACAGCATGATATAATAAATGTTAAAAGAGAACTAGATTTACAATACACTCTTGATATAGAGAATGCAACTCAATGGCAAACCAATAGACAATATTGTAAAGTTAATAAACCAGATATTCCTTTAGTTCGTACACTGCACTCTGTAATGCTCTCAAATACACCTTTACATAAAATCCGGACTAAAACTGGAACTACAGGAAATCCAGACAAAATATTGCAGGAGTTTATGGAATTTTATTCTAAGATATATCAAGCCCCTACTAAATGTAATGAAATTCAAGCAGATAACTTATTTTCTCATATCCAATTACCTACTCTTACCCCAGAACAAAAACAAATTATGGACAATGATATTACAAACGAAGAAACTTTACTAGCTATTAAATTACTTCCGAGTACCAAAACGCATGGTCCAGAAAATTCTTTTTTAGCAACTTTAATACACCAAGATCATGTGGGGTTTGTTCCTTATAGAGAAGATGGAGAAAATATAAGGAGGTTAATACAATTAATATATACCCTTAACTCCTCCAAGACCACAGCTTTAACACTATCCTTAGATATTCAAAAAGCATTTGACACAGTCACCTGGGACTATTTATACTATGTGTTGAAGAAATGGAATTTTGGAGACAAGTTCATTCTACTTATTCAGGCTTTATATAACATAGTACTATGTTTAAATCCTTCAAGACACACTCTTGGGGCCAAGGTACATGCAGTGATTTTGGGTAGTTTGCCTGTGTCTGGGTATGCTTGTTCATCTCTCATTGTGATTTCTAATTATCATTTGCATGTTCACTCACTTACATAACTGTGTGCCTCTATAAGACTTCTTTAGGGGTAATTTACTTATGGGAGAGCAGTGTGCAATTTACAAAAACCTTAAATGGCCATTTTTTTGCACTTTGCACACTGCCTTTCTCTCTCCCAAAACATGGGTCTGCCCTGATGAATGGTTGCTATAACTGTATTCATAGGTCATAGTAGATGGAGACACATGCATCTCACCTTTAGGACTCCACCCTTTAATTGTAAAGTGTCTGAGAGTGTCTGACTGGGTCTGGGAGGGAATGAGGTCAGGCTGCATGAAGGATGGGACTGTCTCTGTGACTCTGACTGGGTGACTAGAAGTCGAGACTGTCTGGAACTGATCTTACTGACAAGTCTGGAGTTAAAGGAGTTTTCAATAGCTATTTCTGCAGTGATCTTACTGGCAAGTTTAGGGTTATTGAAATGCTCATTGGCCAGTTTTACATGAAATGTAGGTGCCACATTGTGTCTTGTAATGCTTTGGCCCTCAATATGTCACAAAAATGGTGGGGGCCACTGGTGTACATCGTGCTTTTAATGCTGCTATTCCAAAAATGAAAAAGGGTGTGTTTTTCTAAAATGTATATGATATTTAGGAGTGTGGCCACAAAGTGGTTCCTGCTTTGGCAGAATATTTTTTATCTTTTTCGGTTTTCTAATGTGGGGATCCAGAGGAAGGAGGGACCCAAACGCACTAACTCCTTAGGCCCCATTTAGTCTTAATTTGGCTCTGTAAGCAACCCAATTCACCCACCTCCTGAATCATACATAAAAGTGTAAAAAACTATGGTGGCTTTTCCTTTTTTTAAGCGGGATTGGATGCAAAAGTCCTAGCGTAAACTTTTTTTCACTTAACATTTTTCCCCAGACTTTTGAGAACATATGAAACATATGAAACATTCATTTTACAGTGGACTCATGTGTAGGGCATTATATTAACTCTTTTGTCTTTATTAAGGTTCCTTGGACATTTGTAATAAAAAGTGGCCACTTTAAGCATTTGCACCAACATCTCTAATAAAGATGTCCATACAACTTTATTGTACCTGCCCTATTCAAATTGACCTAAGAGTTGCTAATCTTCACTATAAAATGCTCGTAATGCCGAAGTAACGCTAGTGAAAAGTCATCAGCAATCAGCACCCAGGACGTAACTTTGTATATTAGTGTATTAGCGTAGTGGTACCGAATTTGAGAGGTAAGATGCTTTAACACCATTCCTCAGTTCAATATTGTATTGTACACCAAGTTGGGTAGGTTTTCAAAGTCTTTAATATCAGATTCTGTCTTCTCTGTGTACACATGTACAGTTTGTAGTAGATGTCCTATAATTATGCATACAGGAAAAATATGTGGAATATACTGGAAATACGTATATTCAATCAATAATTTAATATAGCAAATCACCACGGTCAAAAGTAAAATATGACTTTGGTATCCCATGGAAATGTATATCTCTGGTTCACTATCTACTGTTACAAATCTAATCAGCTCTGTATCTCATATTACACAACTGTGTCATACAGTATACATATTAGACAAATACAATCTTATCTGTTTTAAAAGACCTGTGAGTGCTGTCACTTCTACTGTTTCTACTATATATATATATATATATATATATATATATATATATATATATATATATATATATATATATAAATATTTTAAAGCCACCTCATTAGATGTGCTGCTTAATTGCATCTAGCAGCATCGTACGATCCATTTGTTTGAAAAAAAAAATAGCCCTCTCAATTATAATATGCTACAGCCTGAGAGAAATAATAAAGTTGTTTCTTTGTCTTTCTAGTTTCTCAAGGAGAACCAGTGCACCCTAGAGAATCCAACATCAAAGCACAAAGCTTAATGGAAATATGCAGAACTGTCATTTTGGAGATGAAGAGTTTCATCTCATTAAGATGCAGAGTTTCTAAATAAATGTTCTACATTTTATAGAGTAAACTGTGTCCTAATGACAAGGAAAACATTTGTTTCTAAGTTGTGAAAAAATAAACTTCAGCCAGGATCTGACAGTGAAGCCTTCTCTTGCACATCAGCTCAGTGTTCCGTAACTGTATCTCTTTCCATTGAAGGTTTTTATATCCACATGGCAGGACAATAGGAAGAAGCAACAGTTAGAATACAGAGAATTCATTTTATGAAAGTCATGTTATTGCATCTAAAAAGTACAGTAAACTATCTAGAGTATATTGGTATCCATTAAGGGATTAGGCATATAAAGTGTTGTCAATACAGTTAATGATTTAACAAATTTGGGAGCAATAAAAACAGCAACCAGATATGCTTTAAATGGGTGCATTACAGGTAAAAACAAATTATTAGAAATTAATACTAAATTATTAATATTAAAGTACAGGACCTGTTAGCCAGAATGATTGTGACCTGGGGTTTTTCAGAGAATGGATAATTTGTATCTTCATACCTTAAGTCTACTCAAAAATCATGTATACATTCAGTAAACTAAATAGGCTGATTTTGCATCCAAGAAGGATTAATTATACCTTAATTTGGATAAAGTACAAGGTACTGTTTATTAATACAGTGAAAAAGGAAATAATATTTATAACTTTGGATTATTTGGATAAAATGGAGTCTATGGGAGACAACCTTTCTGTAATTAGGAGCTTTCTGGATAATGGGTTTCTGGATAACGGCGCCCATACTGGTATATACATGAAAGAAGACTTCATAAACACTTTGGTCTTTCTGCATCATCACGCTATTATTTCGAATCCTGAGACACATTTTATTACATTTTTGTAAATAAACTGTTGTGCCTTAACAAATGACTTATCACTTTTATAATTTTTTTGTAATATTTTTAGTGGTGTCAACAAAACCTTAAAAATCTAAAAAAGGACATTTACGGTAGAGGATTATATAATGCATTTTAGAGAGGAAAAAATAGTCAGTGTTTACACTCTTATAATAGCTGAACTAACTTAGCTGTCATCAAGGTTAACACCTTTGCTGTTCCTCTTCCCAGTAAAAGAAAGGTTATGCTTTCTATGATTGCTATGCCAGCATTTTTACTGTTGTTAGTATACCTTAGCGTTCCCCATAGAGCTGTTAAAGGCCTTCATAAAATGCTGTGGACTTTTTCTATTACCTCAATTATTTGTGGAGGTAGACAGTTTTTAGTTTCTAGCTATTGTGTTTTAGATACAGTTAAAATATGAGGTATTAATGCTCTAGTATTTGGAAGGATGCATATTGGAATTTAAATTTTAAATAAGATTTTGTCAAGCTTCCCTTAATCTTATAGGGAGCTTTCCCTTTAAATATTAATCAATCAGATCATTGTATTAAAAAATGAGGATTACAGAAATAGGTTCATCATAAATGATAATAAATAAAATATTTAGAAAAAAAAGATTTTTTTCGGAATTTGACCAAGGTGGGAGAAGACCACTACTACATTCTGAATTTGACCACGGTGGGAGAAGACCACTACATGTGAAAAGTATCTGCTTTTTGTCCACAGCCTCTGTAAAATGTTGAGGATATTTATAGGTTAATTTATTTCTGTTTGCCTAGATGGTGTTAAGTACTAGCTTTATTCATTGACACATTTAGGGGGCAGATTTATAAAACAACTCACCACAGAAATATTCACTCACTTTCTATCCATTCCTTTAGGATTTTTAGAAGCATATTTATCAATGGGTGAAAGTTAAAGTGGATGTTTTCTGTAGATAAATCAGTACTAGTGATGGGCGAATTTATTCGGCAGGCACAAATATGTGGCAAAACCCGCGTTTTCCCGCCGGCGAATAAATTTTTTTCGACGCCGGCATCTGTTTTTTTGGACGCTGGTGCATTTTTGCCCGTGAATGTGTGCCGGCATAAAAAAAACACGGAGGGCAGTGTCAAAAACGAGATGTCGGCGCCATTTCGTGAATTTTTTGCCGTTTCATGAATTTCGCAGGAAATTCGCAAATTATTCTGCGAAGCGAAACATCACAGATTCGCCCATCACTAATCACTACCTTAGTTACTTTATTATGCTCATTGTGCAGGTTTCAGTTGTGACTGTTGCCAGTTTAGAAAAATTTATTTTATATTTTGGCTCAGATTTTAGAAACAAGTTAAAAAATGTAAGAATGGCATTTTTTACATTTGGTTGTATGATATGTCTCTATTAAAGATAAAGAAAAAGATATGGAAAATGTACTTTACTTGATATGACAATAGATTGTTCTTGTCAAAAAGGTCACCAACAATCTACATGCCTGTTCCTATCCTTCTGGAGATTCCCATATCACACATAATTCTATTGCTATCTTGGCGATTGCTTTTAGATCACCATAAATTATTTAGTAAAACCGCTTGTCAGTTAATTGTATTCCTTGTTTCTTAACAGTGAATCCCCTAATGTTGATTGTATATTGAAGAATGCTGGGCGTTGTAGTCTAGCAACATCTGGGGAGTCAATGTTAAGAAATAAATGAACACTTGTTTGGAATGTCATTTTTTTTTTAATTTTTCAACTGATGTTTAATAGACTTTTAGTTCCCAGGTTGCAAATCTATAGTGATCCAAGTGATGTCCATATACCAAACTATAAACCCTGTAACATTGCATTACAGGCACACGTCTCCCGTAGTTCTGCCTCTCCATAGTTCTGGCCCTGCCTACAGAGTCATTTTAAAAGGACTATTCTCGCATTTACAAAGTGCTCTTAAGGCAAGGGCATACTAGTGTAGGGATGTGAAAATCTTAGACACCCTTACACTTTACAGACAGGCACATCCCTAGTAATATGGACACCTCAGTGGGTCCTTATGGGGACCTTGTGCTTATGTAACCCCTGCAGTTCACACAGTGTACTCTAGAGGCACTGTGCCAGAGTATAAAAGGTTTAGGAACCATGTGCTCTGGGTCCATTGCTTTAGCCCAACCAAGCAGGCTGGAAGGGAATGGGTAGTGCTGACCCTAGGCGCCTTGGCCCTAGTAATTAGATAGCTATACTCGTTTTATAGATTGCTCTAGGAGTGATAGAGAGGTTAATTAGTTGAGCAGCTCAAGGCTCCGCCGAGGAGATTAGAGGGATTAAGATCCCAGCGTATTACTGACCCAGAGTAAGGAACCAAGTGTTGAGATAGGGATGTCAGGAGTTCCCCTAGTCTGCCACTGGAAGATATCCTGAAAACTGGGCAATACCCATCGCATGCTGTCAACTTACTCTCTGCTGTATATTCCCTAGCCTGTGGGGATTCAGCCTATACGTGCTGTGAGTATATGCTTCCTTTATGCTGCTGTGTATGTTCTATACTCCATTGTGGAGTGCTAAATGATCTCTGTGCTATTGTTCAATAAATACTGTTCTGTTCTGAACTACTGGCGCCCATCATTGTGCTATCGCATCAGGTTACAGTCACACTACACCCTTGCCTCCCCCCCGCTGCGAGGGCTTACCCCTGAGAAAGAGAGCTCATCGGTGGTCTCAGCCCACCAAGGAAAGTAGCTAGACTGCCCTAGCACAAGTCAGTTTACTATAGCGCTACATTTTGGCACCCAACGTGGGGCTCTTAAAGGGTTTAACTGTAACTCCCCACGCGGCCTAGTGTGACAGGCGCTGCGTGTGCGGACTCAGTAGGAAAAAGGCACCTGGGCGGGGAAAGTCTGTAGTTCTTATTCCCCAAGCGGTGTGCCTACTGATTATATTGTGAGCGTGTATCCCTCACACATTGCTGTCACAGCAAAAGCATAATGGCTCCCCTGTCTGAAGCTGCATTGTGGGTCTGGTCCTTAGAAATGGGAGCGGATCCTGACTACACGTTTGTAGTGGTTAATGTCCCAGAGGGGTGCCCTATAGATGTTGTGAATCATTCCTTAAGGGGCAACCCCATATTTAATGCTTTTGAATATGTTGCACAAGAACCGTCCGATGAGAAAGGATTTGTCCGGGTCTTGTATTGGGTCCCTGCCGTACCTAGCAGTGATACATGGCCTTCCAAGGTGTACCCTATGGGAGTCTCTGCAGAGGGGTGTCCGTGCCGGTATCAGAGCCTGCCTAAGTCTGCCCAGCCTATATGCAGTCCCGCTCCTCTATCATTGCTTAATTTGACCTCTGAGCAGGGCCGGACTGGGAGTAAAAAGCAGCCCAGGCAAAAAAATTAAAGCAGCCCACACGTAAATGCATGCTGGTGTTTTACACATACACAAATATATTTTATATATGTATATATAAAATATGGAGATAATTTAAAATATAATTCCAAAATCATAAACTCCCCCTCATCATAGACATAAAGTTTACAGCCAGCTCTTACAATAATTTATAACTCGGCTTCGGTGCAGGGGGAGGGTTTATGATTTTGGAATTATACAGTATTTACAGAAAAGTAGAGGCTAACAAAAAAAAAAACAGTAGTAGTCAGTGGGGGGGGGCTTCAAATTCTTCTGTCACCGCTGATCACTTCCTCCTAGGTCACGGGGTCAGACTTCTGCTGCGTGCCTGCTTGCGTCTGTCTCTTTCACAGGATAACAGAAGTCAGAGTCAGGAGCATGAATAGATCAGCAATGACAGGGAGTTCCAAAACGTTCACAGGCACTGGTAGGACTGCAAACGGGAGGGGGAGGAAGAAAGTAAAAGCTCCTACCGTCCGTGGTGCGGGGCTGAAAGATAAGTTAATTAGCTGGTCCCACCGTGCCATGTACGTTGGTGTGAGTGATTACTAGCTGGCAAGTGCAGCGAGCACCGCATCTAATTAGGCAGCGGGCGGCCCACTAGAATGCAGGGTAGAGCGGCCCCTCGGGCATTTGCCCGAACTGATACATTATCAGTCCGGGCCTGCCTCTGAGTGTGAGGATCTGATGATAGATGAATCTTACTATAGCTCCAGCCTATGGGAAGAGAAAAACGACTGTAGTATCAAGGATTCAGAGTACGCTGAAATTAAAATGTCTACCCCTGGGCTAAATCCATTCCTAGCTGCTGATGCCATAGACTTCAATGAATTTATGCTAGTTGAGGAACTGTTTGTTTGGCCCTGGGAACAGAACCATTGGTGGACAGTTGCCCTACGACACCACCACCTTCACCGCCACCTATACTGCCTTGTGTAGGAAAAGTTGCTGTTAAGGAATTTTGTGTTGCGCAACCTCCAGAGCCAACGCCCTACCCTGCATGGGTAAAGAAGGGAAACGCGAGAAAAAGTAGAAAAGGGCATACCAGATTATCCCAAGGGGGTGTTAACCGAGCTATGGCGCGACGTCCCACCCTGGAGGATAGTACCGCTGCCATATTGAGTTTGGTTTCCATGCTGTTAGACTCGGCTGAGTCAGATAGGTGGTTGACGAACCAATTGCTGAGTGCGTTGCCGAACCGCTTGAGGGAGGGGGGTGTCAGCGGCTGCAGCCCCCGCACCCAAACTTGTCCCAGAGAAGGCCTCTGTACCCGCACCAGAGGGCGTATTAGAGAGATTACCTGGTGAGTCTATGCTCACCTCAGGTTGTGCCTCCCCAAACAAAGTGGTTCCGCTTGAGGGAGATGTGCCCGTGACCGCGGCTGCGATCAGTGAAATCACCCCGTCCGGCTGGACGGCAGATGTGTGCTCCACTACCCCTTCGTTGAAGCCTGAGGGCTTGTGTGATATTTTGGCGGCCGTGATGCCTACACCTTTGGTTGTGTCTACTACAGTGTTGGATGCACCAGGGGGAGAAGTGTGTACCCCTTGTGCTATAGTGACCCCCGTTTGTTGTGTGCCTGCACCAGAACCGCTACCAGAAGACTGTTGGGAAAGGGCGTGGCACGCGCCTGAAGTTGATGTGGCCTGCAGGTCTGACGCTGTTCTTAAATCCTTGGAGGAGGAATATTTTCAGCATGAGTCGAATTCTGGAACAGAGAACCCGCTGGTTGAATCTCAAGTTTCCAAAACTCCTATGGTTGTTCCAGGAGCTGCCGCTCCTCATGTGAGGTCTAATTCTTCTGAGTCAAAGTCTTCATCCCGCAAAGTGTTGCTCAGTGATTCGAAGCCTTGTGGGGATTTGACTGTCACCATCTATACAGCTCTTGCTGTTCCTACTCCAACTCCAGTCATAGGCCATGATGTGGAGAAAGTTTTCATTTAACCGATTGGGGCCGATTGCACCCATAGCACCCTCCATTCGAGACCCTCCAATATTGGAGGATGATGAGGATCTGCTGGATAAGTTGATGTCCTCCAGTGTGAACAGTGCTGATGAATCCATACTGGAAGTTCCTGCACAGATTCGGTGCCAAAGTAAAAGGTCTGTGGTGAGTGAGCCAACCAAATCTGTATGCCCCAAAGTGATTGTGCCTCAAACTCCTAGTGAACCTAGAGAGAGCACTCAAGTGGCTGAGCTGTACCACTACTAGTGGGGAAAGATATCCCTGGAGAGGGAAAAGAATTTGCTGGCTGCTATCCCCAAGCCTAAGGACGATAATCCCTTAGGACCAGTTCCAGGATGGGAAGAATATGAGGAGACTCCAGAAGCTGAGCATGGTCCAGGCCCTCCTACAGAAGTGCCTCATAGCTTTATTGCTCCTCCTATCATAGGCCCACGAGGAGGAAAAAGATTTCTGGGTGCTGCCAGAACGGGCAGACCCCAACGTCTTCACTTCTGTGTCCAGAGTACAGAGAGTGATTACTTTCCATGTGCACCGGACCTGGGGTTACTTTATGCCCTATGCTCCTCTGTGGGTGTACGAAAAGGTGGCTGCATCTTATGAGAATTGGCTGATTGACGAGATCCTAAGAAAGGAGAAGATGCACCACAGTTGCCTCACAAACCCCGACAAGGTGAGGCGTGAGCAGGATTGGCAGTACCTGCACTCCATCGAGAAAGAGTGGTGGTATGGTCGCACCATTCTCCAGAATGCAGTGAAGAGCTGTGGGAAGTACAACCCTACCAAGTACTTTAATTTGGAAGTCTATTTGGGAGATGGACAATGGGTGGACAAACCCCATCCCAAGTACTACATCCCCTATGAAGACACCAAGGCCAGGTTTCTTCACATGATCTGAGTCTACTGGTGGGTGGTGGTTCGTTTTTCCACTGATGATGCTCCATTGGGAGTGTGTTCCGGTTACATTTTTCCTGTCCCTCCAAAGTGATTGAACTTTCTTCAGGGAAGGATTTTTCTTCTTTCGCTCCTCTTGGAGTTAGGTCTAAGGACTGTGTTAGTTAACACCTGCCGTTGGTAGGTTCATCCAATTTTTCCCTTTTACCCTCCTAAGTGCATTTGAAAAAGGACTGTGGGTTCGACTATTTGATGGACTAGAATACTGATGTGTTTGAAATGCAGTATTTCTAACTTGTACCTTCTTTTGCAGGTGTTTACTGATAAAGTTTACCTGCCCATGAATGAAACTGTTGCTATTGATATGTTTCTTTCCAGCTATGCCATTGTACCTGGGTTACTCAGGAGAGTTACCCCGAAGAGGTTATAAGGTAATGGTATAGAAATGCAATACATATAGCTAAGTGCAATGTATTTTTGGTCTCTGAAAAGGTTTCTTGCATGATGTGCCTTAACTGCTATATTTTCAGTATTTGCTCTTTGAAAGGTTCCTTGCCGGGACGGAAGGAATTCACCAGGGGGATAATGTAGGGATGTGAAAATCTTAGACACCCTTACACTTTACAGACAGGCACATCCCTAGTAATATGGACACCTCAGTGGGTCCTTATGGGAACCTTGTGCTTATGTAACCTCTGCAGTTCACACAGTGTACTATAGAGGCACTGTGCCAGAGTATAAAAGGTTTAGGAACCATGTTCTCTGGGTCCATTGCTTTAGCCCAACCAAGCAGGCTGGAAGGGAATGGGTAGTGCTGACCCTAGGCGCCTTGGCCCTAGTAATTAGATAGCTATACTCGTTTTATAGATCGCTCTAGGAGTGATAGAGAGGTTAATTAGTTGAGCAGCTCAAGGCTCCGCCGAGGAGATTAGAGGGATTAAGATCCCAGGGTATTACTGACCCAGAGTAAGGAACCAAGTGTTGAGATAGGGATGTCAGGAGTTCCCCTAATCTGCCACTGGAAGATATCCTGAAAACTGGGCAATACCCATCGCATGCTGTCAACTTACTCTCTGCTGTATATTCCCTAGCCTGTGGGGATTCAGCCTATACGTGCTGTGAGTATATGCTTCCTTTATGCTGCTGTGTATGTTCTATACTCCATTGTGGAGTGCTAAATGATCTCTGTGCTATTGTTCAATAAATACTGTTCTTTGTTCAACTGTTAAAGAACTACTGGCGCCCATCATTGTGCTATCGCATCAGGTTACAGTTACACTATACCCTTGCCTCCACCCCGCTGCGAGGGCTTACCCCTGAGAAAGAGAGCTCATCGGTGGTCTCAGCACACCAAGGAAAGTAGCTAGACTGCCCTAGCACAAGTCAGTTTACTATAGCGCTACACTAGTGTATTGAACACTTCACTCCATCAGATGCATATTAAAGAAGTGGATGCACTGCAATCAGCGGCTTCATGTACATGCATTTGAAAGTACAGATTCTGCCTGCATGATTCTGAGCTGCAGAGATCGGAATGCCCGCTTTTGCATTTTTAACTCCAGTTTCGGCAACATTTTCTTCAATGTGTTCCTTTAACAAATTATTAAGTTAATTGCCCATCACAGATGTCAAACTGGATGGTGTAGTATTTTTGAAATGTCAAAATAAAAGCCGGGCAGATTATAAAAAGAAAAAGCATGTTTCATAGAACAAGAAAGCAAAAAACAGCTTTTCAGTAAAATTCCTTGCATGAAGTTTTGTTTTTAAACATGTATGAGAACAGAAATATATTCTGGAGATCAAAAAAATCAGCGACATTGCATTAAGCAAGCACAATATTACCATAATTAATAAACAAGAGCAGCTTCGAAAGAACATTCAAATTTAATTTATCCTTAAATTGATTTGTTTGCCTTGCTCTCCGTGATATACAGATTTCAAAACCATTGATTTACATGTTCTTTTCCACTTAGTCTAAAGCTGACATCAGTACAAGACAACAGCAGTCACAATTACTACTTCTGTAACCATAATTAGGCATCTGCAATTATTTTGTCTAAATTCATTACCTTCCAAAATAACCCCCTCTTCCTTTGTTTCCTTCCCTGCAATCAACATTGATAATGGGAAAGTTTAAACCAAGACTAAGAAGTTCTTGACAGAATGTGCTATTTGATAGTCTTTTTTTTTTGTATTGAATTTGTTTGGTCATAATGGTGACTTATTGGGGATCATCGACATTTCTTAATCACAACCTGACAAGTTTAAAGGTGAAATTCCAGAAGAGCAGAAATGTTTAAGTCAGCAGATAGAAGTGGATGTAACTGTTATAAGACCTGGTGGTCCAATAGTGCAACAGGGATGCCCGTCGCTCCCTTCACAGGGATGCCCACAATCCTCTTGTGTGTGCACGGTCTGTCTTTTATGAGGTCTGTCGCAGCACAATGAGGTTGTGGCGCTATGATGTCATTGTGTATGCGAAATTATAATATTTAAAGGCCCCATTACTGATTTTCAACTGCCCAACATAGCTCTGTTTATCCTTAGGTGAGTTCTCTAGCTGTTCCTGTTTTCCTGACCTCTGTCTGTTTATTAACCTTTGCTGTTTTGCTACCTGGACCAACCTTTGCCAGTTTGTACTCTCTGTCTACACATGTTTGACCTTGGCCTGTCTACTATATCCCTGTTACTTCTGAGACATGCTCCGGTTCCCTTGCTTGCCCAGAAATCTTGTCTTGGTTCTCTCTTGGGTGAGAACCAGGGGATTCAAGCATCAACGTTTCAAAGTTTAGTGAGCTGGGAGACCAGTAAGTAGTAGGTTGTAGTAATCTATGAGGAATAGGATAAGGGCATGGATCAATGTTTAAGTAGTTGCTTAAAAGAAAGAGGGATAAACTATTTCCACACCACTCTCCTATTTGCTGGAGGAACTGCGGGACTCAAGGCATCCTTTTATATGTCTTCTGAGAATGCCGACTTATCCAACCCTTATGGAGAGAGGTTAGATATCTCTTAAGCCAACTGATATCCATTCAGTGCTATTGGGCCCTATCATACTCTTATTAGCTAAACTTAAATTGTTTAAAAGCAGACAAACTTTAGTCAATTAAATACTTTTAGCTACACGTATGATGAGTGGACAGCAACAGAACTTTTGAGGTGGGTAAAGCCCACATCCAAAACAAGAAAGAACACTATCTCAACATTTGGTCTATATGGGAGTTACGAGGCTTGGCATCCACCCTGACCCACTGAGCCTAACTGAGACCAGACGCTAAACCTGATTTACAATGATGTACTGTATTTATTTTGAGTAACACTGAAACCTATCTTTACTCGAATCTAAGTTTTAGTTCCAGTTACATATTTACTGTACACCCTGTTACTACTTAGGCATAAAATTATGACTAAATGTTGTGAACACGAAACGTGTAAGGCTGTAATAATAATATAATAATGACATATTTTACTTTGCCTGGTGGAGGACTGCTCATTTGAGTGCCTGCTCTACATTTTTTCGGTTTTGAACCTCTCCCTTTGCTGTAGGCTCAGGGTGATGCACCTGGGCCTCTCTCTTGATTTGGTGAGTTATGTTGATACTAAGAACTACCTGTATGTGTATAAAATGTAAATGCTGACATAAAGCAGAACACAGGCCATAAAAGCCCTAGCTATAAATTGAGCAACTTTTGCTACACTTTACTGATACATATGTTATGAATGGAGTGATTTTGAACATTGTAATATTTTGAAAAATGCCAAAAAAATGAATTGAGTAAGAAAGAAAGAAAAAAAAAAAAGTCAGTCAGGTGCACTAAATCAAAACAGCTATGAGCATGCCATAAACATGAATGGTTAAAGATAAAGTATATTCATCCTAGAGTTCTAGGTCTTAATATCGGTGGTAAGTGACATTTTATAATCTTCATTAAAAGAGAATTAAAGCCTAACTAAAGAAGTATGCTAGAAATGTTGTACATTATGTTTTGGCCTTCTGTACCTGCCTAGGTCAACCACAGCCCTTAAGCAGTGAAGATCTATACCTGTGGAAATGCCCCATAAGCCCCCATTTTCATTTTTGGTGATTCACTGCATATGCTCTGTGTTGCTGTAAGTTACTAAGTTTAGTGATCGATAGTGATCAATATACAGTACACATAGAAAATAAATGTCACAGTATAAGTATGATTAGTCATTAATACAGATAATTACTACTTAATAATTAGCCTTGTAGCATCAGTTTGTATTACAGGCCAGCCTCATTTTCTTCTTAATAATTTGTGACCACCCCTAAGCTTAGCTTCTCAACAGCTGCTAAGGGCCCACTGAGCATGTGAGTGTCACATTCACTTTCCAAGAAGGTGACCCCCTGTGACAAGTTTGAAGTCCTGGACCATTGCTGCTATTGAGATGCTGAAACTTTAGGCTGGTACAATAAGTTTAGTATGTCAAATATGGCATTTTTTACTATATTCATTTTTAGGGTTTAGTTTTCCTTTAATAAAGCCACCTGGACCTATATGTTTTTTAGAATATAGGTGAAAAGATCAATTTAGATTCTTTCTTGAAATGTTGCATATATTTTACTATTTTTTTCTTCTTCTTAGTATACTCAGGCACATTGAATTTTTAGATTCTATAGTGATATTTTAATTTTATTTTGGAAAATTTGTTGAAAGACATTTTATTTGCTTTTCTATATTGATAGTACATCTGTTTCTCTATCTTATATGATATCAGACAAATAGAAAAACATCTATAATAGATCAAACTTGGTACGTTTAAGACTTCCCAGCAGCAATCTAATTATCTATGAAGAACATTTTTAAGTCATTGTTGCATTTATCAGAAACAATGACTGTGTCAGTTTGTCAGAATATGCTTGACACTCAGTACTTCTGTATTGTTGTACTCAGCATTGCTGCCTTTTTCCTGCCTTGTGAGGAATAAGACAGTAATAAAGGAACCAGTTGCCTTTCAGATTTCAACCAGTAAGAACATGTGGTGAACATTAGTGGAAGGACCCTAACTGAATCTGAAATGTGTGTATTGAGTAAGGTCCTGGGATATGTACCTACTTGTAATGGAGATGAATTGCTTTTACATGTATAATTGGATTTTTTCCCCCGATTATTAAGACTGAAAAGCTAGACATTTTTTACAGGAACAGCATCAGGTGAGCCAGCTACGCTTTATGTCACATTATTTTGATGGTGAATCACATGGGCACTATTAACTATATTAATATATGTTTATTTTCACATTTAGATGCATTTGTGATTTTTTCACTTGTGACACTATATCACTGCGATTTGGGTGCTACTATAAATAAGATTTTGGTTTAGGCGCCATTATGTTCATGAGGCATATGTCCTTATTATATAATTCTGTTATAAAACTAAATGTTGTGGTTGCTAGGACACAATCTGTCAATGGTTATTTACATGTGCCTGCCTTGGCTGCCAGGATACTGCTTAGATTTATCTCTTGATCTCTGTGCATGTGCATATTGTGGGGATTTGCTCAATTGGTGGCTGCAGTGCTTGCATAACATGAAGTGAACAGCAAGTGGAGTTTGTAAACAGGACTGGGCCTGCTCGTTTATTCAGCAAAATAACACAGTTCAAGTGTAAAAAGAAAACAGCTTACTTCAGCATGGCATAAATCCAAACAGTCAGGAACTTTCAATGCCTCCTTACAAGCCCCAGTACCTCTCCCAATGAGTGTGGCTGGCTTGGTTTTAGGGAGCCTGATCTCTCCTCTCAGTGCTTCCCCCTTCTCACTGTTCTGAATCGTAACACTCCTTTTACCATTCAGTCAGCTGAACATGCTCCTGGCACAAAATCCGTAATGGACCTAGGAATGGAAGCTTCAACCCACCCAATGCTCTACAAAGCCTCCGGACTCCAGGACCCAGACCAGAAATTCAAAACAACTCAGAGAAAACCATAAGCTGGTTTTCTCCCTATATCTATTCCCTGGAGCCCCTCACCATGTATAGGTAAGAAACCTAGGTGAAATATAGACACAATTTATATCTTTTCCAGCTGGTGTCTCACAATATATACGTGTCCACCTTGACTGCCAGGATATAGCTTAGACTTATGTCTTGATCTCCATGCATGCATATGCTAAAGATATAAGACATATAGGGAGCCGCATCACGAGGCTGGGTCTGGTATCCAGGGAAATGACATTGGCGGACATGACATCACAAATCCGGAGAGAGAGAGAGAGAGATTATTTTCATACCACCTTTTGTTTGTACAGTATATTTCTGAGTGTGCAAACCCAACATATGTGATATAGTGTTTCGGCATTCTTAGTGTGGGGGTACCCTTGGGTTGCTTGCACCTCGCATAAAACTTCTGCATCTTTGTTGCTTTGTTAGCTGGAGTGCCCTCCATTGATCTGTATTTTGGTGTTACAATTTTGCAGTTTGCATTTTATGCAGCCTGGTTGATAAGGTCCAACTTTCCCTAGCAACGATGTATTATTTTTAATGACTGGAATATGAATAGGTGATGGCCTGAATAGAAAGATGAGTAATAAAAAGAAGCATTAACAATACATTTTAACCTTACAGAACATTTGTTTATTGTATGTGGAAAGAGTCAGAAGTAGTGATGGGAGAATAAATTCGCCAGGTGCGAATTTGCAGCTAATTTCCGCATTTCGCCAGCATAAAAAAATTTGGACGCACATCAAAAAAGTTTCTCACTTCAAAACCATTGTGCATCAACATTATTTGGATGCCCATTGACTTTAACGTTGTAGTCAAAATTGACGCAGGCATCAAAAATCTCATTTTACACATTTTTTGCCATTTTGCAAATTTTGCTGGAAACTCACGAATTTTCTGGCGAATCAAAATGGGACAAATTCGCCCATCACTAGTCAGAAGAAAGAAGGCAAGTAATAAAAAAAACTATATTAATAGAAAATTGAAGGCCAATTGAACACCAGATTAGAATTGGGTGGGGGGGGGTTATGACCGCTCAAGACTCACCTCCTGTGTACATGATTAGTGCAGCTCCATTCTGCTCTGTCGGGTGCTCAGCCACCAGCGCTCCCACTGTAATCAGACTTGCAAAAAAATGGAAAAGCGGCACTCCGGTTAAAAAGAAAAAGGTGGTTTATTGCAACAGGTCACAGACCAACATCGCCTGACGCATTTCGGGAGCAACTCCCTTAATCATAGACTTACAGAAACATTTGTGTTACATGTGTGTTATCTTTCAAATGTGTCATGTTGAATTAACCATATAAATACCTGATAAAAAGACCTGATAAAAAGCTCTGTTTATTATACCATTAAAACCAATAGTCCTGGTTAAAATAACCACTGTGCACTCCCAAAAGGAGCTGCTGTGGCCAATAGCTAGGACATGTGTCTGATTTGGTAAGTTTTAAATTATAAGTTTTAAGTTACAAGTTTTCAACTTCTGTTTTTGGAACAAGCATAGGGGTTGTATGTTAAATAGGGATTACATTAGATGAATAGGTAAAATGCTTATAGGCTTCTGTAGGTCAATATATGAATTGTTCTTTCTTATTTAAAGTTTTTTCTTTTTCATATATATATATATATATATATATATATATATATATATATATATATATATATATATATATATATATATATATATATATATATATATATATATATATATGCCAATCGTTATTTTACTCGGAGTTAAGAGTTGAGTTCGATTTTTAATTTTTTAATTTTTATATTCTAGGAGTTTTAAGGGGGGGAGATTATTCTAATTTTGTTCTCTTAAGTTAAAGTGAAAACATAAGGGGGCTCATTTATCAACACTGAGCAAATTTGCACATGGGCAGTTATCTATAGCAACCAATCAGTGATTAGCTTTTTAAAGACAGCTGTAAGTAGAACAATGAATGCAGCAATTTGATTGGTTGCCATGGGTTACTGCCCATGGGCAAATTTGCCCAGTGTTGATAAATGACCCCCAGTGTCTCTTAAATCAATATAAATACATAAGATGGTGTCTTGTATTCAGGCCTGTTGGTGTTCTGGTGTCCATTTCCAAAATCCAATAGGCTTCCCTCAAATTCAGGGGGCGTAGAGTATCCCCTCCTCTCAGGGGAATTTTTCACCTGTTCTATGACCTTTATCCCTAGGTCTTGTGTACTTCTAGAGGAACATGATGAGAAATGTTTACCTATGGGAGACTTCATCTTTCTTTTTCAGTTACCCTAATATGCTCCCTTTTTCTATCTTTCAAACATCGAATGGATCGACCCACATATTGCTTCTTACAGCTTTTGCATTCTTATAAATATACTATCCGTTTAGAGTTACAGTTATGAAATCCTTTATTTTGATAATGCTCCTTTTTTTATTTTGAGCTCCTTATAAGATCCTTAGAATAACCCCTTCTTTGCAGTCTTTGGGTTATTCTAAGGATCTTATAAGGAGAAAAAAAACTAAAAATAATTTACAAATGTAAAAAATAAAAAATAGAAAATAAGAAAGAACAATTCATATCATGACCTACAAAATCCTATAAGCATTTTACCTGTTCATCTAATATAATCCCTATATAACATACAACCCCTATGCTTGTTGAGCACTCTGGAGCGGTCATAACCCCCCAATTCTAAGCAAGTGTTCAATTGACCTTCAATTTCATTGGCAACTTCAATATTTTCTTTATGAAGGAATGCAAAATTGTGAAGGATGCAGTAGCAAAAAATAATTTTGCAGACTTTCTCAGGCTTGTTTATTAAAGCACCTGTCTTTTCCAGGCATCTGAAATGGCTTTTAAGAATACCAAAAGTTCTTTCAATTATACATCTTGTGGCTTTATGTTTGAATTCAATTTTTCTTCTGCATCAGTTTGTGGATTTAGTACTGGTGTTAAAAGCCATGGTTTCACTCCATAACCACTGTCACCTTAAAATGAGAAAATGTGATTGATGAAGTTGTCAGAATTTGTATTTCTTTGAGCTTTTTGTTCAAATAAAACAACAAACTGCAAATGTGCACTGTACACAAGTGATGGATGCCCAAGATCATGTCAGCAATGATTTTTATGTCCATCTAAATGCACAAGTCAAAGTATACATGTAGATTTATTGTTTTAAAGGAACAGTAACACCAAAAAATTAAAGTGTTTTAAAGTAATGAAAATATCATGTAGTGTAGCCTTGCACTGGTAAAATTGATCTGTTTGCTTCAGAAACACTACTATAGTTCATATAAACAAGCTGCTGTGTAGCAATGGCAGAAATTGAAAAACAGCTATATGGCACAGGTTAAATAGTGGATAACAGATAACACAATTAGACAGACAGAGCTTATTTGCTATCTGCTGTGTAACCTGAGCCTTTTCCCCTTTGAATGGCTGGCCCCATTGCTACACAGCAGATTATTTATATAAACAAGTATTAGTGTTTTTGAAGCACACACAGTAGTTTTACCAGTGCAGGGCAACACTGCATTATATTTTCATTACTTTAAAACACTTTTATTTTTTGACGTTACTGTTCCTTTAAATTGGGTTAATCATTGAGTATAAGTCCGATATTAAGTTTGATAGTAAGTTTCACACAACAGGCCAGTGATTTTGGCTACGTTTTGTCGTTGGTTCTATGTAATGTCTGATTCTCTCATACAATTCTGTTATTGCTGTATGACTCAGGCAATATCTTAACTTACATTTTCTCTAAACCCTCAACCTTGGCCTTTCAATCCTTTCAAAAGTATCAAGATGTTGATGTAGCATTACAAATAATGTAAGCTCAGATGGTTAACAAAGGATTTGAAATTATATAGATGGTTAAGTGCTGTTTCCATATCATCATTGCATCATGGTGTGCACAATATGTGACCTAATATGCTCAAAAAGCACCAGGAAACACTCTATATGCGCAAATGAAGTATCTTAAACCAATCTTGAATAGTGCCCCCCCCCCCCCCAGTGTTTAAAGAAATGACTGTATATACCATTATTTTAATAGCTGGCTCTTGATAGTTTGGTAGGAATCCCTGACTGGTGTGTGAAGTTGATGACAATCTGCCCTTTGCCCTGGAGATGTGTGGTTGTGAACCTCTTTTGGAACTGTCTTCTCTTTGATATCTGGCTGCCAATGTCATTGGTCCTATGATTGGGAATGGCTTGGGGCCCTGGCAGCCATTGTGATCCCTCTGCCTCTGTTTCTGCTTAAAAAAGCAGTTCGATTGGACTAGCACTGGGAAGGAAGTGTGTTTTGGGGAGCAATGAAATGGATGTTGGTGGCAGCAGGCTCTAAGTTAGAAATGGTGCATTGTTTAAAATAATAAAACTTACAGTATTGTCCCATTGGCTATTTAACTGGCAGTACATTATATACTGAATAAAGTACCCCTTATTGTAAAACATAACAATATTACAAGTCCATTAGAAAAGCTCATCAGTGAGTTAAAATATCTATATATGTTACAACTGAGGTTGTGCATCATAAATCAACCAGAAAATTGTGCTGCTGTATTGTCTATCCCAGCAGTCTCTGCAAAATTAATCCCTTACCCCTCCCACATCTTTTTTCACTGGATACAACGGATGAGACTTTTCACTAACCCCTTTTCTTAATAATGAACCCCTATGATGTAAATGAATCAGAAAATAAAATAAAGGGACGCAAGATAGGGGAATGGATATATTTGTGACACAATATACATCAGAGACAGCAGACAACATTATGTTTTGGACTTCTGTATCAGCCCAATGCAACCGCAGCCCCTTAGCAGGGAAGATCTGTTTCTCCAACAGATCTGTTATTCAGATTAAATAAATAAGTAAAAGAACAGATCAGACGATGTTCTGCCCCTGACAGCAATCGTATGAAAGTTATGTCTGACAAAAGCTGGTTATAGTCTCCCACTGATATTGTCAGATCGGCAATACATGCAGAGATATTATCGGCAGCCAACAGAAATTTTCTAACCTGTCCGATGAACTGAATGACACTCCACACGCAGCCCGAAAATTGTACGAAATGGAGATTCGTATGATCAAATCTTTGCGTCTATGGCCAGCTTTACTCTATATCCTGTAATCAGCTATTGCTTAGTTTATGATAAGGTATTTAAAATACACAATTGAACCTAGTGAAAAATGTTGGCCCGATTACAATGTGTTTGTGATTAATATTATGAAATTATAAATATGCTACCCTGTGGCTATTATCTTCCATTCTCACATTGAAATAATTCAATGGTTACCGTAGTTAACAAATTCATTTAAGGTAAAAAAAAAATCAGATCTTTTCTCAAGTGTCAGCATTTCACTAATACAATGTTTAATGAAATAACATTAGTTGTGCTTCAAACTGATTCAGTGATGCAATCTTCTCCTCCACCAGTTTTTGTTTTTTCTCAATATCACTGAGTTTATCTTTGGTATGCCTTAAAAAGTAAAGCAAAATTGAATTTGTATCAAATTACATAAATACAAAAGACATTGAACAAACTAGATGTCTAACAAACTAGATGACTATATAATTTTACAATTACAACTTCACAAACGAATGATTTTTTAAGAAAACACGTATAATAATCATCTAAGATATGAGTTTTGGATGGGGAAATTTGCAATTGGTTTATATATTTTAATATCTTAGGTTTTTGATTTATTTAGCTTTTTATTAAGCAACACTCCAGTTTAATTTTTCATTAGGCTGGTTTCAAGGTTCCAAATTACTCTAGCAACCCTACATTGATTTGGATAAAAGACTGGAATATGAATATTAGAAGGTCTGAATAGAAAAACAAGCAATACAAATTGGCATTAAAAATACATTTGGACCCTTTTAGAGAATTTGATTTGCAGATCACTGACCCCCATTTAAAAGCTGTCAACAGTCAGAAGAAAGAAGACAAATCTAAGATTTCCAAATGCTAAATACTTCTATATGTCAGACAGACGAAGGGGTACGCCCCAAAACATTATGTTTAATAAACACGCAGGGCTTGGCTCGCTTGCATGAAGTAATTTTCTTCTTACCAAGTGCCGAATGCTTCACAACATGCAATAATGATTAATTTGTTGTATATCATATAGTTCTGCTTATGTCACACTAAAAGCTTGAAAAAGTAGCTTATTTGTGGTAAGTGTTTATGATTTTTACATCGGAACTATTTGAAAATAAAAACAATCATGATTGACTTTTGTTATTAAGGGGTATTAGAAGTATGTATGGGGTCATTGCATATTGCATTCAGACAGGCCCTTGCAATATTACCTTTCACAGGAGAGACCAGAACTACATCCCCACATTTAGAAATATGGCAGTAGCAAGTCCCTATCTTGTTTCCCAAAAGCAAACAAGGTAATAATCAGTTAAGATTAAGACATTTCTCATAAATGCCTCTGTAATAATATTACCTGTGCGGCGGGGTCGCCTGCCGCGTGGTTCCGTGGCGCCGGATCCAGCGCCATCTTGAATTCTAGGGCGCACATCTTAAAGGTACAGGCGCGCTGGCATGATTACGCCAGCGCGCATTGGCGCACGTTTTGGTGCGAAATTTGAAGGTATTTAAGGCCCATTCATACTCCCAGCCAGTGCCCGTGATAGAACTTTGTTTCTAAGTGGTTTCTGAGCCTAGTGCATCTGTTCCTGTTTTCTGTATCCTGATTATCCGTGTTTGACCCTGTCTGTATCCTGACCCTTGCCTGCCTACGACAACTCTTCCTGCTTAACCCCTTGATTGACAACCCGGTTCTGACCCTTGCCTGCCTGACGATTCTCCGCCTGCCTTGACCCAGCCTGTCTGACCATCCTTCTGCCTTATCCTTTTGTACCGTGACCTTCGGCCCAAAAAGACTTTGCTAACAGCCGTGCCCCTTCGCCAGCCAGAACATCTCGCCTTGCACCCCTTGTTAAGTCCAGGTGGCACCCAAGTAAGCTGAGGGCTCCTCCCGAAGCCCAACAGTGGTCACACTACTGGTGAAGCTGAGCCGAGACCAGGGTGCAGTAACCAGTGTTATAGTTATAGAGACTGCATTAGTTCTTAATCGTACCAGATAGAGGCCGAATCTTGATGCAACATAAGTTAGATGTGTAGGTAGGCCCAGTGTTAAAACCGTTTTCATCATTTTAAATATTTAGGCAGAGAAATGTGGCATTGATTAACTGTACAGAATCATTACCTAATAATTACCTAGCTTCAAAATTACATGTTTTTGTTTTTTTTCACAACAGATATGACCATGTGTCAACATATGGGCAAAACTATCACTTTATGCGTAACAGCATAACCCAGGAGGCACAAAAAAAAAAAAACAGGCCGCAGAACATTCCGCCAACTGCAACAGAGATGGAATGACAGACACAAAGCAGAAAGACTTACATCGACACAGATCTGACACAGAATAATGATATGTAAGTTTAATAAAAATATGCATTTTAACCTTCTGCTTAAAAACTATTTTAGACATTCACCCAAAAAAAATTTGGGAAGAATGACACAATTGCAATAGTTAACATTCATAACAACTTCTGCTGGTGTGACTATATGGGGCACATTTACTATGGGTCGAATATCGAGGTTTAATTAACCCTCGATATTCGACCATCGAAGATAAATCCTTCGAATATCGAAGTCGAAGGATTTACCGCAATTCGTTCGATCGAACGATCGAAGGAAAAAACGTTCGATTGAGTGGTTCGAAGGATTTTAATTCATCGATCGAACGATTTTCCTTCAATCCCAAATTGCTAGGAAAGCCTTCCCCATAGGCTAACATTGGTGCTTGGTAGGTTTTAGGTGGCAAAGTAGGTGGTCGAAGTTTTTTTTAAAGAGACAGTACTTCGACTATCGAATGGTCGAATAGTCGAACGATTTTTAGTTTGAATCATTCGATTCGAAGTCAAAGTCATAGTCGAAGGTCGAAGTAGCCAATTCGATGGTCGAAGTAGCCAAAAAAATTCTTCAAAATTCAAAGTATTTTTCCTTCTAATCTTTCACTCAAGCTAAGTAAATGTGCCTTTATGTGTTTATAAGCATTGTATATAATGCATTTTTAAACAAACCTAATGTGTTTGATTCAATTAACTTACTTTACATACAGTCATTTTAGTTAAAAAAACAAATAACACATTGAAAATTTGTAGACATTGACAAGGCAACATCACATATTTCGATTCACAAGAATATTTTATCTCTGTAATCTTTTTAGAAAGTTAGCATTTTAAATGAGCCCATAGTTATGTAAATCTATTCACATTACCCACTTTAACTTAGGTATTGTAATAAATAGTGTACTCTTTTAGTAAAATGTATGCATATTACAAGTCAGTTAGGAGTTCCATGACCATTATAAAAGGATTCCGCCCTATGTATGATGTAGGAAATACAAATTCAAGTCTAAAATTACCTTATTTAATCAATATAGATGTAAATAATTCATCATTGCATTTATACATTCTAATTATTCAATTGACTAACAAAGCAAGAAGTTTCAGTGGTGTAGAAGAGGGCATCAACAAATATCACAACAAGAGCAGGAACCAGTAGCTGGACCATCTGACCCTGTACTTCAGGCCTCCACTCCATCACAGCCTCCACCACAAGCACCAGAATAGCAGCCAGTAGCTGGACTATTGGGCCATCAGGACCATCACGGCCTCCATCAGAACATAAACCAATAGCTGGACCATTGGCCTATAAACTTCAGCCTTCAAGACCATCATAACCTCCATCACAACCACCAGAGCAGCAACCAGTAGCTGGTCATGAGCCCCCACCCAACACAACATCACAGCCTCCAGATCAACTGCAGGAGCAGCAGCCAGTAGCTGGACTATCTGGCCATATTCCTTGCGTCCATGCACCACCATAGCCTCCATCACAACTGCCAGGTTATAAAGTCCAGCCTCCTGATCATTCTGAGCAGCTCCAGAACCACCAGAGCACACACCAGAATCTCCACCATCTAGTGATGATCACATTACTATAGTTTAAAATCATCTCCACTGAAATCTGCTGCAGCAACTGACCCCCCCCCCCCATAGAGCCATCAAGCAGCTATGCTGTAATTTCTTACTCAAACACACAAGTTTCAATTTTGTTTGAAAATATTGAGCCGTCCAAAGCTCAAAGATATTATTGTGCTCATTGTGAAAGCTCTGTTCTTGAAAAAATTGACTTTTTCAAACATGATCTCTTTCAAAAAAAATTATGAGAACATTTCCTATCTTGAAAATATAATTAATGAATGGTGGTGAATGTATTACACAAATTGCTTAAAAAACAGCACATTTTAATGCTGCCTTTTATATTATGTTCATAGCCAAAGGCCCAAAAGGGCAAGTGTTTATTAACCTCTTGTGCCCCTTTCTGGTCTAGCCCAAGGGTCTCTTGGAAATCAACACAGAGGTCATTTCCAAATGCCCCATGCTGTGTACAAAGTGTACGAAAAAAACACAAAAAGGAACCCATTGCCCACTTTTTTTTTATCTTCTCGGCTGCAATCACATTTAGGAATTAGTCTCAGACCTAATAAGGCTGAATGAATTGCTGGCTGCCTTATGTAGCACTCTATTTAATAGCAATGGGTGGAGGTAAATATGTAGACAATACCCTTCTCTCTTGCCCTTTATCTTGCATAGAATTCAAATGTGCACTTGAAGAAGTGACAGATAAGGTTGCCAGCTCGCCAATATATTACCTGCCTATCTGGTAATATACAATCATGCCCGGGGCCAAAATTACACATTTAACGAAAATGTATCCCTGCCCACCACCTTTTGTGGCAACATTCTGGCTGTGGCTCCTACTAAATTTCCCAACACTATTGACATCACTGGGCCACCCCTTCATGGTTTCACCCCTACCCCTTTCAGGGCAGCCAGAATTTAGTCATAAAAAAGATGGCAACCTGTAAGAATACCTGGTGGTCTAGTGGGGTGGCGGGGATGCCCCCCATCTTCTTTTTTCTCTCTCCGCTCCTGATTTATTTAAAGGCATCTTCCTTTTGCACGTTGCTCAATGTAATCCATAGTTCCTGGGTGTGTTTCCAAGTCTGATATTTGGTACCACATTACTGTTTGGTGTTGACCTTGGCCTGTGACCTTGACTTTGCTTCTGTCTTTTGATTTGGTACCGCTTTGCCCGTTTGGTTTGACCTGGCCTTTTCCACGTCCCTTCCATACATTTGGTTCCCTAGCCTGTGCAGAACTCTCTCCTCGGTCCTCTAACACTAAGTCCTGGCGGCATCTGAATGACGAAGGGCTCCACCCAAGGCCAAAGGAGGCTGCTATAGGCAGAAGAGTGAGCCATGACAGGATCCTTGGAGTTAGTTCTGGGTTTGGTATACCTCACGTTACACAACCCTACCAGTGCATTTTTTAACCCCATAGTGCACCGGCACCCCAACCCCCTACTTGACTAATGCAGGGTCTACTTTTAGTGATTTTATCCCATTATGATCTACATCCATAAAAGCATTGATAGCATTCTGTTCCATGGAAAATATTACTTAAATATTATATTGATTCATGAGAAAATTTATATATGGAAAAGAAGGGCTATTTAGACAAGATGTTTGTTGACAAGTGTCTTGAGATCTATTGATTACGAGCTAAAGTTCTACTTGTAGATCCTGATCAACTTTTTGGGCACCCCTTCCCAAGGGTCTTTGGAGCAATCAGAAATATCGCTGTGTGGAAGCAGGCAGTTAACTTAGCATTATGGAACTACTTTAGAATGCCCCTAAAATATTTTTGGTGGACAAGCCTTTCATATAAGCACTCAGGTATACTATTACAAGCAAGATTATACAAGTTGGTGTTTATGTAGCACTGAGCACATTTTGCAATTTATAATCGCACAGTGTACAATAGGAGTCGCAATTTGCTGATCTTGCATTCATTAGTTGGAGTGGTATAGTGCTTTCCATTCAGATGGAAGACCAATTTGCGTAAATACAATGCAATGAAATAAATGCACATTAGGACACATTAAGGGACAGATTTATTAAGGGTCTTTTTGAAATTTTTATGGTCAAAACTGTCAAATTCAACTAGGGAATTATCCAAACTCGATTCGAGTTATTTTAAAAAAAATGTATTACATTTTCGAGATTTATCATACTATGGCCCTTTAAGAATTCAAATTCGACTATTCGCCACCTAAAACCTGCTGAATTGCTGTATATGTCAATGGAAGAGGTCCAGTGAGCAATTTGCAATTTGTATCTTAGTTAAGATAAAGTACAAGGTACTGTTTTAGTATTAAAGATAAAAAAGAAATAGTTTTTAAAAATTAGAAGTATTTGTTACAAATGCACTCTATGGGAGATGGCCTTTCTGTAATCCATAACTTTTCGGATAACAGGTTTCTGGATAAGGGATCCCATAACTGTAGCATTATGTGTTACCATATAACAATCCATAAGCTTGCTTGTACATAGCAAAAGTGTTAATATTTATACATTTAGGGCACACTTATTAAAGGTCACATTTTTCTGGTTGGGCTTTTTGTCTGGTTGCATATTTATTATTTATGACTAAACTGCAACAAATCCAAATCTGAAAATACTCCAGTTAAACATGTCAAAGTTGTGTAGAATTAAATGCCAGATTTTTCTGTTTACAATTGTTTCTGGCATTTTGATGCTTGTTTTTGTGTGACAATCGAAAAAGGTTGTGGTTTTCTAGTGTCAATTCTAAAAAGTTGCACGTTTCGAATTGTCAAATGATTTTGTTTCGCTTTTTTTGATCATATTTTTAAGGCCATTTGTGGTTGGGAGTTTGGTCAATATTTTTTATGGCCATTCGTGGTAGGGAGCTTGGTCAACATTTTTTAAATAAAAATGAGAAAAAAAAACGTTTTAATAAATACCCCCTTAGATTTTAAGTCTTATGTCTTAAAAGATCTTTCATTATTTGTGTTTTTAGACTTCTTTTTGATGCAGGTAGTCCACTGTTCCTCTTCCAAAGAGCTCTTCTTGTTATTCTCTGAACGGAGTCCCAGTCCCAGGCTAGTATTACTATCCTCTCTTGTTTCAGCTTAGCAAATAACACCTTCTTCCTGATATCCTTAAGTCAAGTGTCTGTTCTTTTTTTGGTTGCTCATTTCTGTCTAATATGTTGGGCACATCAATTTGTACCGGGTAATCCTGGATATGCCTTAAAATATTGTGATATCCAGTTTTATCCCCATTTCTAGCTTTACAGAATACTTGTCAGTGCTGAAAGCATCTTCCCTTCTAGAAATACTATTAAAGATGTGACGTAGCACCCATTTTAATTTTGATTCCAGCACTTGATCAGTCAGTGAGGCTAAACCACCCCTCAAAACAGACATATCTGAATATATTTGTATTCATAATTTTTACCAAAGAACAATGAGTTTCTGTTGTTTCTGTCTAATTTTTTATTAAAATATGTTTCCATGAAACTTATCTGGTTGCTTGCTCGTTTAGATGTGCTCAATAAAAAAAGAAAAAGTGTGATCACTTATGGAAGGACGAAATCATTCAGAAATAGTTAAGTCATGTGTTTGAAAACTGCACCTTCTATAAATACTGGCTACACTACACTTTTGCAGGTGCAGACTCCATTTTCTTTTGTACATTGTATATACTGGTGGAAGAAGAGGCCGGGGAAGTGCCTGGAAATTCCACATTTGTTATATGACTGGTGCTGTATCAAGGGCTGCCAACTTCAGGGGAGCAGCGATGGGGTTGAGGTGAAAGTGTCACATGGTGGGGAAATTGGTAGGTGGGGAAATAGGCATATCAGAGGCAGGCCTGTCCTTAGAAGGGATAATTAGTCAGTGTAGCAGGTCAGTAAAGGGTATATAGGGATTTATAAGGTATTACAAATTTACCAAGCAGTATATTGCCAGTAAATTTGTAACTCTGGGCCTGGCCCTAGCCAGTGATTTACTGGCTGTGCTGGTAAAATACCCACTGTAGCAGCCCTAGTAACTGTAACTTTCAAAAGCTCAAAAGAACTTTATTATTGTATACATTCTAAGTAGATTTATACAACTAGTGTCTATGAGTGCTAAGTAGTTAAAAAGATTTTGGTGAATATATAAAATATATAAAACATGTCACTTCCCAGTTCATCCACTGATGTTTCTGACCTTTAATTTTTCCTAAAAAGTTTTGATAAGATACTGATCTGGACACACACACGATGCATATTATTTCAGTGCAAGAAAGATCTTCAAAAAATTAGACATGTAACCTTTAAAACCAGCAGGGAATATTTTAACCCCCAATAGATATTTTTCTATACTTTTCTTCCACCGAGTAAGTTCTGTAGATGGGATAGAATCTGAATTGTAATACATTCAATATATGTTGTATCAGTATTTGTAGTAAGTGTTTACATGTAAAAGGGAATATGCATTGACCTTATGTTTGTCCTTTCTATTCTCTATTCTCTCTCTCTTTCTAGCTTGAAAGCTAGTTGCCATTCTTGATTTGATTGCTTCATTTTTAAAAAATAAAAAATGAAGACCATGTGCAAATTGGCATAACGTTCTGCTGTCTATACAACACTAACATATAGGGTTTTTTACAAAATTCTGAATTTATTTCATATTTTATTAAAAAACCCAAACTCTCATGCCTGATTTGACACTATTTAATAATAAAAAAAACTCAAATTAATAGGTTAGGAAAAAACCCATTTAAATTGAGTGAAAACGGAATCATCTGATTTTTTTCTTACTTTTGTCCTGAATTAGTTGCCATTCTTCATTTGATTGCAAAGCTGCTCCTTGAATATTAGGGTACTTAACCTCTGGCAACTAGATAGTTTAAATTCTAAGCCTAAAAATTGCAGAACCTAAAATGTAAATTTTAAAAAATAAAAAATGAAGACCATGTGCAAATTGGCATAACGTTCTGCTGTCTATAGAACACTAACATACAGGGTTTTTTATTTTACTAAATTCTGAATTTATTTAATATTTTATTATAAAACCAAACTCTCATGCCTGATTTGACACTATTTATTAATAAAAAAAACTCAAATTAATAGGTTAGGAAAAAAAACCATTTAAATTGAGTGAAAACCGGAATAGTCTGGCCTGAAAATCTAAGTTTTTCGTTTTGTGTGCTAAACTCAGCACAAACTGGATTTTCGGATTTTGGCTTTTTGAAGCTTCGGAGTATAATAAATCTGGAAAAATTTGAGGGGTTTTTTTTCCACAAAAAAAATCCAGTTTTCGCCCCAAAAAGTTTGACCAGATTCAAAGTTTAGTAAATAAACCCCTAAATATTAAGGTAAACAACCCTGTTAAATGAATACTAAACATACATGGGTATATAACTTAGAACAAAACAAAAACTGTGGTACCATGTTATCCAGTAGCAAAAATAACAAATATTCGTATATAACTTAAACACTACTGTATATTTCTTTTATTACTGTTGTTTAGGTCTAGTTTCATAGTCATTTTGGTAAAAAGACACATCCAACTATGAAACCTGTCTAACTGATTGTTACTTAAGAGGAAGGCAAATAAACCCATCTGAAGGCATCTCAATTTGCATTAGAAGGGGAAAAAAACCTTCTTGACTCCAAAACGGAGCCCAGTCCATGGAACAGCTGTGTATTAAGCGCTAGTTTCAGTAACCTTGAAATTAGTTATGAGCAAAATATTTTTTCCAAGTTTCTCCATGAAGATAACACCCTCTAATGGGTGAAAACATTTGTTGCGTGTTGAAAAAAATGTTGTTGCCCATAGACCAATTCATTTTGGAGAATTTTTGCTGTTTCTGCAAATTTTCAGGGCGAAGCTAAATGGTTTTGATTCGCCCATTTCTACTTGCTATTTCCCATATATTAAAAATATACATATATATGTATCTGACAGCACATCCTCTTCAGGCAGAGTATTTGACTACTTCATAGTTGTTACTAATTATCTTAAAAACTTGATTTTTTTTAGAGATTTTAGTATTTTTAAGCGAATAGTTCAGCATTTATTTTGTTCATACTTTATATATCCAAATCTTTAAATAACTTTCAGAGCATTCATGGTTTTATATAAATAAATTTAATCATGGCTTTAAAAAACTCTAAATCTCTAAAACCACTCAAATTTGAGCTTTAATAAATAGGCCTCAAAGTGCATTAATGGTGCATGGTATGGGCTGAAAGGGATTCCTAGTGGAGAGAGGGTTAATATTCTCTTGCAGTCAAGTAATTAGGTTGCAGCTGAGAATGGAGCTAAAAGGGGTATGCTCCATATTGGGATTTTAGGCTGTTTCTAATGTGTTAGAGGAAGACTAGGAGAGAATAATTGTGCCTGTGGAGCCTCAGACAAAGAGGAAGAGTACCCTAGCCTGAGAAATTGAGTGCCAAGGGGCGTGTAACAGTGCATGGAGAAAGGCAGTATTTGGAGAAAGTGCAGCAGTGAAGCTAACTATGAAGTAGGCTATGTGGCCTTGCTGATAGAGAGAAGATATCTCTGAACTGTGAGTAACACGGTGCTAACCTTTTAGTGGTTCAAAGTTTGGGACAGGCCCTGGGGTTAGTAGTTAGACTTCACTCTCATGTGAGAGACTGTTATATATTCACCTTCCAAACACTTTTTTCAGTTCAGTTTATTTCAGATATACAGTCAATTGATTTTCATGTTTTATTTTTGACAGTTTTTCCTAAATTGAGCTTTAAAGTTCAATGTTCCTGCCTCTGGATGCCGTGTATCAGTTCATTAATTCAGGTGCAGATTCTGCATTCTTACAATATGCTACATCAGCAGCAGCATTTGTGGAATATTAGCAACTACTGTATCCATTACAATAGCTAAAAAAGTTGAAACTGAAAAAGGTAACATAGTAAGTTAGGTTGAAAACAGACACACGTCCATCAAGTCCAACCTTTTTACTTTTTTTAACCTGCCAGCTGATCCAGAGGAAGGCAAAAAAAAAAAACATCTGAAGTCTCTCCAATTTGCCTCAGAGGGGAAAAAATACCTTCCTGACTCCAAAATGGTAATCTGACTAGTCCCTGGATCAACTTGTACTATGAGCTATCTTCCATAACCCTGTATTCCTTCACTTGCTAAAAAGCCATCCAACCCATTCTTAAAGCAATCTAATGTATCAGCTGACAGCTCTCACTGTAAAAAACCCCTTCTGGATATATAGGCAGAACCTCTTCTAATCAGAATGGGTGACCTTGTGTCAGCTGGAAAGACCTATTGATATATAAAGCATTAGAGAGATTATTATATGGTTCTCTTATATACAGTATTTATACATAGTCCTCAAATCACCCCTTCAGCACCTCTTATCCAGTGTGAACAACCCCAATTTGGCCAGTCTTTCCTCGTAGCTAAGATTTCCCATACATTTTACCAGCTTAGTTGCCTTTCTCTGAACTTTCTCCAATTCAGTAATGTCCTGTTTGAGCACTGGAGACCAAAATTGTACAGCATATTCAAGATGGGGCCTTACCAGTGCTCTATACAGTGGAAGAATGACCCCCTCCTCCTGTGAATCGATACCCCTTTTAATACAACTCAAGACATTATTTGTCCTTGATGCTGCTGACTGGCATTGCTTGCTACAGCCAAGTTTATTACCCAAGGTCCTTTTCAGTTATGGATTTGCCTAGTGCAGTCCCATTAAGGGTAAACGTGTTGTAAGCTTACGGTGTTGTTTCTTCCACCGCAAGCCATTATACTGGAATGGGTCAGGAGGCCACTCAGAAGCAGATGTCCATGTAGCAATATGGTGAAATATGTTGAAAGTTAAAGGGATACTGTCATGGGAAAAAACATTTTTTTCAGAATTCTGCTCTGAAATCCATTTCTCAAAAGAGCAAACAGATTTTTTTATATTCAATTTTGAAATCTGACATGTGGCTAGACATATTGTCAATTTCCCAGCTGCCCCAAGTCATGTGACTTTTGCTCTGATAAACTTCAATCACTCTTTACTGCTGTACTGCAAGTTGGAGTGATATCACCCCCTCCCTTCCCCCACCCCCCAGCAGCCAAACAAAAGAACAATGGGAAGGTAACCAGATAGCAGCTCCCTAACACAAGATAACAGCTGCCTGGTAGATCTTAGAACACTCAATAATAAAAACCCAGGTCCCATTGAGACTCCTTCAGTTACACTGAGAAGGAAAAACAGCAGCATGCCAGAAAGCATTTCTCTCCTAAAGTGCAGGCACAAGTCACATGACCAGGGGCAGCTGGGAAATTGACAAAATGTCTAGCCCCATGTCAGATTTCAAAATCGAATATAAAAAAATCTGTTTGCTCTTTTAGGAAATGGATTTCAGTGCAGAATTCTGCTGGAGTAGCACTATTAACTGATGCGTTTTGAAAAAAACATGTTTTCCGATGACAGTATCCCTTTAATAATGTGTTGTTTATATTGCAAATGTTTAAGGTAACTAAGAATGCACTGGAGGTGCTTAGAGTATGCTCAGTGAGAATGAGTATGGTTGATGGTATGTCTGCAAGATACAAGGTGTAAAATATTGCTGAACAATGTGAAATGTTTTGTTTATAGCTAGTGCAAAGTTAGGATGTTATAACCTGATATTCTTTTGCAGCAGCCATTGTCCCATGACAGGTTTCAGGAGAGACTGCTGAAGATTTTGTGAACTAAAGTAATGTGTTAGTTATGTGTTAGTGATGACTAGGAAAAGAAATGTCTTTAAGGTACTAACGTTAATGTATGGTGAGAATGTGAGATGTAAGTGATGATGATTGGCAGATACGAAGACGTGTCTGATTTTCAAAAGAGAGCAGTGTAAGGAGGGAAAATGCAAATTGTTAAATAGTTAATGTATAATTAGTTTGGCCACTAGGTGGTAGTGCTTTCTAAGTTGAACTGTGAAAGTTGTGAATGAAGCATACAGGAAAGATGGTGACCATTCTGGCAGTGATAGAGGAAGAAACAGCAGTCTTTGTTAGGAAGAGGTGAGAAGAAAAGGTTGTGCTGCTGTCTACCTGTTATGAAGGAGTCACATCAATAAACTTCAACTGTCTTAAGTTTACAACAAAACAAGCAATACCCAAAACAAGAGGTAAAGAGGGCTCTGACCAAAGAGCTTACAATCTCAAAGGAGACAGGTTTAAGACAAGGTGTGAGGATGGCAATATCAGGTCCAGAGAAGTGCATTTAACACCATATAGACCACGCTGAGGCTATTCTAATATAGATGAGGGTAAGCTTCCCTAAAGAAAGTGATTTTAAAAATTACAGGCAGACTGGGAGACAGTGAGACATATCATGGGGAGAATTCCAGAGAAGGGGTGCAGCTCTTGCAAAGTCTTGGATATAAGTGTGTGAAGAGGTAATGAGGTGTTGAGGAAAAGATCATTAGAGGAACAAGTAGTTTGGTAAATATCTGGAGATTAGTTCAGATTCCAAATTGTATTTCGGAAAGTGACTTGAACATCCTGCCTGGAGTTAAACCAGGGACCTGATGACAATAACGTTTACCTTGACTTTTTTTTTTTTACTTTTCTATGCTGTCTGCATTGCCACTGCTCTGTGTGAATAGACAGCTTAAGCCCTTGTTCACTACTATTGCTATCCTTGTAATTGCAAGTAGGCATGGCTTGTTTTACCTTTTGCCAATCAGGCCACAGATGATCTATATAAGCCATTAGTCTGGCTATAAAACCCCCTACTCTGCACCGACCCATTGCCCAACGTAGGCCTATTTCCTGATAGTTCCTGGGTGTAATACGAGTCTGATTATTTGTTCTTGACCCTTGCCTGTTTTGATCTTTTCTGTATCACTGTCTGAACTGACCCTTGCCTGTTATTGACCACTCTTCTGGATCCCGACTCTATAACCTGTTACAACCGGTTTTGACCCAAGCCTGTTTATCCTGACTATGCTACTGGTTCCTAATCTTGTATTGGTACTGACCGACCTGTTCCACAACTAAGCTTCTGGTTCCTGGTCCTACATGACTCAGTCTGTACCGGACCAGTCCGATACTGACCGGACCTGCTCCACGATTATGGTCTCTGTTCCCCATCCTTTCTGAATACATTATGGTTCCCTTGCGTGCCAAGGACTTCTCTCACTTTATGTGCTAGTGGAATCCAAGAAGCAGAGGGCTCCTCCCAAAGCAAAAGGCGGTTCTTAGAGGCAGAAGCATGAGCCAAGACCAGGGCCTTAGTTTGTTTTGGGGTTTGAGATACCATACGTTAAAGGGACATGAAGGACTGTGCAGAATCAGGGATAACACATGTACAGTAGTCATAATTATGGGACCAATATAGACTGTATATGTAAACAGGTGTGTGTGTGTGATTTACATATTGGGCCTAATGTTTTACCACACAACTTTAGTATTTTCCAATGACAGCTGTACACATTCATTTACATATTTCTTAGTTCCTGCCTACTTCAAAGGATTGTAATAATCCCTAGATAGGTAGTAAGCTTCCTGAGTTTTTATGACCCAAACTGTAGTTCCTGCCTGTTTTAAAGGATTATGCATCCTGTAGTCGAATCAAATGCAAAATAAGTTAGGCCCATCTAGGATACTTTGTTTCCTAACTGATATGTTAACAGGTGGGTGGTCTAACAACAACATACCTTGAGAAACCATCTGGAGAGGGTCTTTTACATTTCATAGAGGAACTGTTTGTACAGTTGTTATTGAAATTTGCTGGTTTAACTAAAACAAAAAGATTGAGATACTGTTTAACTTGTCATCAGCCAATCAGAAACATTCTCCATTTTTGAAGGAATAGAAACAGTATAACAATGGAGCTGGTTTTGGGGGATTTTAGAGGGAGAAGTAAGGAAGAAAAGGGAAGGATCTGAAAGAGAAAGAAGGGAGTAGAATGAAGGGCATAGTAAAAAATGTCTTTAGTAGAATATACCCTATACAATATATCCTGTAGGCACCTATTGAAAGACCACTGTATCATTTGGAGTCTCTGGGCTGGATAATCTCAAATCGTTTACTTTCTGGGAACCTTGGTTCTATTTACCTGGCTGAAATTGCAGAATTTATATACACTATACACAAGTTGCTTTTCAACTTGTTTATTAATGACCTGGAGGTGGGCATTGAAAGTACTGTTTCTATTTTTGCAGATGATACTAAATTGTGCAGAACTATAGGTTCCATGCAGGATGCTGCCACTTTGCAGAGTGATTTGTCTAAACTGGAAAACTGGGCAGAAAACTGGAAAATGAGGTTCAATGTTGCAAGGTTATGCACTTTGATAAAAATAATATAAATGCAAGTTATACACTAAATGGCAGTGTGTTGGGAGTTTCCTTAAATGAGAAGGATCTAGGGGTCTTTGTAGATAACACGTTGTCTAATTCTGGGCAGTGTCATTCTGTGGCTACTAAAGCAAATAAAGTTCTGTCTTGCATAAAAAAGGGCATTAACTCAAGGGATGAAAACATAATTATGCCTCTTTATAGGTCCCTGGTAAGGCCTCATCTGGAGTATGCAGTGCAGTTTTGGACTCCAGTCCTTAAGAGGGATATAAATGAGCTGGAGAGAGTGCAGAGACGTGCAACTAAATTGGTTAGAGGGACGGAAGACTTAAATTATGAGGGTAGACTGTCAAGGTTGGGGTTGTTTTCTCTGGAAAAAAGGCGCTTGCGAGGGGACATGATTACACTTTACAAGTACATTAGAGGACATTATAGACAAATGGCAGGGGACCTTTTTACCCATAAAGTGGATCACCGTACCAGAGGCCACCCCTTTAGACTAGAAGAAAAGAACTTTCATTTGAAGCAACGTAGGGGGTTCTTCACAGTCAGGACAGTGAGGTTGTGGAATGCACTGCCGGGTGATGTTGTGATGGCTGATTCAGTTAATGCCTTTAAGAATGGCTTGGATGATTTTTTGGACAGACATAATATCAAAGGCTATTGTGATACTAAGCTCTATAGTTAGTATAGGTATGGGTATATAGAACTTAATTAAAAGTAGAGAGGGGTGTATGTATGGATGCTGGGTTTTCATTTGGAGGGGTTGAACTTGATGGACTTTGTCTTTTTTCAACCCAATTTAACTATGTAACTATGTAACTATATAACAATCTACAAATTACACAATAACACAACACACTGGGCCTGGAGAGATGGGGTGGTAATGGAGTATTTAACTCTGATAGACACTTCTGGGATGTTTTGTTTGTGGAATGGTTAAAGAGAACAATTTCTGTCTTAGAGGTGTTTAATTTGAGGCATCGGTGGAACATCCAAGTAGAGATATCTGACAAGCAGAAGGAGTGCTGGGTTGAGATCAGGAAAGAAACGATGTACAATTTGCAGTAAGCATACTGCCCACCTGTTTAAAAGCAAACATCTTACTGGTTGCTAATAAATGTAGTGCCATTTATTATATATGGGGTAAAGTTTCTAATTATAAATACATTTAATTTACTAGAAGTGCATGCGCAAAAAGTGATATTTTGTTCTATTGTATGGATTATGTAATTCAGGGCATGCGGCCCGCGACCCCCTTGTGTGGCCCCCCATACGAATGTCTGCCTGCTGTGACTGCTTACCATGTGGAAGCTTTAAAAGGTATCACTACATAGAGTAACTGGCCCCTGCATTGTTTAAACCTCAAAATCAGACTATAATCCGCTGTATTGTTCACGCATGTAATCCCCCATGCATTGTTCACACCTGTGACATCTCTTTTGTTCACATCCTAAATTCTTGTACTGTTCACTCCTGAGACTCAGACTAAAACTGCCCACATTGTTCACCTGTTCACACTTTATTCAAAATGCTAATGGGGCACCAGCACTGTGTCACTGTATGTAGTACATGTTAGTGGTCCTGATGGGTTTCCCTGTCTCCTGCTTTGTTCTGCCTGCCCTATGCTCCCTGTGTATGCCATACTCTGCCTGTCCTATTCTCCTTGGGTGTGACATACTCTGTCCGTGCCATACTCTGCCAGTGTCTGTCATACTCTGCATTCTTTGTGCTCCCTGTGTGTGCCCTGCTCTGCTTGTGAAACATAAGCCTGGTATTCGTTCTGGGGATTTATTAGCATTTGAAAATTATTGTTAGTAGCTCCTAAGGTGTTTAATCATGTGCTGGGGGTGCTGTGTTATCCACAGGGGAGGAAGAGGTATATGTATTTAAGGGTATGTCTTAATATGACAACTTTTTTCACATATGAGTAATATCGCTGCAGTAAGCACCAACCATTTGGTTTTTTTGGTGTGCTATTAATGTGGACATGGGGTAAGATGGGTGTGGTTTAAAGTGGGTGTGGTCTAAAAACAGGGAGTGGATAAGACTGGTTTCCATTATTGGCTCTCCAGCATGTAGACCAGAAAAATTTGGCCCTCGGTACCATAGAAGTTGGACAGCACTGATGTGATTCATAGTTTGGCATATGTGTAGCCTGTCTTCATTACATAATACCTGCTGAATCAGTATCTTCCTGAACACTCTGAAATAGAATATACTGAATATACTATACAAATGAAAAACTATATACTGACCTTATCTCAATGTCAAATACAAAACAAAGTGTGCATGTGTGATTGTATTTCACACAAACAAGCATCCACTGAATCATCAGATTTTGAGCCCTACAGTCTTAATATAGAAAACAGAGAAGAAAATTTCCTCTGTGAATTCTTCCATTATGAATCAGCATGATCACTGTAATAGATAGCATATCTTTGAAGGTCATCTCTTCTTTGATTAAAATTACAAGCATGCTCAAAGTGTTTCCTAATTGCTTTGTTGCCTCATGATTCTTTGTTATTAGCTGAATCACATGCCGAACTACAGTGCAAATCATAACTCATTGTAAAGTTTATCAACTTTACCTGATTGAATACCATAATGTCTTTGCTCTTGCTCTTTTCTTCTCTTTAGCATCCCGGTTTTCTGTGGACAATGCACAGAAATTTAAAGCAAAGACTAGAAACAACCAAAGCAAAAGTAATACATAAATTATCTGTAAATTATCTGTAACACAACAGTCTTTAGGTAATAAGAATGGTGAGGCTTTTTAAAGTAACTTTTTTTTTATGTGTATAAATAAGTGCATTATACATTTTTAAAATTAACTGTGTGTGTAATATGTACAGTGGAAAGGAATGAGTAAGAATGGGCAATGGTTGTATGAAAAATGTTGTTACTGTCAAATATATGTAAATGAGGGTTTTGTAACTTTAAGACCTGGTTATCTGCATTAATATAGCAGGGTACTTACCAATTTAAGACCTGTCCCAACATTGACAGCCACTAGTATGAGATGTGTGTGTAAGTCACTGCACCATTATGTGCCGTGATAAAGTTATAGTTAAAACGGGTTGAAAAAAGACAAAGTCCATCAAGTTCAACCCATCCAAATGAAAACCCAGCATCCATACACACACCCCTCCCTACTTTCACATAAAGTAGATATACCCATACCTATACTAACTATAGAGTTTAGTATCACAATAGCCTTTTATATTATGTCTGTCCAAAAAATCATCCAAGCCACTCTTTTAAGGCATTAACTGAATCAGCCTGAAAGGGTTGGCCTCTGGTACGGTGATCCACTTTATGGGTAAAAAGGTCCCCTGCTGTTTTTCTATAATGTCCCCATATGTACTTGTAAAGTATAATCATGTCCTAGTCCTCTCACAAGCACCTTTTTTCCAAAGAAAACAACCCCAACCTTAACAGTCTACCTTCATAATTTAAAGGGATACTGTCATGGGGAAAAATTTTTTTTCAAAATGAACCAGTTAATAGTGCTGCTCCAGCAGAATTCTGCACTGTAATCCATTTCTCAAAAGAGCAAACAGATTTTTTTATATTCAATTTTGAAATCTGACATGGGGCTAGATATTTTGTCAATTTCCCAGCTGCCCCTGGTCATGTGACTTGTGCCTGCACGTTAGGAGAGAAATGCTTTCTGGCAGGCTGCTGTTTTTCCTTCTCAATGTAACTAAATGTGTCTCAGTGGGACATGGGTTTTTACTATTGAGTGTTGTTCTTAGATCTACCAGGCAGCTGTTATCTTGTGTTAGGGAGCTGTTATCTGGTTACCTTCCCATTGTTCTTTTGTTTGGCTGCTGGGGGGGAAAAGGGAGGGGGTGATATCACGCCAACTTGCAGTACAGCAGTAAAGAGTGATTGAAGTTTATCAGAGCACAAGTCACATGACTTGGGGCAGCTGGGAAATTGACAAAATGTCTAGCCCCATGTCAGATTTCAAAATTGAATATAAAAAAATCTGTTTGCTCTTTTGAGAAACGGATTTCAGTGCAGAATTCTGCTGGAGCAGCACTATTAACTGATTCATTTTGAAAAAATTTTTTTTTCCCATGACAGTATCCCTTTAAGTCTTCCATCCTACTAACCAGTTTAATTGCATGTTTCTGTACTCTCTCCAGCTCATTTATATCCGTCTTAAGGACTGGAGTCCAAAACTGCACTGCATACTCCAGATAAGGCCTCACAAGGGACCTATAAATAGGCATAATTATGTTTTCATCCATTGAGTTAATGCCCTTTTTTAGGCAAGACAGAACTTTATTGGCTTTAGTAGCCACAGAATGTTACTGCCCAGAATTATACAACTTCTTATCTAGATCCCTAGATCTGTAGCTAAGGAATCAATAAACCTGTATGGGTTAGAAATTTTTGTTCTAGTATATTTGGTAACCTCTCTATCGGTATTACTGTTCTTCTAAGGGACCCATGGTGCCATATGACCTGCAATAGCAATCTGCAATAGGACACAACAGCAATCATATATATATATATAATAGCTATATGTACAGGTATACAACTTACAGCAGCACCAATGCTCCCATGTTAAAAATTCTACTTGGAATATCGAACTAGCCTATTCGATGGTCGAATTTCGAAGTTTTTTGCACTTTGAAATTCGACCCTTGATAAATCTGCCCTAAATACAGTGAAAACTACTTTTAAATTTAACCAGGTGACAATATTTCTCAGTTTATTTAATATATTTTTTATTTAATTCAAATACACAGAAAAAAAGGAGGCAATATCGAAAGCGCCACCAAAAAAGAAAGAGCTTTGTAATTCATTTAAATATGTTTTATTAACATGTACTTGTAAACATTTCATATTTGCTGCAGAACAGTAAAACAGGCTATAAAAAGCCCCTGCATAGCCATTCATTTTGCAACAGAGCACACATAGTGGGTAACAGATCATAGTATACTGTATAATCTGTAGCATATTGTGGTTTTAGTTCTTACACAAGAAGATAAATAGGAATCAGATACCATTCATGGTTTTCAAAGAATTATAGCAAGACAAAACCATTATGGTTTGATAGAAAGGTTAATGTAAGGAAGGTAAGAAAAATTTGTATTTAAGGAACACCACATGGTCAATAAAGCACACAGAGCAAGCTACATAGTGTATAAAAAGACATTGCAGTGAGCAGTAAAATAAGTGTAAAATATTTTTTTCTGTAAAAGTAAAAAAATGAAGCAGTGCAGGTGGGACCCTTAATAAAGTGATGAAAGCAGGCAAAAAGCATAGACAAGCTATTATTTTTCTTCTGTTTGCACTACTGTGGAACCAGCTTTTTAATTGACCCAATTATAATAATTTAACAATTGATGGCTCACCTAAAACATGTAAAAGTAAACAAATGGATGATATTCAGCACAGAGCTAAAGCTTTATGGTTTTCAAACCACAAGGCACATTGATGTTTGTCATGGAGCTCAGAGACTGGCGAATTTGGTGAAATTGTTCAAAAAGGGATCCTGATCTCAGTCTGAAAGCTATAGGCCTGTTTGTTTGACATAATTTCTAGAAAAGCTTATGGAGGGAGTAAAAAGTGATATACTGTATATCCAAATCACAATGCAAGGTTTTACACACAGTAGATCTTGCCAAAAAAATTTAATTGTCTTCTATGGTACAGAGGGTTACTGATTAAATAAAGGACTATTGACCTGGAACATATTTGTATTTGTGTAGAGAACTGACTGAAGGATAGATAAAATAAAATATATTTTTTGAATTGGATCAGGTGTTGTTACTTAATGTTTGAATTTGTTGATGACCTTGAGATTGTTCTTTTTATGTAATTTTGCTGATGATAATAAATTGTGCTAGACAACAATTTTCATGTTCAAAAGTCCATGATAAACTTGATGCACAATATTTTAGTTTCAACGCAAATTGACTATGTGTATGGAACTCTAGCTGTATGAAAACCTCTCACATAAAATAGCACGACAATATGCTAATGAAATATAATTGATTTAATGCTAATAACAAAGCCACTTACTCAAAGGGCAGCTTTTTAATATAACAACCCAAACTTTCTAAACTTTAGAATTTGTGTAATTCCATTTCTGTACAAGATAAATGACTCAAAATACATAAAAATGAAAACAATTACATACTGTATTCACTATAAGGAGAAATATCAATAATTCCTGGACAGTACATCAGTCCAAAATATGTATAGTTTTGTAGGGGCCCCTACGGGTTAATCTGCCCTGCAGCTTTAAGGCCCCCACCTTTTTCTTAGAGTGATCTGCCAGGAGAGAATGACACTCCCCTGCTACATTGCTATATAGTGAGTGTAGAGAGTGGCCACTTCCTCTTTGGCCTGTGGATGGTGATCCAGCTGGGTGTGCTCAGGGGAGCCTGGGTACAGCTAGGCCCAGAAAGGCCCATGTGCTTTGGAGAAGAAGTCGGGACCAGGTAACCCCGTGAATGAGGAATAGTTACACTAGGGCAGACTTGTCATAGTCTCTTTAGGAGAGAAAGGCAGAGAGGTGAGAGAGAAAGAGCAGCTGAAGCTCCAACGAGGATTTGCAGTAAGGGAGTAGCTTCCCAGAGGCTCTGTGTGTTGCCTCCAGTCAGGGACCTCAGTGAAGAGGGACTGTAGGGTAGAAGCTGCTTTCCTGACAACTTCCAGGAGGGAATGTGTGTGAATACTGCAAATGCCTAATGGAGATCTTTCCTCTGTGAGAAATGCCTAATGCCTGCAGCTCTGTGTGAGTAAATGTTGCTATTGCCTCAGCTCCTGCGTGAGTAGTAAACCTGTGGTCACTTGCCTGGTGCATAGTTAAATAAACCGTTTTCTGTTTTACTGCAAGAACCTCCTGGCTAGGGATGTAGCGAACTGTTCGCCCGCAAACTAGTTCGCGCGAACTTTGACCGTTCGCGTCCGCCGAATGTTCGCGAACGTTTGGGAACGTTTGCAGTTTGAGTTCGCGTTCGATCGTTCGACCAAACGAATTCCTTCGACCGCTAAAAATCGAACGATTTCCATTCGTTCGAACGATTGTAAGCATTGGATCCAATGAAAAGCATTCGATCGAATGGCTTTGATCGTTCGATTCGAATGAAAATCCTTCGATCGAACGATTAAAATCCTTCGATCGTTCAAATCGAACGATTTTAGCGGTGTTCGAAGTTCGCAAACTGTTCGCGAACGTTCGCATTTTTTGCCGGTGTTCGTGAACGGCGTTCGCGAACACCAAATCGGCAGTTCACTACATCCCTACTCCTGGCGCCCATCTTTTGTTGTATGCACAGTAGCCTGGGGGATGTAGTTGCACTACATCATAGAGGGAACACTTCCACATGGTGAAGGCCCTGACCCTGTTTTGTGAGTCGCAGTGTAACCCATGCTTCTACTGCTAGCTGGAGAGTTTAACTATTTGTGTGCTATGCAGCCCAAATAGGTGTTACATTTGGCTGCCCAACATGGGGCTCGATTCCCTAAAACCAGGCTGTGCATTGTTTTGTTCGAATCGTACGAATTTCCTTCAAAGTATTTGGCCGTGGGTTCGGGCTTGGAGGTTCGCCCTGAATTTCACAAAGGCCTGCGGATGTCAGTTGGATGGGAGGAAGATGGATGTCTCTGCTGGGACCACTCCCTGTTCATTTGTGACCCCCTAATGTGAGAGAAGGACCTGGAGGATGGATTCTTCTGATTTCTACAGCTTCTCTACGGACTCACTTCAGAGTTTGAGATGCCTAGAGTACAGCTGCTATTTGTGGCTTGAAGGACTGTGGACTAAGTGGGTTCTAACAAAAGACTATTGATCCCCACCACCATTTCTTTTGCCTTCACCTACTCGCTGAGTAGTGTTTCTGCACCCAAGGATTGGCCTGTGTGGACCCTTGGGAGGGGGAGAAGTATTTTTGCTGATGTGTAATAAAGTTGACCAACTGCAACTGTTTATTATGCAATTGAAAATGTTTGATACAGTATTGTGCATGCTGTGTTTCCTTTGCAGTGACCATTGTTACCAGGTATGCCTTGGGAGAAGATACCAGAAGTGGATGTGATGGTACTGTAAGTTGATATGTGTTGGGGATGTTAAACCATTGTCGGGACGAAATGGGTTTTTCCCCCGGGTGAATGTAGGGGCCCCTACGGGTTAATCTGACCTGCAGCTTTAAGGCCCCCACCTTTTTCTTAGAGTGATCTGCCAGGAGAGAATGACACTCCCCTGCTACACTGCTAAATAGTGAGTGTAGGGAGTGGCCACTTCCTCTTTGGCCTGTGGATGGTGATCCAGCTGGGTGTGCTCAGGGGAACCTGGGTACAGCTAAGCCCAGAAAGGCCTATGTGCTTTGGAGAAGAAGTCGGGGACCAGGTAACCCCGTGAATGAGGAATAGTTACACTAGGGCAGACTTGTCATAGTCTCTCTAGGAGAGAAAGGCAGAGAGGTGAGAAAGAAAGAGCAGCTGAAGCTCCAACGAGGATTTGCAGTAAGGGAGTAGTTTCCCAGAGGCTCTGTGTGTTGCCTCCAGTCAGGGACCTCAGTGAAGAGGGACTGTAGGGTAGAAGCTGCTTTCCTGACAACTTCCAGGAGGGAATGTGTGTGAATACTGCAAATGCCTAATGGAGATCTTTCCTCTGTGAGAAATGCCTAATGCCTGCAGCTCTGTGTGAGTAAATGTTGCTATTGCCTCAGCTCCTGCGTGAGTACTAAACCTGTGGTCACTTGCCTCGTGCATAGTTAAATAAACTGTTTTCTGTTTTACTGCAAGAACCTCCTGGCGCCCATCTTTTGTTGTATGCACAGTAGCCTGGGGGATGTAGTTGCACTACACCATAGAGGGAACACTTCCACATGGCGAAGGCCCTGACCCTGTTGTGTGAGTCGCAGTGTAACCCATGCTTCTACTGCTAGCTGGACAGTTTAACTATTTGTGTGCTATGCAGCCCAAATAGGTGCTACAGTTTTATGGAGATCTCTGACTGCAGAAAAGTCCACTGCAGCAGAAGTCCAAGCCAAAAAGGTCCCTAATATTACATTGACCTTGGAAACAATATTTTTCTGAAAATTTCAAATGTGTCAAGATATCTTTCTACTATTAATTACTACATTAATTACCATATTAGAAAATCTTTGCTAAATTCAGCAGGAGTTGCAACATTTACTAAATTTGCCTGAATGCTTGCATTTTACTGCATCTTATGTCATACATATTTCTGGGCACAAAGGTAGAATATCATAAATTGTAATGCCACAGCTGTTCAGAATAGTGTGATTCCCAATATGTTTAAGATTACAAATGTATATGGTACTGTATGTAAAGACCCCAATATCAAAATACATACCATTTTCATGTTTCACAGACTGGCTACTGCAAACACAATACAGTATACAGCAAGTCTATATTTTATAGGCAGTGAGTCAATAGTTTAATAGTATTTTGCATATTATCTGTCGTGTATCTCTATGTATATGTATCTGCCAAAGATAATGTACTGTATCATAAATATGAATGACTGGAAACAGTTTGATACCCATTATGCATAGGATTCCAGTTCTATTATGTGTAATGCTGAAACCCAAAAATTAAAACATCACACAAAATGTTTACAGTTAAATACAAGAACTCACTAATATTTACAGAGATTACATTCAGCTGCTTATTTTTCGCATTTTTCAATATTTTTGCACATTTCTAAAGCTGGGATATTTTAACTTTCAAAGGGACTATACATTCCTTAATTTTCCTCACTGTCCGCTGTGGCTGCTGTGTGCTCCCTTATGTGTTGCTGATCCTGTTCTAGATGATATGTCCATTCACACCTCTTTACACAGTATATTTTGGCAGTAAAAGTGACTAATTCTAGACTGATTAACTATTGCCACCATTCATTTTTGGGCAGCTTGAATAAACATCTCTGTAGACTAAAACTGTGGGTATGACAAACTCCACAAATGGACGGCACTTCTGGGCAAACATTTATTGGCAGGTCACAGTACAAAGCCTAACACGTTTCGGGAGTGTATCCCTTAATCATAGGAGCCTATGATTAAGGGATACACTCCCGAAATGCGTTAGGCATTGTACAGCGACCTGCCAATACATTTTTTCCCAGAAGTGTCGTCCATTTGTGGAGTTTGTCGTATGGTCTCAGCAGGGACACTGAGGACTGAGCACCTGGCCAGGGGAATAGCAGTGAGCTGAAGCAGTCTCTCCCCCTGGTTTTTTCATTAAAACTTTGGGAATATGTGGATTTAGTAAAGACGTGGATTAGGCTGTGCTAAAATCTGGTCAAGATGGGATGCCTGTTGATCTTTTTTGATCTGCCTGTTGATCTTTTTTGATCTGCCTGTTGATCTTTTTTGATCTGCCTGTTGATCTTTTTTGATCTGCCTGTTGATCTTTTTTGATCTGCCTGTTGATCTTTTTTGATCTGCCTGTTGATCTTTTTTGATCTGCCTGTTGATCTTTTTTGATCTGCCTGTTGATCTTTTTTGATCTGCCTGTTGATCTTTTTTGATCTGCCTGTTGATCTTTTTTGATCTGCCTGTTGATCTTTTTTGAGGCTGCAATGAGGCTGTGACCACAAAATACATATAGTCAAATACAAGAGTCCTCTGCACTCAACCCATTATCAATATATTTAAGACAGCGACATTTTGTGCATACTGCTACTAAAAATGCCTTACCCTTTAAACAAAACAGGGATTGTTTGTCCATATATTGCAATATATTTAAGCTGGCCAACTACGTCAAAGTCATCCCATATCTGGCCAGTCCTATGCTCAATTTTATCTGATTCATTAAGAATTCTATTGCTTCATTATACATTTTACAAAGGGACTAGGTATTACTGCAACTTAACTTGCTGCTTTCAAAGTAAACCTCCATACTTGGCTGCCCTTTTATTAGACACCAGTGGGATCACCTGACTATAGCTGGGAAGGGTGGGAGCTACAACATGGAGCTGGTCACTGCTCCTGTATAAACTATAACAAACAAGGGAAAGTTGTGCTCACCACTATTTTTTAAAACCATTAGGCGGGGGTGCAATGAGGCTGTGACCACAAAATACATATAGTCAAATACAAGAGTCCTCTGCACTCAACCCATTATCAATATATTTAAGACAGCGACATTTTGTGCATACTGCTACTAAAAAATGCCTTACCCTTTAAACAAAACAGGGATTGTTTGTCCATATATTGCAATATATTTAAGCTGGCCAACTACGTCAAAGTCATCCCATATCTGGCCAGTCCTATGCTCAATTTTATCTGATTCATTAAGAATTCTATTGCTTCATTATACATTTTACAAAGGGACTAGGTATTACCTGCAACTTAACTTGCTGCTTTCAAAGTAAACCTCCATACTTGGCTGCCCTTTTATTAGACACCAGTGGGATCACCTGACTATAGCTGGGAAGGGTGGGAGCTACAACATGGAGCTGGTCACTGCTCCTGTATAAACTATAAGAAACAAGGGAAAGTTGTGCTCCCCACTATTTTTTAAAACCATTAGGCGGGGGTGCAATGAGGCTGTGACCACAAAATACATATAGTCAAATACAAGAGTCCTCTGCACTCAACCCATTATCAATATATTTAAGACAGCGACATTTTGTGCATACTGCTACTAAAAAATGCCTTACCCTTTAAACAAAACAGGGATTGTTTGTCCATATATTGCAATATATTTAAGCTGGCCAACTACGTCAAAGTCATCCCATATCTGGCCAGTCCTATGCTCAATTTTATCTGATTCATTAAGAATTCTATTGCTTCATTATACATTTTACAAAGGGACTAGGTATTACCTGCAACTTAACTTGCTGCTTTCAAAGTAAACCTCCATACTTGGCTGCCCTTTTATTAGACACCAGTGGGATCACCTGACTATAGCTGGGAAGGGTGGGAGCTACAACATGGAGCTGGTCACTGCTCCTGTATAAACTATAACAAACAAGGGAAAGTAGTGCTCACCACTATTTTTTAAAACCATTAGGCGGGGGTGCAATGAGGCTGTGACCACAAAATACATATAGTCAAATACAAGAGTCCTCTGCACTCAACCCATTATCAATATATTTAAGACAGCGACATTTTGTGCATACTGCTACTAAAAAATGCCTTACCCTTTAAACAAAACAGGGATTGTTTGTCCATATATTGCAATATATTTAAGCTGGCCAACTACGTCAAAGTCATCCCATATCTGGCCAGTCCTATGCTCAATTTTATCTGATTCATTAAGAATTCTATTGCTTCATTATACATTTTACAAAGGGACTAGGTATTACCTGCAACTTAACTTGCTGCTTTCAAAGTAAACCTCCATACTTGGCTGCCCTTTTATTAGACACCAGTGGGATCACCTGACTATAGCTGGGAAGGGTGGGAGCTACAACATGGAGCTGGTCACTGCTCCTGTATAAACTATAACAAACAAGGGAAAGTTGTGCTCACCACTATTTTTTAAAACCATTAGGCGGGGGTGCAATGAGGCTGTGACCACAAAATACATATAGTCAAATACAAGAGTCCTCTGGGCAGCCAAGTATGGAGGTTTACTTTGAAAGCAGCAAGTTAAGTTGCAGGTAATACCTAGTCCCTTTGTAAAATGTATAATGAAGCAATAGAATTCTTAATGAATCAGATAAAATTGAGCATAGGACTGGCCAGATATGGGATGACTTTGACGTAGTTGGCCAGCTTAAATATATTGCAATATATGGACAAACAATCCCTGTTTTGTTTAAAGGGTAAGGCATTTTTTAGTAGCAGTATGCACAAAATGTCGCTGTCTTAAATATATTGATAATGGGTTGAGTGCAGAGGACTCTTGTATTTGACTATATGTATTTTGTGGTCACAGCCTCATTGCACCCCCGCCTAATGGTTTTAAAAAATAGTGGTGAGCACAACTTTCCCTTGTTTGTTATAGTTTATACAGGAGCAGTGACCAGCTCCATGTTGTAGCTCCCACCCTTCCCAGCTATAGTCAGGTGATCCCACTGGTGTCTAATAAAAGGGCAGCCAAGTATGGAGGTTTACTTTGAAAGCAGCAAGTTAAGTTGCAGGTAATACCTAGTCCCTTTGTAAAATGTATAATGAAGCAATAGAATTCTTAATGAATCAGATAAAATTGAGCATAGGACTGGCCAGATATGGGATGACTTTGACGTAGTTGGCCAGCTTAAATATATTGCAATATATGGACAAACAATCCCTGTTTTGTTTAAAGGGTAAGGCATTTTTTAGTAGCAGTATGCACAAAATGTCGCTGTCTTAAATATATTGATAATGGGTTGAGTGCAGAGGACTCTTGTATTTGACTATATGTATTTTGTGGTCACAGCCTCATTGCACCCCCGCCTAATGGTTTTAAAAAATAGTGGTGAGCACAACTTTCCCTTGTTTGTTATGACTTAGATTCTCGCCACCTGCCCTTGACCCCCTCCACTTTACAGAAGAGTGAGATTTGTGCCTGCAGCCTTTCTCTTTGGTTACTGCCTAACTGGTATAGTTAGAGCACTCTGTTTGTATCAGTGACAGCATATGCTGAGTATGCTCTGGGCAGTCATCAAGCAGAAAATAAGGATTGCATGTCATAGCTGGAGCTGCAGGGCTGATTACTGAACTCTGATGTAAATTGAAGTGGTTTCTAAGCTGTAATGTGATTATCCAGAAAGTATATTATTGGTTGGACCCTAAGCTCACGCAACTGAGCAGCAGAGAGCAGGCAGGTAGCCACTGGGGGCATCTTTGAAGGTGCAGCCCTACTTTAAGTTTGTGGTAACATTGGGCTGGTACAGAAACCCAAAACATAATATTCAACATTTCTTACCTACTTTATGTTCTAGCAACTGGCACAGGTTATCTAAATGGTCCTCACAAAGGGTGGTACACCACATCCAAAGAGGAATATTCCATACGAGAGAGAGAGAGAGAGAGAGAGAGAGAGAGAGAGAGAGAGAGAGAGAGAGAGAGAGAGAGAGAGAGAGAGAGAGAGAGATGTGGCAAAATAACTGGGCACATTAGTAACCAACATGCCATTTACAACAACCCTGAAATTATATCATGCAGGGTACCACAACAGGCCCTTATGAGAGAAGCCAACAATACAATATATAATACAATAATAAAATATAATATAACTGTAGTGTCCATAAACGTCAGGAGCATATACTGTACATTAATTAGGCCCTACAATGATTCAAAATAGAAAACCAATCTAGTTAGGAGATATTGAAGCATCTCTTTGATATAATGAAAAGGTTGAGCAATCGCATTAGTTACAATAAACTTGTTTGTCAGAGTGTCCAAGTTGACCAACATGTAGCATATTTGAGTGACACCATTAGTTAAATAAAGGCCTTTGCAGGATATTTAGAGTAGTCCTATTCAGCATCATATGGTGAAATAAAGTGGCACTAATATATACATGTGGTGGAATGCTCAAGTTCATCATCACACAGTTTATTCAGTATACTGAGCTGACACTAAAATAAAGGGATAGATACTCAATGCACACATTACTTTGCAGTACTGGTGTTATCCACAACAGCTCAGACCATGCTAATATGCTGAAATTATTAACTGGTACTGTACATATCTTGTAAATTAGCACAAGCATCAAAATCCTCTGTTTATGTAATATCTCTTGCCACTTTACAAAACGGCCACCAAGTTGCTCACTTTACCTGAGGAAATAACCTAGAATCATTACATTTTTGCTGATGTAATCCAATCCTCCCAAAACTACCACTGGCCACTGTTCATACATATATCTTATTTTTCCCAGATGCAAATTTTAAAAGAACCTCCACCCGTTGTTCACTGTATATTAAATGTATTTATTCCAATTACCACCCCCACTAGAGTATTTAACTCTCTTACTCCCCCAAGCCTGAAGTCTCACAGGGTCCCCTGCATACACACTTGGACTTTTATCATTACCTTATTATTATCTTAAATAGCTCTACTATGCTTGATCAACATAAATCTTAGTGTCACCTAAGCCCATACACCCTTGTTTTACAGTGTATTCAATTTCTCATTGTATATTTTTTGTCTATAGAGTAAGAAACATATTTAGTTTTGCACTATTTCTGTACCATCTTCAGTGTGCAAAATGCCCCATTGTCTTTTTAATTTTTATAAACATATGACATTGATTATGCTAGGGTGTAATCAACCTTGTTATCCCACCATTTTGGCATTTCTGCACTGGCTCATATAGGGCTTCCTCCCTACATGCATACATACGTCCCACTGGTACATCCCTTATCTGATGCTGGGGAGACATACTTTCTGCCCACAAGAGGGCATTGGTGGAGGTGGGTTATCTAAATACTTCTGTTTAAAATACCCATCCACAAATAAATGTTGCTTATCCATTATGCCTGTCCAAAATAATAGGATTTAGCCCACAAAACACCAATCCAGTCTCGACCAAAACTGCATAATTACTCAGAACCTCTGTCTCCCATCACCCCAGGCATATTCCTGCACGTTAAAAAAGTTTCTCTATCTGTAATTCAATAAATGAGGCAGATACATGTTCCCTTCCTTATAAGGAGGAATATTTAAAAATTAAGGTACACTTGCCATATGAACTTTTGGTGCGCTTGCTGTCCTTGTTCCGTGGTTTATATAAGGAAGACAATCATGCCTTTTAAGAAGAGATTTTCTATACATAAATTGCATACAAGAGATTAGTGAAAAGGGAACTTAAAGGAGGCAAGCAATAGCTGAGGCTAGCCTTTGACAACAGACTTAGAGGGTTCCTTTTCCAAGAGTTGTGACCAGTGGTGTTACTAGACTGTGCCGGGCCATCCTGCAAAAAAATCTTCATATGGGCCTGAAACATTCCAATCCCCATTCTCCGTCAACTTCCTATCCCGCCTCCGCCCACGTCCCACATCCAATGTGCCCACATCCCGCCTCTGCCCACCCTATTCTACCCCGACTCCGCCCACTCCCACCCGATTTTGCTCCCCCTTACTCACCATACGAGAGAGTGGCTGGAGTAGCTGTAAAGGTAGCAGACTCAACAGTCCGGGCCCCACTGTTCCCCAGGCCAGCCAGTGACTTTAGGGTCTGCTCTTTCTATAGTTACATCACTGGCTGTGACAGTCTGGCTCTTACATGCAATCTAATCTAGGTATGCTTACCAAATGACTGCCCATAGTCCAGTAGTAGTGATGGGTGAATTTATTTGACAGGCATGGATTTCCGGCAAATTTCCGGATTTCGCAGATGGCAAATGTTTTTTGTGAAACTGCAATGAAAATTCACCATGGGAAAATTTGCTGTGACAAAAAAATTGTAGCTTGTCAAAATTGTCAAGTGTCAAAATTATTTGAACGCCCATTGACTTGAATGTATTTGGACAGAAGAGTCGCGCGTATAAAAATATGTTGTTCGTGTCAAAATAATTTTGACGCCATTGTTTTTAATTAATTTCGCAAATTTTTCTCAAAGCGAAACAGGACAGATTTGCCCATCACTAGCCAGTAGTATAAGCTTCTGTTGGCCCCATCACTATACACTGATGTATACATGTAGATCAGTGCTGTCCAACTACTGTGGTACAAAGGATACAAATTTTCCTGACATATGTGGTCAACCACATTATAACAAGACATCTTAAAACTATACCCACATTAATGGTGTTGCTCAAGTATTCATTTTGGGGGTATAGTTTTTCCTGCACCCACGCAAAAATGTGACGGTAGAGGGGGGTTACGGGCAGGAGCAGCTATACACATTGGGCTCTCTGAATATTTTTATGGCGGGGCGTGGGCCTGGCATTCTCTTATTATGCCACTGATCTGTCACAATCCAAAATATAAATTCCAAGGGTATAATTGAGATTGATGCCATTTGCATAGTGCCATGTAGATGCCCAAAAATAAAAAAAACTGTAAATGAGCTGAATATTGTAGCTACTGCAGAATATTAAGTGCCATGTGCCTAAGTAGGTGATTAGTGTACAGATAGCAAAGCAAAACATCTAACTGCTCAAATGAGATATAGTGCAGAACTGCACAATATACTCCTAAATTATTATTAATAATAGTAATTTTTTATACTCTAGGCTTATACTATAGGCTATGATATTAGCAAAGCAAGAATGCTAGCTGAATGTACTTCTATAGTCTTCGTAGGCAAACACTTCCACCTTGCTGGATGGACATTTGTACTCCTCATACACTAACTAAGAGTGCAGAATAATGCTTAAGACATTCTGTATATCAAAAGGGTGTCCCCAAAATATCAATGATAAAACAAATACAACTAAACTTAAAGAAGAACTAAACACCCCTCCATGAGAGCTGCTGCACTCACTCTGCACTGATACGTGAGAAGACTCTTAGGGGCACTTTCATGGGGTAACGAACTATGTGGGGGGGAAGCAGGGATGGGGGACTACGTATGTTAGTTAGTAGGGGCTTTTCTTACTGGAAGGTTTTATTCTACTTTAAATACCCAGCTGGGCTACATTATCCAAAATACCTACAGTAAATACAATTCTATACTTCAGAATGAATAATTTACCAAAAGATAATTTATATCATAATAAGTGACACGTTAAAGAATCTGACCATATTGGCATATATACAGTACAGTATGTTGCATATAGTAAATATTGCTCTTTTACATTTTGTACCTTGAGCCACCATTAGTGTTGAACGCTTGCTGAAAAATTTCATCTTGCTGAAAAATTTGTGAGATTACTGAAAAATTATCAAAATGGCAGAAAAATTGCAAAATGCATTGAAGTCAATAGTAGTTTTTCGCAAACGTTTTTACATGCACAACTTTTCTTCTCACTCCAAATGCATTGAATTGACATTTTTCCATAGATTTTTTTTTCCGCTACAAATTTTTGTTGCACTTTTTGCAAAGCAATTTTGTGAAAAACAGAATTACACCACAAATCCATCACTAGTCACCATTTAGCGATGGCCTGTGTGTGCCCTCAGAAATCACATGACAGGAATTATTTAGATGCAAACTGTAACAGGAAGAAGTATGAGACTAAAAGGTAAAGCTCTGTCCATGACTCCTCAATTGACCCCATTGTTACATACCTTCGTGAAACACCAGGAGCACGAAATGGGGTAAAACGGCCATAGCAATTATTCACATTTTATCAAATAAATATGACCTTGCCAGTCTCTCCCCAAGGATATATTTTAAACCCCCGACAGGGGCGCTCCGCCAATGAGGCGAGCTGAGCAGCTCGCCTCAGGCGGCAGCGCCTGAAAGGATTCCAGGGGCGGCAAAAAGGCGCTCCTGCGCCCTTAAGAGCCGAATTTCCGGTTTTTAAACCGGAAATTCAGCAGTACTATTGCGAGAGAGCGCAATTGCGCTCTCCGCAATAGTGTTTCTGCCTCCCCTTCCGACACATAAGCTGGTGAGGAGGGGCGGCATTGCAGTAGCTGCCTCAGGCGGCTCCTTAGTCAGAATCTGCGCTGACCCCCGAATACTATGACCTGCCGAGTGAAGACTTGAGATCAGCACTATGTCATTATATCCACCACTGAGTATTAGGCTGCCTCTCTGCCTAAACGCTGCTACCAGCAAGAGCTGCATTGCCCACCATGAGAGAAATTCAGCAGCCCTGCTGGAGGACCTGAATTTGCAATGTCTCAATGATAGGAAATCCAAGCAGGCTGTCACCTAGCAGAAGCTGTAGTAGTGTCTGTATCAATCAACCCATTGCAGTCACAGGAGAGAACCTCCTTTCTCCCTCTCCCTCTAAATTTACCTATGCTGTACTCTAGCAAGGTCCTACTGCTCCTGTGACAAATAAAACTTGAAATAAATTATCATATATCCACTGTTTTGATCCAGAGGAAGGAAAAAAAAAACCCGACCTGAAGCAAGTGCCAATCATGCCTCAAGAGGGAAAAAGATTTCTTCCTGACCCCAAGCATGAAGTTGGGTTCTGTCTATTATGTTAGCCATCCAGTTATTCAAGCCTTTATAGATTACATTTTAGGCTAACAAACTAAAATAGAAACATTTTTTATTTTGCACAGTTTTTTTTTTACACAGTTTTTATTATTACATTTAACTGTTCTTTTTACTCATTCCTCACCCAATTATAGCTGTATCAGATTCTGGCAGTCTTTAAACATAAACCAGTGTAATCTGGCAGCTGTTCATTTAGATCCCTTGTCATGCAGCCCCTGCGTTTATAGCTCCAGGACTTTCCTTTTATTGTGTGTGAGAATACTCTGGGGTCATTTATTATCACTGGGCCATGGCAACCAATCAAATTGCAACATTCATTGTTCTACTTACAGCTGGCTTTATAAGGCAAATCATTGATTCGTTGCTATAGGTAACGTCCTATTGAATTATTTGCCCAGTGTTGATAAATGAGCCACTTTATATAAATGAATCATATAAGTCAGCAGGCAGCCCTTAGTACATAAAATACCAATTTTATATTTAGAATTACCCAATTACTTCTAGAAAAGTACATAAAAATATATTTAAATAGAAATAGAAAATAGACCTTAAACATTTATAGAAACAGTTGCAAATAAAGTAGCAAAAGTGAGTCTCTGAAAGCAGGTGCTGTTTGCAACATTTGTTTATAAAATATGTATCCAATATTCAGGATCAAAGTGCTGTTAGTTCCAACATGTAGTTTAACTTTAAAAACAACATGACAGACCAGCGCATCAAGTTATACAGGTTTAAATTGACCAAATTTATACATGCACCGCAGTTGGCCAGTCTCCTAGAACTAACTTATTATTTTTCTACATGGAACCCCTTTTGTATATAGTGGGCTCTGTCATCTGGGCCAGATGAGGTTCACAAAAAGTATATCCGTGCATATGGGTCATTAGACCCAATTAGGGAAATACATAGAAAAATCTTGTCTTCTAGTGTTTCAGTGCTCAACAATAGTTCTTGTTGAACTATAGTAGTAGAGCACATATAAAAGGGCTATTTTGGAGAGTTCTTGGTAACTCACAACATGGTGCACACAGAGTGGTAGAGCACTATATATATATATATATATATATATATATATATATATATATATATATATACATATATATATATATATATATATATATATACATATATATTGTGAGTGCAGAGGACTCTTGTATTTGACTATATATATATATATAGCACACCCATGAGTGTACTATAGAAGTGTGTATACATATGTCACTGCAACTCCCATTTGAAGAGATTACTGTATATCACCTCTGGCTCTTCTCTCTCAGGTGACTGCCAGCTACACCACTGGGTGGACTTTTACCACCTTGAATATCTGTCAACCTGCAGAAACTTTACGTAATTGGAGATTCTCTTCAAAATATTTAGTTTAGTAGCCACAAAATACTGCCTAGAATTAGACAATGTATCTATCTACCAAAATTTCCAGATCCTTCTCAACTAAGGATACCCCCAACACACAACCATTTAGTGTATAAATGAAATTTATATAATTTCTACCAAAGTGCATAACTTTGCACTTATTAAAAACTGAACCTCATTTTCCAGTTTGCTGCCTTAGGGTTCCGAGTCAAATCACTATGCAAAGTGGCAGCATTCTGCAAGGAACATATATTTTTGCATAATGTAGTATCATCAACAAAAATAGACTCAATGCTTTCAGTGCCCACCTCTACGTCATTAATAAGCAATTTAAAAATCAAGGGACCAAGGACAGACCACCTTCAGTACTCTTTTCGCAACCTATACTTCAGCTAGTTCTCTATTCAAGTACAAATGTTATTGTCCAGGCAGGGCTGTATTTTGGTTCAGTGCCACCCTAGTTACCGGACCTATGGACACCACTCCTGCCTGCCAACTGTGCATGTGTGTGTGTGACATCACTCGTGAGCGCAACAACCACCAGGCACCCTTCACCACCAGCTCCACTGCTGAATAGAGACACAAAGGTATGGTGGCTGGGGAAATAATTATTTTTTTCTTTAAAAAAAATTACATTATTATTAGGGATGCACCGAATCCACTATTTCAGATTCGGCCGAACCCCCGAATCCTTCGCGAAAGATTCGGCCGAATTCCCTACACATGAGCCCACTGTATAATTAATGTTCCATATGTTAGAAAATGTATGAGGGAACCCGGCTACTGGGAAAAAAAATTAAGGACTTTTGCACGCTATCACTCTGAAAAAAGGAAAAGACGTCTGGCTATAGAGTGCAAATCACTTCTAGCATCTATCTACTTCGCTAGCGAAGTGATGCCTGCGCCCGTTAGTAAATCTACAAAGTCCCTGAAAACGGTAATGTTGGTGAATCTTCGTCACTTCGCCCTTTAGTAAATCTGCCCCCAAGAGTGGAGGTTCTTGCTCACCTCCACATAAAAGGCAATTAAATTTGGTTGGCATAGACTTCTTATATTATTATTTAAATGTAGTCAGGCATCTTCAAAAAGCTTTCCTGCCACTGATGTTAGACTAACAGGCCTATAGTTTTCAGATTGAGAACAGGATCCCTTTTTGAAGAGCGGCACCACAATAGCAATAGTTTCTCAGCACTATGCCAGACATCAATGAATCCTGAAAAATTAAGCAAACAGGTTTGGCAATCACACAGCTAAGCTTGTTTAGTACCCTGGCAGGACTACCATCTGGTCTCGGACCTTAATTGGCATAAACCAAGTAATCCTAATATGTGATAACCACAGTACCCCTGACCCGAAATTGCCCTGGTCAATTAAAAAAAAAAATCTTCAAGTTACAGGTTAGTCAGGTTATACTAGTGTTCACCACCATTTTCACTAGAAAATTGCCCTGCTGCAGTAGCAGAGCCAGTTTTGCACAATGCCTACTATTAGAGAGCTAAGTCAGCTCGGCAGCAGCCTGCACACCGTGATTGATGCTGCATCTAAACTAACTGCACCAGACCAGAGAAGCATGAATCACTCTCTCTCTTCCTTATTTGAATCTCCCCTTCCCATCCTTCTGTTCCCTCCATTTCCTCTTAACTCCCACTCGCTTCCCCAATCACCTCACTCTATTACCTTTGTCTTCCAATACCCTTTGTGTGCGGCTCCACCCTGTATGTTCCTTTTGTCCCCCCTCCCGCTTTGGCAACAGAGTGACTTCTGAGACCCACTGCTGCACTGCCATGACACAAGTTCTGGGTACACGTCACATGGAAGTATGCAAAAGCAGCAGGTGCTTTGCAGTGGTGGCAGGTGCAACACAGCAGCAGGTTCAGTGTGCAGCAATTTTGGTCCCCTCAGACCCTAGTGGCAGCATGGCCCTCAGGACTCAGGGGTCCGCTGCATTGCAGGGTCTGCGGGGGCCTTATTTACGTCATTCGCCCAGTCACATGTTTCATCCCACCAAGTCTCAGTGAAACCAATTATATCATAATACACATGCAATTAACTCTAGCTCTCCCAATTTACCTGATAAGCTCAGTACCAGCATACAGCAGAAGTTACTACTTTTCCCTTTAACAAAGGAGTGCCCATACTTTACTAATGCAATGTTTACTTTTAGCGATATTGTCCCATTATGATCTACATCCATAATATCACTGTTACCATTCTGTTGCATGGAAAATATTACTTAAATATTATATTGATTAGTAAGAGAATTTATATTATTATTATATTATTATATTATTATATTACTATCTCTTATGTAACCTTAACATAATAAATATCTGAATAAAAAGCGTGAATAGTAGGGTGGGTGATTTAGTCACTGGTAGACTTTTTTGGCACCCCTGCTCCAACATCTACGTAAATGGAGGCACATTTATTTAGCTTGAGTGAAGGAATATAATAAAAAATACTTCGAATTTTGGCTACTTCGACCATCGAATTGGCTACTTCAACCTTCGACTATGACTTTGACTTCGAATCGAACGATTCGAACTAAAAATCGTTCGACTATTCGACCATTCCATAGTCGAAGTACTGTCTCTTTAAAAAAAACTTCGACCCCCTACTTCGCCACCTAAAACCTACCAAGCATCAATGTTAGCCTATGGGGAAGGTCCCCATAGGCTTTCCTAGGTTTTTTTGATCGAAGGAAAATCGTTCGATCGATGGATTAAAATCCTTCAAATCGAACGATTTGAAGGATTTTAATCCATCGATCAAACGATTTTTCCTTCAATCGTACGAACGAAGGAAATGAGGTAAATCCTTTGATTTCGATATTCGAAGTCGAAGGATTTTACTTTGACGGTCGAATATCGAGGGTTAATTAACCCTCGATATTCGACCCTAAGTAAATGTGCCCCGTAGATCTACCATTAGTCTCTTTTCTTTGTAACAAATACTTCTCCTTAGCTGGTAAATTGTATGCACCATTTACTTCTTTCCTATGACATTTTACTAATCCCACTGCCCAGTCTACCCTAGCTTCCTCATAATACTCTGGTTATGAAAACTAGAACTTGCATTTTACGGTGTTTAATCTCCCATATGTACTTTGATACAAAGTAAAATATAGTAAACGTATATGGGCTGGCAATTAGAGACTCCAAAATAAAGATTGTGCATACATATTTCCATGGCTCTTCCTGCGCTTAATATGGAAATTGATATTCACTGTTGAAGCCACATGTTTGTAAAGTCCGTGATTTGAAAATGTAAACACATACTTCTATTTTAACGATGAAACAACATCTTATTTCCCACATGTGACTATATGTTAAAAAACTATTCTCCATAAATTACACACATCTTAGAGCGTGTGTCCCCGAAGGGCCCCAATTAAATTATTATATTTAATTTAGTTTTATTCTAAGTGAGACTTTCACATTGGTTATTGGATATCATCTTAATGGTAAAAAACGATTGAATTGCAGATAAGTGTTTAACCCTCTGGGAGCCACGCTATCTAGGTCATAAGTCCAAAAGGCTTCTCTCTGGAGCAGTAAATGGTCTAAATCTCCTCCCCTCTGGGGCGTTGGAATATAGTCAATTGGCATACATTTGAAAGATGTAATGGATTGTTTAGCGTTTAGCCAGTGTTGTGCTACTGGCTGCTTAGATATATCTTGTTTTTTTGAATTCCCTTTTGGTTTCTGTTCCAAAGCCGCCCTAATCGAGGAGCGGTGTATACTGACGCGTTTCTTTAATTGTCTGCATGTTTTTCCACAGTATATAAGCCCACACGGGCACTTAATGATATATACCATGTTTCTGGATGTACAGGTTAACCTATGCTTGACTTTGTATGCTTCACCAGCATGTGGGTGAAAAAATTGATTGCCTGTTATAAGTGTGCTGCACGGACTGCAGTTGCCACATTTAGGGGCAGATTTATCAAGGGTCGAATTTCGAAGTGAAAAAAACCTTGAAATTCAACCATCGAATAGGCTTGTCCGACATTCGAATTCGAAGTCAAAGGATTGTTAAGATCGCACTACGATCGTACTACGATTCGAACGATTTCATTGTACGATTCTACGATTTTACATAAAAACCCTTTGACTTCTCAAAACGTAGCCAAATACTTGCTATAGGTTCTAGGAGGTCCCCATAGGCTAACATAGCAATTTGTCAGGTTTAAGATGGCGAAGTGTCAAAGTCGAACTTTTTTAAAGAGACAGTACTTCGGTTTTCGAAGTTTTTCACTTCAAATCGAAGTCGAATTTGGCCTATTCGATGGTCGAAGTACCCAAAAATTACTTAGAAATTCGAAGTTTTTGAATCCAGAGGGGATTCAAAAACACAAGATATATCTAAGCAGCCAATAGCACATCACTGGCTAAACGCTAAACACTCCATTACATCTTTAAAATGTATGCCAATTGACTATATTCCAACGCCCCCGAGGGGAGGAGATGTAGACCATTTACTGCTTCAGAGAGAAGCTTTTTGGAATTATGAACTAGATAGTGTGGCACCCAGAGGGTTAAACACTTATCTGCAACAGTTTTTTACCATATGTACTATGTGTGTGTAAATAAGTACATTGACCCCAGAAAACCAACTATTTTGAAAAGTACATATTTTAATGAATTACAAATGGCTAAATATGTCTTCTCCTAAAAACATATTGTCCTATTAAGAACATTGCCAACAAACATCAGTTTTATCTGCCACATGGTAACCCTGGTTGCAGCTGACTGCAGGAGGGTCTATAATGATATTCATAGTAGAAAATATGAAAATAAAAGTGATGGGAACACAATAGAATATTAGCACCAAGGAAAAACTGCACCTCCCCTAATCACCATTGAATAATTGCATTGTTGTAAAACTTCAGTGTGTGCCCCTGATGCATTCATTTTGAGCCTAAAGTTGTAATTTTCCTAAATGTTAATGTAGTCATTACAATGAGGATATAAATCATAGGTAGCAGAAGATGGTTTTGGCAGGGGGGGGCAAGAAGAAGAATGCAATGCGTTGCGTGTACTGCAAATGTTTGACCATGCCTCCTTTTGGCCACTCCCTTTGGACTCCACCCACTCTCCCATGTGCTTTAACCGAATTTTCTGGAAAATCAAACCATAGCAGTGGAGGCAAATTTTGCTTAACATCTGACACTACAGGAAGGGGGGAATAACACCACATGTACAATCGTAACTAAGAGCTGTGAATGCTGGCACTACAAGCATAATATGTGGGGAAAAAGGGAAAAAGATTCTGGCACCTAAAGTACATTACATGAAGAGACTGTGAGGTACTAAAAATACATGCAAAGGAGCAGTAGCTATTGATCTTTCAAGAACATAATATAGAGAAGGCACTACAAGTGCTATAAAGAACATTATATAGTAAAAAGCAGCAATGGACAATGGCACCACAAGAAGTACGATATAGAGAATACCGGCAGGCCAAGCACAATATACAATAAAACAGTGGATATAAGTACAAGGATGCATTATATAGTAAGAATCAGTGAGCACAGGCACTCCAAGCACCTCTTGATGCACTGCCTAACTCTATTGCTCTGTCAAAATGCAAGGTATGAGGAGCTGTAGGTCTGGAGCATTGTGTAACCTGCAGTAGGGAAAGCCATGCATTGACTGCATTAGAATTGTGAAAAATTCAAATAACTCTCACTACACGGATCCCTTTTTTGCTAGTTAGACAGCAATATTATGATATAATGGAACAGTTGTACAAATGCTCCAATCCCACTGAATCAGCATAATAACTAAACCTGTCTAACTTCTAGCTGATACAAAAGAAGGATAACAGCCCCTTCTAAAGCTTCTTCAATTTGCTTCAAAAAATTTCTGATTCCAAGATGCAATTGGACCAATTTTTGGATTAACTTTGTATTAAGATCTTTAACTCTGAATTTTCTGTATACCCCCCCCCAGAACTTATATCAATATGACACTGTGGCAATTCCAAGTATAAATACCCCCAGAACTTATATCAAAATGGCATTATGGCAATTCTATGCATAAATACCCCCAGAATTCATAGTAGGATGGCACAGTGCAATTCCATGTATAAATAACCACAGAATTCAAAGTAGGATGGCACAGTGCAATTCCATGTATAAATGCCCCCAGCATTCATAGTAGGATGGAACGATACAATTCCATGTATAAATACCCCCAGAATTCGTAGCAGAATGGTACAGGTGCAATTTCATGTATAAATACCCCCCAGAAGTCATAGTAGGATGGCACAGTGCAATTCCATGTATAAATGCCCCCAGAATTCAGAGTAGGATTGCACAGGTGCAATTACATGTATAAATGCTCCCAGAATTCATATTATGATGGCACAGTGCAATTCCACGTATAAATGCCCCCAGAATTCAGAGTAGGATGGCACAGGCTCAATTCCATGTATAAATGCCCCCAGAATTCATAGTAGGATGGCACAGTACAATTCCATGTATAAATGCCCCCAGAATTCATAGTAGGATGGCACAGGTGCAATTTCGTGTATAAATACCCCCAGAATTTAAAGTAGGATGGCACAGTGCAATTCCATGTATAAATGCCCCCAGAATTCATAGTAGGATGGCACTTGTGCAATTCCATGTATAAATACCCCCCAGAATTCGTAGTAAGATGGCACAGTGCAATTCTATGTAAACATGCTCCCAGCATTCATAGTAGGATGGAACAATACAATTCCATGTATAAATACCCCCAGAATTCGTAGTAGAATGGTACAGGTGCAATTTCATGTATAAATGCCCCCAGAATTCATAGTAGGATGGAACGATACAATTCCATGTATAAATACCCCCAGAATTCGTAGTAGAATGGTACAGGTGCAATTTCATGTATAAATACCCCCCAGAAGTCATAGTAGGATGGCACAGTGCAATTCCATGTACAGCTGTATAAATGCCCCCAGAATTCAGAGTAGGATTGCACAGGTGCAATTACATGTATAAATGCTCCCAGAATTCATATTACGATGGCACAGTGCAATTCCACGTATAAATGCCCCCAGAATTCAGAGTAGGATGGCACAGGCTCAATTCCATGTATAAATGCCCCCAGAATTCATAGTAGGATGGCACAGTACAATTCCATGTATAAATGCCCCCAGAATTCATAGTAGGATGGCACAGGTGCAATTTCGTGTATAAATACCCCAGAATTTAAAGTAGGATGGCACAGTGCAATTCCATGTATAAATGCCCCCAGAATTCATAGTAGGATGGCACTTGTGCAATTCCATGTATAAATACCCCCCAGAATTCGTAGTAAGATGGCACAGTGCAATTCTATGTAAACATGCTCCCAGCATTCATAGTAGGATGGAACAATACAATTCCATGTATAAATACCCCCAGAATTCGTAGTAGAATGGTACAGGTGCAATTTCATGTATAAATGCCCCCAGAATTCATAGTAGGATGGAACGATACAATTCCATGTATAAATACCCCCAGAATTCGTAGTAGAATGGTACAGGTGCAATTTCATGTATAAATACCCCCCAGAAGTCATAGTAGGATGGCACAGTGCAATTCCATGTACAGCTGTATAAATGCCCCCAGAATTCAGAGTAGGATTGCACAGGTGCAATTACATGTATAAATGCTCCCAGAATTCATATTACGATGGCACAGTGCAATTCCACGTATAAATGCCCCCAGAATTCAGAGTAGGATGGCACAGGCTCAATTCCATGTATAAATGCCCCCAGAATTCATAGTAGGATGGCACAGTACAATTCCATGTATAAATGCCCCCAGAATTCATAGTAGGATGGCACAGGTGCAATTTCGTGTATAAATACCCCCAGAATTTAAAGTAGGATGGCACAGTGCAATTCCATGTATAAATGCCCCCAGAATTCATAGTAGGATGGCACTTGTGCAATTCCATGTATAAATACCCCCCAGAATTCGTAGTAAGATGGCACAGTGCAATTCTATTTAAACATGCTCCCAGCATTCATAGTAGGATGGAACAATACAATTCCATGTATAAATACCCCCAGAATTCGTAGTAGAATGGTACAGGTGCAATTTCATGTATAAATGCCCCCAGCATTCATAGTAGGATGGAACGATACAATTCCATGTATAAATACCCCCAGAATTCGTAGTAGAATGGTACAGGTGCAATTTCATGTATAAATACCCCCCAGAAGTCATAGTAGGATGGCACAGTGCAATTCCATGTATAAATGCCCCCAGAATTCAGAGTAGGATTGCACAGGTGCAATTACATGTATAAATGTTACCAGAATTCATATTACGATGGCACAGTGCAATTCCACATATAAATGCCCCCAGAATTCAGAGTAGGATGGCACAGGCTCAATTCCATGTATAAATGCCCCCAGAATTCAGAGTAGGATGGCACAGGCGCAATTCCATGTATAAATGACTCTAGAATTAATAGAAGAATGGCACAGTGCAATTCCATGTATAAATGCCCCCAGGAATTCATAGTAGGATGGCACAGGCATAATTCTAATACATGCCCCCAGAAGACCAAGTTCATCATTGAGTTTACTGTGCTTATGTTTGTTTGCATGTTGTTAAAATATGTTTAATCCTTTAGCTTGCATGTAAAAAGTACTGTCAAGGGTATGGTCTGTATGTCTGATGAAGGGCACATCCCTGAACTACTGTGTGATGAAAATAATGTGCTGAGCACCCCCCTACTTGACTTACCTCAGTTTAGTGTGCAGAATATTTTCATTTTTCAATGACCAAATATTTGTGGGAGAGGCCGGGGCCAGTCGGCTGCAGATCAGGATTGTCAGAAGGAGTTATGCAGCAGGCACAGGCCAGCATGTAGCTACACATGACGCGCCAACGCCATGCTGCTCACTCAACTAGTTGATTCCAGGCCCGGTGGGGATGTGCACTGCCACCCCCCTCACCCCTCTAGACGCACTTTTTCATACTGTGGTGCAATCTCCGTCGGGCCGCGGGAGGAGCAGGCCCTGGTGCAATTGCACCCCCTGCTCCTCCATAGTTATGCGCCATCACTGTCGGAAGCTAAGAAACTTTGTTTCCATTCCCAGGCCCCCTCTCTGCAGCAGACGGGGCTTCCATACAGAATAAAAACATACAAAAACTAAATTGTAAAAAAAACCTTCCAAGCCGTTGAAGGAAAATTCCGGGGGGGCTGTGAACCCTGTGACTCCCCCGGTTCCGATGCCTATAGTATAAGTAATACTGTTTTAAGCATGATTCAAATGGAGCAGGTCTGTGGGGGCACTATGTAAAAGATTGCCATGGAATTACCACCTGCTCAAGGTTTTGCTGCTATTTTTGAATCACAAATAAACCTTTACATCTTGTACTATATTATTTTCTGTTTACAATATGCATCATCTGACCATTCTCATAGCGACTATTTCTTTCTAGTTACTATACTGTGTGTAAACCATCCCTGGTCAGATGATGAACATCTATTACTTTACTTAAGAAGGGGTTGGATGGCTTTTTAGCAAGTGAGGGAATACAGTACAAGTTGATCCAGGGACTAGTTCAATAGCCATTTTGGAGTCAGGAAGGAATTTTTTCCCCCTCTGAGGCAAATTGGAGAGGCTTCACATGTGGTTTTTTTGCCTTCCACTGGATCAACTGGCAGTTAGGCAGGTTAAAAATGTTAAAATGGAATTAACAAACTGATTAAGAGAAATGCAATAAGAGACTAGCAGGATATGAGGAATTCAAGTACTGTAGCAAATGTTCTAAAAATTTTAATAGGTATGTTCCAAATAAACCAGGCATAAGGAAATGCTTTAAGATAATGTTGCATTATATTATGCAATGCATTTTTTTTCTTGAGACCGTAACTTTGGTCTGCTTACACTTTAGAATTATAATCTCTTCACATTGCAAATATTTGTACACATGAAAGTTCACATATAATGAAATGCTTCTAAATATGTGTGCATTTTCAAGTTAGAGAAATTTAATTCAGCCATGCCCACTGTGGAGTGTTGAACTCTGCTATTAATCCAAAATTTTATTAAATATTACATATTATATATATTATATATTATATTAGGGATGCCCGAATCCAGGATTCGGCCTTTTTCAGTAGGATTCAGCCGAATCCTTCTGCCCGGCCAAACCTAATCCGAATCCTAATTTGCAGATGCAAATTAGGAGTGGGGAGGGAAATCACATGACTTTTTGTCACAAAACAAGGAAGTAAAAAATGTTTTCCCCTTCCCACCCCTAATTTGCATATGCAAATTAGAATTCAGATTCCGTTCAGTATTCGGCCGAATCATTCACAAGGATTTAGGGGTTCAGCAGAATCCAAAATAGTGTATTCGGTGCATCCCTATATTATATATATGATACATATTATTTCATGGATGTCTTATTATAGTTAGTTTATCTTGACCGCATATTCTCCTTACTACACCCATGTCTATCTTCCACCATAATTAGCAATTCTAAAATGTATTGGATTAGTTTTTTACTGTTTTAAAAGCATATATAGCACTAAAGGTTTTCAGATGGATGACCTGTTGTAGAAATGAGAGATAACTTAGTAAGTCTGTTTTACAGTTTTTCTCTATTTTTCTTAGTACTGTCAATGTATTGAAATACATGTATGTGATTAACTTATTTTCAGTAAAACCAAAGATAATAAAGTGTATTTTGTTTAATATTAAAGGTACAGGTGTTCCTTGTTAGTTTCTATAGTGTAAGGCAAATTTACCTTGGGTATCATATGAACTACCTGGTAAAGATTTCAAAAATCTAACATCTTGAGTTTTGATTAACGAGGAGCAATTTTTTTCAACAAGGCATGGATTTGCGGCAAAATTGTGCAGTTCGCCATTTGTGAATTTTTTTGTGAAACTGTAGCAAATATCCACTTCAAAACAAAAAAGTCACCATGACAAAATTGGCGTGAAATGAAAAATTTGCCTTAAGAAAAAAAAACACCCATTGATTTAATGCATTTGGACAATAAAGTTGCTGAGACCAAAAAAGTTGCCACCAGAAAAATGCCAATTGACTTTAATGCATTTGGTGTGAGAAAAAAAATTGACTTCAATGCGTTTTGTTAATTTTACACCTTTTTGCGAATGTTTTTGCAGTTTTGAAAATTTTTTGCTGATTTGAAACAGGGCAGATTTCCTCATCAATAGTCTTTATTTCACAAAAAATGATTGCCTTATTGAGTCTATGATAGCGACCCCATACCTATAATGTCTACAGTAGTTAGAAAAGTATTGTAATAGACCCAATAATTACATTTACCTTATGTATATGGTAGAGGACACAAGGGCTGGGTCCTTGATGGGAGGTATATTTCCCCATTATTTGGCCTGTGGTCCCTTTAAGCAGTGTGTGTGTCATGGAAGGAGTCTGGATATTATTTGACAGCAACGCCAGTTGCTGTGTTTTTTAGGGCCCGGATTATGGAATAGGAGGGAAAGTACAGGGTGGGTCTTCCCATTCCACCCAGGTACACACCTGGCTTTTACTGCAGCAGAGGGATACTCATAAGGAGGAGGTACATGTGCAATTAAGGAGACCATGATGGTGCCTGCAGCGGATGAGCTGCAAGTCTTGCTACAGGGTATTAAAAAGGACCTAAACAAAAACCTGTGTGTACAAAGGACTGTGAAAGAAAGTCGGCTAATATTGGGCAGTGGGGGTTTTGTTGTAGTTCCCTTTACAATTTTTGGGGGGTATCTTTAGAAGTAACTGATTCTATACAGCATTTACACAAAGCAGAAAACCCACTGAATGCTTATTGCAATTCAACTGAACCACACAAAAGTGCAGGTATGAGCAACTTTCTGCCAAAAAATACTATGTTGACAGAAAAGTGCCCCACTTACACTTCTGCAAGATTCTCAATAAAGATAACTGCTCCAGTACAGAAAACTACAACTGACTTTGCCATAAGCTGTTGCAGTTTATTCAATCTCAAGGCATGACTCTCACTGAAACTTTAGACAATATATATTTATGACTTGGACCACAAAACAAGCTATCAAGCAAAATGTATTTTTATAAGATTTGATACACTCTTGCAGTTATGCTGAATTAGCAAACCTTACGTACTATACAACTGCATATCAGCATTTTCATTTGTTGACTTTTTTGGTCTTTTAAGTATGCCCATTGCAGCAGAAGACTTATGAAACCTGCAGTACACCTGCCAAGTTTTGGAATGCTAAATAATTTTTGCCTTGCATCTATCTATCTGTTTGCAAACATAACCTAGAAACCCTGATATTAAATATATATATTAAATATATTTATATTTTATACAAACATTAAATAAACTATGAACATATTTAATGTAATTTAATTAACTAATTGCACTTAGTTAATTACGTTTCTAAGGGCATAATATTTATATACATAACTCATTCTCCAGTTTTGTAGAATCAAACAGCAATGCCCCACATACAAACAAGCAAAAACACATTGGTTACTTCCATTACTTTCATTTTATATTTAAAAAATAAAAACTCCACCCTTTGACATGGATAATTTTGCATAAGAATTCAAATAATCATCATCATAATAATCATAACATCATATCCATGCAATGTACCAATTACAAAGTGCATTGTACTAACAATAATTGCTGTTTAGAATGAGTTGGAATGGCATGTTGCTTGACGAAATACAGGCAACCACACGCTCCAGAATCAATGACAACTGAACTTCTGAGCTGACCCTGTGGCAAGTGTAAAAAAACAGGTTTTAGTGAAGAAGGTTCTCTTAATGAAGAACAAGTGGGCATGACAGGAGATGTAGTCTTACCCCCAGGTTGAGTAGGGCAGTTTCTTAAGAAGTGACCTAGTTGACCGCAATAAAGACATATGTTCATCTACCATCTGCGAATGCATTCCTCAGAAGATAAAGCGAGTCTTACAAGGCCAATCTGCATCAGCTCAGGTTAAGGGGGTCAGAAGTGGATGCAGGAGGACTTGGATTCAGGGGATCCTTAGGAAGTAGCCAAGAAGCATGAGCAGGTTGAGATCTCTCTGTATGTCTCTCTCTCTCAGGCACCGACCAATCTGAATAGAAAACTCAATCAAATCCTCAAGCTCCTGAGGAACACTGAGATGGGCCAATTCATCTTTTAAAGACTCCGCATTCCATTCTGTTTTACTGTACAGTCTGCAAGAAGAGGACCTTGCTATTCCAGAAGACGATGGTCTCTGAGGAAACGCATCAGACCTCAAAAGGCTATGTTTGTAAATTATGTATCAAAATAAAGATTGTCTGCTTTTACCGGTGATCTGAAGTAGTACGATTCTTCAAAGTGGTTCCGGAGTGTGCTGCTCAAATAATTGATGTGCAGAAGACGGTGGTCCCATGTCTGGGGTTCTCCTGAGATTATCATCCCCACCTTGATCTGGTCTGAAGAAAAGGTTTAAGAATGAAGTGAAAACATCAGCCTGCATTCGTTGACAAAAGCCCGAAACTGATTTCTTTCCCCCAGTAGATAGTAGATATATAGAATGACCAGTGGGCGGGGGGGGGGTGGAGGTGCTGAAGGTGCAGGAACAGCAGCAGGATTACCCAGGCTTGAATTTGGGGCTGCATTTATTGATAACCTCCTTGTAAGTCACACACCACTTGGGTGAGGGCCAGCAACTGCAGCGATAGGAGATCCAGAGGGGAGGAATCGTAATTCCCAGTCGGCTACATGTTGTCTCTGGCGAGGTGATACTATCTGGCTTAACTCAACCAAGAGTCAGAAGGCTGGTCTAGGTGAATGGAGTGTTCCCTACATCTCACACTGAGTACTCAGTACCTGGATATGGTGACATGGTGAGCTCGGATGAAGAATAACAGAGGTGCTTATAATGAAGTACCGGGTCTGCAGGGTCCAAAATTAGGTGCAGAGGTCAGGCCAATAATCAAATCCAGAAGCAGACAATGGTGAAGTCAGGCAGCCATCAAGAGTCCAAAAAAACTTAACCAGGGGTCAAGCCAGAGAATCAGTGATCAAGAATCAGGAAACAGCCATAACGGGAGAGTCAAATTCAAACCAGGAGTCAATTGCAGGAAAATGCTCATAGTCAATCAAAGTGAACAATCACCTCTCACCAGACTGCAAGCCTCGGAGTCTATTTAAATGCAATGCACCTGCATCCATCCATGCGCGAGAGTGTGGCAAAGCATGCTCGTCGTGATATGCTTTTGTCGAAGTGCGTCCATTGAGATGCAAAGAGGAGCTCAAATTGACGTGCATGCGCAAAGACTTTGTGCGGCCAACAGGAGTTGCCTGACAGTCTTTTGTGGTACTGCACATGGTCCTGCTTTGGGCAGAAGTGTTTTTGGATGAGTGAAGTAGGCCTGTTTATTTGATGAAAATGATTAACCGAGGGAACAGAGTGGGCTACCAGAAAGGTCTAATGTCTGACACAAGGTTTTTTTTGTTGTTTAGCTCAACTTTCAGCAACGTTTGTCAAAGGATACTGAGAGATGGTGTTCAAAGTTGGCTATAGTACTTTGAGGAACATCTGTTGGATATCACTGAATATCATATTCAGCAGGAATAAAACTTTGAGCATGGGGTAGTTCCATGCAAGTTGGTATAACTGTAATTTTTAACTCACTTAAAAATCAGGCCAGGAAATATGATCCCCAGGCCCGGATTTGTGCTGAGGCCACATAGGCCCAGGCCTAGTGTGGCAAAAATTTAGGGGCAGCATGCCGCCCAGCCGGCAAAGCCCCATAGTGCTTCCGTGATTTAAATGTGCTCAATGTCGCTCCACGCAGCCGGCAGTAGGACCATGACCAGCGCCGGCAGCGGCAGGGGGGGCGTGCGCAACAGAAGAAGCTGGCACTGGGACAATGCGGCCTTGGGGCGCTGCGATTTGAAATCCGGCCCTGATTATCCCATTTAGTAAGAATAAACCCATATTAAAACGCAAAAATGCTAAAAATAATGCAAACAAACTTTGTGTTTTCAGAAATTAAAATTGCATAACTATATTTTAGAAGAATGGAAATACAAGAAGTTCTGTTTCTTGATACTTATATTTAATCACCTTTAAGAGTAAATATTAACCCTTTAAGTGCCACTGAATGTAAATTCTACATTCTGTGGATAAAAGGCTCTGATTGCTACAGATTGCAAAACTTCTGCGTGAGTCAAGGAAGATACTCCTTTGCTCCCGGCTAGTAGAGAGGTGCTCCCAAACCTGCATCTGAAAGGCAAATCAAAAGCATTAGCTAATTGATTACATTACATTCTGCCTGGCTGTACTCATGAGTGTTCAGAGTTGCGTTTCATTGCGTTTATTCAAATGCAGCATGTGCTTGACAAACTTTCAGAAACCAATAGAATAGAGGGTCACATTTGGAACTGGCAAATTGCACTTAGCTGGATTTAAAGAAACACATATAAATGAAATATATGCATACTTTCATCTCAGCAAGTTTTTTGTAAAAACATTCTTGCAAGCCAGTCCACTTACATATATTATTGGGGGTGTATTGCACATTCACAGGGCTCACTCATATTCGCATACAAACACAACTCACAGTTTTACAAGTATGCACACATACAGGCACACACACTTAAAAATTGTTTTACCATGTTGTTTGTTTCTTTGCTTGAAAAAAAGTAGCTTTAACATGTTATATTGGTCCTATAGGTATGGGATCCGTTATCCAGAAACCCATTATCTAGAATAACAGAATAACGGAAAGGCTGTTTCCCATAGACTCCATTATTATCAAATAATCCAAATTTTTAAAAATGATTTCCTTTATCTCTGTAATAATAAAACAATGCCTTCTACTTGATCCCAACTAAGATATTAATTCTTATTGGAAGAGGAATCAGCCTATTGGGTTTATTTAATGTTTACATGATTTTCTGGTAGACTTAAGGTATGAAAAGCCAAATTACAGAAAGATCCATTATCCAGAAAACCTCATGTCTTGACCATCCTGGATAACAGGCCCCATGCACCATGATTTTCTGGTAGACTTAAGGTATGAAGAGCCAAATTACAGAAAGATCCATTATCCAGAAAACCTCATGTCTTGACCATCCTGGATAACAGGCCCCATGCCTGTATTCCATTTTTGTCATTTTGTTGCATTTTTATTTCTGCCTAGGTGTTGCATGGTTTTGACTGTAACTTGACTGTAATTGGCCAATAAACAAATAAAACTGCAATTCTGACCACTGATTACACTAGAGTTTTTTTTTGGATTTTAGTATTTATTTTGCATTCTGCATTGTTCTTGATTACTTTTTGTTTATGACCTTAAAGGGGTTGTTCACCTTCAAACAACTAGTGGTTTTAAGATAGATCACCAGAAATAATGACTTTTTCCAATCACTATTGCTATTTTCTATATGTTTTTTTTAAATTTTGAAGTGTAAAGTATAATTTTTCACCTTCTGAAACTGTTCTAAATGGATACATTTAGTTGATTGTTATCTTTGTCCCTGCTGAGCAAAAGCTCTGGGTTTCATTACAGGCAGCTGTTTAACTACAGCTAATACTCCAGAGATTCTGCTGAGAAATGTATCAACTCGATGTTGCAAAAATTGTTGCAAAAACAGTTTAGACTAAAATACTGAGCTGCCAGACTCAAACACCAAAGGCACGAAAATTCAACATTAAACTTAGATTTTGAAAAAACAATAAAAAATAAATAATGGAAGGTAATTGAAACCAGTCTTTATTTCTGGGGAACAATTTAAAAACAAGTGAATTGAAAAAAGTGTTTGGAAAGTAAACAACCCCTTTAAACGTATGCTGTATTTTCATTTGGGTGCCTCTAGGCACCACATAGTTTGGTAAATCTATTTATATTGGGTATCCAACTGTTCAGTAGATCCTCTGTTTACATAATTAGGGTTTTTATTTTACAACAGCCATGAAAATTTCTATGCATTATTTAAAAGAGTTGTTCACCTTTAAATTAACTTTTAGTATAATGTAGAGAGTGATTTTCTGAGACAATTTGTACTTGAGTTTAATTTTTTATTATTTGTGTTTTTGAGTTATTTAGCTTTTTATTCTGCATTTCTCCAGTTTGCAATGTCATCCACCTGGTTGCTATGGTCCAAATCACCTTAGCAACCATGCATTGATTTGAATAAGAGACTGGAATGTGAATAGGAGTGGGCTTGAATAGAAAGATTAGTAATAAAAAGTGGAAATAACATTGAATGTGTAGCCTTACAGAGCATTTGTTTTTAGATCAGGTCAGTGACCCCCATTAGAAAGCTGGAAAGAGTCAGAAGAAGAAGGCAAATAACTCCAAAACTATATAAAAAAAATAATGAAGACCAATTGAACAGTTGCTTCGAATTGTCCATTCTATAGCATACTAAGAGTTACCTTAAAGGTGAACCACCCTTTAATTTGCGGGTCTCTACACATCATATAGGATGTTTTTTGCCACCTATTAATATGTGGGACATATGAAGTTGCAAAATGAAAGTTTTGAAGTGGTTTTTCATTCTTTCCATAGTTTTTTATAGAAACTGATAAGTTCAGAAAAGCTTTGAAGTTTGGTAATTAGGAGTAGAAAGATTTATAGTATTTACCTATTTTTGGATTTGACAGAATGTGTACTTTTCAAAGATATACAGTATGGTTTCCTGGGGTACTGCTAGGAGTTTGTGATCTACAGAAGTTGGAAAACTATACATGGTATACATGGTGCTTTCTGTTGGATTTTCTTGCATAAAATATTAATATTTTTCTGGTATATATCCACATATCATGAAAAATAGCATTTGTTTATTTTATTTTCCTAGGTAAACTAAACACGTCCAGACCTTAACAACAAACAGCACAAAATTCTTCAAAATTCTGCTGAAACTTAAAATGTTTAACGTAAACATAATCATATCAAAACTGTAATTTTAACAGGTGCAGTATAGTTTATTCAATTGTAATAAAACATATATGAGAAGTAGAATGTCAATAAATCATCTTCTTAATAGCAGTTATGGCAAGGCTGTATAACAACTAATCATGTAAATACATATACATGTCAGAAATGACAGATTCAGTTATCTACTCTACATCCAGATAAATGAAAAATAAATTATGCAGCATTTAGAATCTTCAAGTGTATGATTATATTTGTTTTTAGCATTACTTTATTCAACTAAATATTCAATTACTATGTAGGATTCAGAAATCTTTCATCAGATGATTGGCCTTGGGCTAAGTATGCAGCAAAGTCTGAGCATAGCATAATGCTCTGATTATGATATTTTTAAACTACATATATAAAATACATTGGTCATACTGAAATATGTGCATATTAGGAAAGCCTAAGTACTTGAAGCCCCATGATGCAAGTATTTTCTAAGTTGTTATGTCAAAATGGGCAACAACACATGGAAGTACAGTTTTTAATGCATTTAGAACTACCACTGAATAGTTTTTCTAGTTTGTTCATTAATCAGTTTTGATGGTTTTGGATCTCCAATGAATAAAGGTTATTACAGTTTAATGGGTAGAAAGAAAAGTCTACTTAGAAAAGAAACAAATGTCAGTCTGTTGTTTTTCCTCTCAATGCACTTTATAGATAGTCAAGACATTGCAAATGGCAGATTCTTGCAAATCACATATTCTGAGCAGATTTACTCACAACAAGCTGCAGACACATGAGAATTTTTAAGCAGATGTTCACTTTAATGCTTAGATTTCAAAAAGTTGAAGCCAATATAGTTTGTAACTTCAACTTAGTTTCTTAACAAGATATGGGAACTAAACTTTGATTGGAATTTCAGAAAACAATATTGGAAACTGACTGAACTTGAAACTGGAGTTTATACTCAATTTGAGTGTTAAGGCCTCATTTACAAACACATCTGAAATGCCGTAAGTGCAATAACATGCCATGATTTTACTGAAACTGCAGCATTTGCAGCATAATAATCATTGGTTTACCAATAATTGTGAGCAAGAGGGAGGGGATTTGGGAACACCCAGTTTCTGCCTGCACACCACTCCATAAGGTATCAGCTGTTGCCTGTGCACAATGTATCTGTAAACAGTGTCATTGTATTGATCTGTGAGAGGCAAATGGAAGTTTTTTTATAGAGCCTTAAAGTGATACTGACACTAAACATTTTCTTTTCAAAATATTAATCTAAATTGAAAGTTGTCTATGTGTCATGTTGATCATTTTTCACTGATAGTTCTGATTTTGTAAGTAATTGCTACTTAAACCTGACTGTTTTGCCAAACTGACTGTCTCTTCTCAGTCTGTCAGTTAGTGTTTCTAATGCTAACGGACTCCTGCTGCACAAATATGGCAGCCCCTTCATCGAGCAACATGGGGTAAGAAAGGTAATGTAAAGGCCTCACACAAATACTTTTATGGCAAAATTATAAATTGCATTCAAAAAAATGCTAAGACAAAAAAAAACCGGTTATTTTCTGTTGTCAGTATCTCTTTAAATAAATGAAAGTTGCTGATTGGGTGTTATTAGTTTTTCGCCAATATATTTTAATGGAGTGGTGTTTCTGAAGATGTTCTTTTGTAGACGTTTCTCTTTTATTGTTCTGTAATAGTAATTTAGTGGTCCCTAATTGCTGGCCATTGAACACAACAAATAATTTCTGGTTTCAATTCTGTTGTCAAAATATTCTATAGGCAAGTAGCTGTAGTTTCACAACTTCTTGTGTTATTCAATGTGTTGATCAGTCACTAAGGATTTAGGTCAGGAACCCCTGTTTGATCTGTCAAATAGGTTATAGATGTAAGTGCATGATCTGACCATATTATAAATCCAGTAGATATTTCAATGATATGTTGAAAAGTGGTTTTATGAATGAGATCCCAGTGTGACTTTAATTTGTTTTATAAATTGAGGTTTTGGATGTAGGGCTCCTGACTTCCCAGTGTTCAAGTAAAAATACACCATCACAGAAAAAACATGCAACAAACGTCAAATGTTTTGTTCACAACAGCATCTTTAATACATATTATCCCTTTTTGGTTATTGTAGATCTTAAAAATTAGAGAGTAGTTTTTGTATTTTAAGTAATTTTTTTATGGAGGTGTGAGGGGGTGTTCTGCTTATGAAAGGTTGTGTTACCATCACTTGACATGGTTCTGCCTTTTATTTGTGTATTATAATAAGAAGTATTTATCAATGTTTGCATTTGCATGTAAGATGTCTGTTCCCAAATCTAAGTCTCTTAAGTCATTAGCGTGATCTTGGGATGGGAAGGCTTTCATTACCTGTATGCTGTTGGAGGCTATTTTGTGGAGTCTGAGGGAGCAAGCCAGCATGTCTTGTGTCCTCTTAAGCAAACTGATTGCTGTGTCCTCAGAGGGTGATGATTTGAGGCCATCGTCTACATAAAAGTCTCTGTCTACGAATGTTTTCACATCTTTGCCATAGTCTGCTGCTCCTTCCTGAGCAGACCGTTTGATTCCATATATGGCCACTGCAGGGGAAGGACTGTTTCCAAACACATGAACTTTCATGCGGTACTCTAAGATACCTTTGGCTGGGTCTCTGTCTTTGAACTAGAAGAATCGCAAGAAGTTCCTATGGTCTTCTCTCACAAGAAAGCTATGGAACATTTGTTAGATGTCTGCTATGAAGGCAATAGTGTCTCTACGGAAGTGTATGAGTACTCCCAAGAGTTTGTTGTTAAGGTCTGGACCTGTTAAAAGTACATCATATTTGGAACTGGAGTCAAACACAACTCTGATCAGACCTGCCTTTTTTGGGTGGTATACTCCAAAGTTTAGCAAGTAGCAGCATTCCTCTTTCTCTTTAATACCGGGAGCAATTTCTGCATGAAAATTCTCAAATATGTTTCTCATGAATGTAAAGAAGTGCTCTCTCATCAATTTGGTTGTGTTTACAATCTATCCAAACCAGAGCTTAAAGAGTTAAAGAGTTATCTGCAGGAGACTTTGGACAAGGGCTTTATTCAACCATCGACATCTCCAGCTGGTGCCCCTATATTTTTTGTCAAAAAGAAGGATGGCTCCCTAAGGCCTTGCATAGATTTTCGTGAGCTGAACGAAATCACAATTAAAAACAGGTATCCCACCCCTTGGTTTCACAATTTTTAGATCAACTTAGATCTGCTAGGATTTTTACCAAGCTTGACCTTAGAGGGGCGTACAATTTAGTATGAATCAGACAGGGGGATGAGTGGAAGACAGCATTCAGGACCAGATATGGTCACTTTGAATATTTAGTTATGCTGTTTGGGTTATGCAATGCCCCTGCCACATTTAAATTTTTTGTTAATGACATTTTTCGAGATCTTCTAGATGAGTATGTCATAGTCTACCTTGATGACATATGAATTTTTTCTGATGATCTGGACCAACATAGACAGCATGTATCTGAAGTACTTACACGATTAAGAGTTCACAGCTTGTACGATAAACTTGACAAATGTGAATGTGAGACTACACAAATCAAGTTCCTTGGGTTCGAGATTTCCCCTGATGGGATTAAAATGGATGAGAGTAAGGTATCCGCAATTCTTCAATGGCCTGTTCCTACTAATAATCTGGTTTGCAAATTTTTACAGGATATTTATAAAAAAGTTTTATGCTATCACTGCACCCATTACTCAACTTACCCTTAAAAGCACCTTCTTCTCTTGGACCTCTGCGGCTCAAGCAGCCTCCAAGGAACTCAAGAAGAGGTTCACGTCAACACAAATTCTAGTTCATCCAGATCTGTCAAAATCTTTTATTGTTGAGACAGATGCTTCAGATGTTGCAGTTGGTGCAGTCTTATCTCAGCGACGTGGCCCAAAAGATTTGCTACATTCGTGTGCATTTCTGTCTCGGAAGTTAACTAGTGTGGAGAGGCATTATATCGGAAATTAAGAACTCCTTGCTATCAAGGTGGCCTTCGAGGAATGGAGACACTTCCTTGAAGGAGCCACAAGACCACAAGAATTTAGAATTTTTGAGAACGGCTAAGAGATTGAATGCCAGACAAGTCCGTTTATTTTTCTCCCAATTTAATTTCTCAGTGACCTATCGTCCTGCTTCACGTAATGGGACCTGTTTCAAGACCTGTTTCAACAGGTGCAACTTTTGTTAAGTCAGAACTTCCTATTCTAGAAGGGAAGTGTTTTTTCCTCTCTCAAGTACATTTTGACCTTTGGAATAAGATCAAGAAGTCACAGTCCGCGAACCCTGAAACCCAGCTTCTCGTTGATGATGGATCACTAGTTCTTCACAATGACTTTTATTGTCACAGAGACCGTATCTTCATTCGCTCAGATCTGAGAGAAATTATAATCTCCTTAATTCATGATTCAGTAGTCGCCTGACATCCTGGAATCAGGAAGACAAAAGATTTGGCGTATAGATTTTTCTGGTGGCCGCAGATTCATCAAGATATTTATGATTATGTTATATCTTGTCCAACCTGTGCAAGGAATAAAGTTTCTAGAAAACAACCTTTTACTACCCATTCCCAATTCCTGATCGTCCCATGGGGATCCATAGCACTAGACTTTATTGTTGACCTTCCCCCATCAAGGGGATTTAATACCATTCTGGTAGTCGTTGATAGGCTGACAAAGATGGCGCATTTTGTTCCCATCAAGGGAGTTCCATCAGCTTTTTTTACGGCTGATTTGGTGATGCGTGAAGTCTTTAAGTTCCTCGGGGCTCCAGACTCAGTAATTTCTGATAGAGGAACCGAGTTCACCTCAAGATTTTGGCGTGAATATTGTAAACTCTTGAACATTCAAGTTTCGCTATCCTCCGCCTACCACCCTAAATCAAATGGTCAGACAGAAAGGACGAAATCAGGTTCTTGAACAATATTTACGATGTTTCGTCACCTTTCTGCACAACAATTGGTATGCTTATGTGCATACAGCAGAGTTTGCATATCACAATGCAATGCTCTCCTCCACTAGACAATCCCCATTTTATGCCAATTCTGGGTATCATCCAGCAATTATTTAGCAAACTCCTGGCATGTACATACGGTGACAAACAGAGTTGAGTATCTGCATCTACAAGAGATCTCCAGAACCAGTATTTTCAGTTGGAGATAAAGTCTGACTGGCCTCCAAAAATTTGCGCCTTAAAATTCCATCAACTAAGTTGGGACCAAAGTATTTAGGACCTTTTCAGATGCTGGCACAGGTTAACCCTGGTGACTTACTTAACCTACCTTCTACTTTGAAAATACATCCGGTCTTTCGTGTATCTCTTCTCAAACCTTGTAGATAGGGATGTGCGATAGAAATGTCACCGACGCCCATTAAAGTCTATGGACGTCAAAAAATTTTGTTGTGCGGTGAAATTGTTTTGACGCGCGTATTTTTATTTTGACGCACAACGCCATACAAGTCTATGGGCATTATTTTAAGCCCATCACTACTTTTAGACAAACTCATTTTCATTCAGCGGACAGGGTGCAGCCCCCGTCATTGGTAGTCAGAGATCAGGAGGAATTCAGAGTTACAGCTATTTTGGATTCTAGAATGCATCGGAGACAACTGCAATATCTGGTCCATTGGGAAGGATATGGTACCGAGGAAAGATCATGGGAACCAGTCAAGAACATCCATGCTGAACAAACTAAAAATACAATAAAAGAGGATGCAATAAGAGAGGAGGCCGCTGCTTATTGCCTAGGAGCTGGGGACAAGCAGGGAGAAAAAATGCAGCTTTGCTCCCAGATTCAGAAACGCAGCAGAATTTGGAATCTAAGATCTGTGGCACAAAGTATTTTATGCTCATATTGTAGATTGTTGCACTTATTGTTCTATGTTGCACTTAAAGACTTAAAGACTAAATATTGATTTTGTTTTTTAAAAGGTATTGGTCATCATATGCCAACAGGAACTTCAAGACAGCGACATCTCAACTTTGAACTTGTCTTAAGTATGCAGTTAGCATATGCATTTTCAGAATGAATAAACTATCAATTGAAGCCATTGATCACTCTTTAATTCTCTAAAATGATCCATTTAATTCTCTAAAAATAAACAATGTCCTATCCCCCTGTTTAACCCTTTAAGTGCCACAGAACGTAGAATCTACGTTCTGAGGCAAAGTAACTTGAAATGCCACAGAACGTAGATTCTACGTTCTGCAGCATTTCCCCCAGCGCAGTAAGTGATGCGCACAAAAAGCCGGCGCATCGCTTCTAAGAGGCTCAGATCCCCTTAGGCAACGAGCAGAGGCGGTCCACTTACCGGATCCCTCCGTCGATCGTCGCAGGCAGCCAATGGGAGCAGTGGAGACCACGAGGAGCACACTGATGACGTCTCCACTGCTCCCCCTATAAATAACTCCCCCCAACTGACACACCTTCCCTCCTGCTGCGCACTTTTGGTTGCTGGAGTACCCCCTGCTGCCTGTCTGAGCTTTGATCGCTGGATTGGTCGCCTGGATTGCCTGGATTCAACATTGTGAGCTGAACTGCACCTCTCTACACCCTTTATTTTACATATTCTCTAAAAAAAAAAAAATCTTTTTTTTTCTTTTTTTTCCTTCTGTCTTTGGCCTTAGCACACTTACAGGCAACTTTGCCAAGCTCACACTCACACTCCCACACTCACACACTCACACACACACACTCACACACACACACTCACACTTACACACTTACTTTCTTACTTTTTATCTCTACTTATTTTTTACTTTGCTTTCTTTAGTCATTTGTCTTTATTTGTTGCTCAAACTTTATTTCTGCTCTGATTTGATTGCATTTTACTGTTTTGTGGCCATTTTCATCATTGGTTTGTGATTTTATTGCACTTTTATTGCACTATTACTTTTTTTGTTCTCATCCGTTTCTGTTTGCAGTGACGCTGGTGGATCTAGATTTCTGACCACCGATTTCACTCCAATAACTTAATTTTATTGCTTTTAGTGATTTTATTACGTTTATTCTTTATATTTTTCTTTACTGCTGGTTTAGTTTTCTAGAAAAGTTTCCCCTACCCAAATAACTGTTCATTGTATTGCTTTTGGTGGTTTTATTACGATTACCCTTTGCATTGTTCTTTGCTGCTAGTTTAGTTCCCCAAAAAACTTTCCATTTGCAGTGACGCTGGTGGATCTATAGTTCTGACCACCAATTTCACTCCAATAACAGTTTTTTTTATTGCTTTAGCTGTTTTTACTGCTTGCTTAGTTCCCCCGAAAAAGTTCCCTTTGTAGGACACTAGTGAATCTAGGACCCTTGACCGCTGATTTTAGTGTATTCGCTGTTCTTTTATTGCTTTGAGTAGTGTTGCATTTTAGTGATTTTTTCAGGAGTTTTCTTTGCACTGTTTATTGCACACTTTATTGCTTGTTTAGTGCCCCAAAAGAAAGTTCCCTTTGCTGTGACACCATTTAGTGGTCTTATTCTGTTTTCTGATTTTAGGTGATTGTTCCAGAAAGTCAGGGATTACGTGGATTGTAAACTGTGCCATATCTTTATTCCATAGCATTCCATAAGGGTTCATTTGTTCAAGCTAAAGGTTTTTTCTGTTGGTCATATCTTGCTGCCTTGCTTTTTTTTCTTCTTCTGGTTGTTTCTGTTAGCAGGGGTTAACTGTTGGTCATATCTTGCAGCCTTGCTTTTTTTTTTCTTCTGGTTGTTTATATTAGCAGGGGTTAACTTTTGGTCATATCTTGCTGCCTTGCTTTTTTTTCTTCTTCTGGTTGTTTCTGTTAGCAGGGGTTAACTTTTGGTCATATCTTGCAGCCTTGCTTTTTTTTTTATTCTGGTTGTTTATATTAGCAGGGGTTAACTTTTTGTCATATCTTGCAGCCTTGCTTTTTTTTTTCTTCTGGTTGTTTCTGTTAGCAGGGGTTAACTGTTGGTCATATCTTGCAGCCTTGCTTTTTTTTTCTTCTGGTTGTTTATATTAGCAGGGGTCTCAGTCATCTTGCTGGCTTGCTTTTTTTTTTTTCTTGTGGTTGATTGTATTAGCTTTTTTTTTTTATTTGTTTGACTTGCCTATTGATTCTTAGCTTTGTAGTTGTCTGTAAATTTCTGGCACAATGGCCAAACGGTTTTATACCGCTGAGGAAGCGGCTAGGTATTGCGAGGACTCCAGCTCAGAGGAATTTAGCAATTCCGATTCTGAGTATGTCCCATCTGATGACTCTAGTGAGGAATCAGAGATTGGTGATAGCAGCACTATTAGCGCAGAGGCTAGTAGTGGCGGCACGCTTACTGCTGAAGAAGCAGAGGAAGAGGCAGAGGCAGAGGCTGGTGGCAGTGTGCCAGATGCACCCATGGAGGTAGAAGAGGGTGAGGGTAGTGATGATGCAGCAGTTGAAGCGCCTATGTGGGGGCCTCCCTGTAATTATGCCCCCGAAATTCCCCCATTCACTGCAGTCGCGGGCGTCAAGGTGGACACCACTAACTTTCAAATCATAGATTTCTTCAATCTTTTTATCACAGAGGCCATCCTACAGGACATGGTCCAGTACACAAATTTATACGCTGAGCAGTATCTTGCCAGCCACCCTTTACCAGGGTATTCAAGAGCCCAGGCGTGGTATCCCACTACTGTAAATGAAATCAAAAGATTCCTGGCGCTCACATTGGCAATGGGACTCGTAGAACGCAATACCTTAGCTTCATACTGGGATACCACTACAGTCCTTTCCATCCCTCTTTTTTCAGCCGTTATGCCAAGAAACCGCTACCAAATTTTACTGCGGTTTCTTCATTTTAGCAACAATGCAGCGGCTGTTCCCCCTAATGAGCCCGGTCACGACAGGCTTTACAAATTGAGGCCCCTTATAGATAGCCTGTCTCAGCGCTTCACAGAGGTCTACACCCCATCCCAAAATATATGTGTGGACGAGTCCCTTTTGCTCTTCAAAGGGCGCCTAAGATTCCGCCAATACATCCCTAGTAAGCGTTCTCGCTATGGGATGAAATTTTACAAACTCTGTGAAAGCAGCACGGGCTATACTAATTCTTTCATGATCTATGAGGGAAAGGACACTAATTTGGACCCCCCCGGTTGTCCCCTTGATTTGACTGCCAGTGGTAAAATTGTTTGGGAGCTCATATCTCCACTGTTGGGCCGAGGTTACCACTTATACATGGATAACTTTTACACTAGCATCCCCTTATTTAGAACCCTTTACTGGTTGGACACCCCAGCCTGTGGCACCGTTAGGCAAAACCGCAAAGGACTGCCTAAGGAACTGGTGCAAAAGAAATTAAAACGTGGAGAAGTATATGCTCTTAGAAGTGATGAGCTCCTGGCACTAAAATTTGCAGACACAAAAAATGTTTGTATGCTTACTACTATCCACAATGAGAGTGTAGTTGTCCAACACAGACGTGGCAGGCCCGCAAAATCAAAGCCACTCTGTTGTAAAGAATATAGTAAGCATATGGGTGGCGTTGATAAAACAGACCAAATTCAAACTTACTATGACGCCACCAGAAAAACCAGGGCCTGGTACAAAAAGCAGCAATTTACATGATTCAAATGGCCCTTTATAATTCCTATGTCGTTTACAAGGCGGCAGTACCAGGCCCAAAATTGTCTTTATACAATTATCTGCTGCAACTGCTCCCTGCCCTTTTGTTTGGTGATGTACAGGAGGTTCCAGAAATGCCTGGCAATGACAATGTTGCCCGAATGGTGGGTAAGCATTTCATTGCACAAATTCCACCAACTCCTAATATAAGATATGCCCAGAGAACTTGTAAGGTTTGCCGTTCCAGGGGTGTTCGAAAAGATGTGCGATATTTTTGTCCCAAGTGTCCTAGCAAGCCTGCTTTGTGTTTCCAACCCTGTTTTGAGGTGTACCACACTGTGGTACACTACGAGAGGACTTGAGTTGTGTTGGTAGGTTAGGGTTCTCTGGGTTTGTTGGTGGTAAAAGGATGTAGTAAACTTGGCATGCTCTGTTTTTATGCACATGCTGGCAAATTGATGCTTTTTATTTCGTGTTTTTTTTGAAGTTGTGATTGTGCAGTGGTTTTTCAGTGGTTTTTCAGGTTCAAGCCCCTTTTGAGATATAACATTTCACACACTAGGTGTCTATTCACACGCTAGCAATAACTGGTTAGGTGTGCTGGCAAAACAATGTGCTTTTTCTTTTGTATTTTGTGCAGTGGTTTTTCAGGTTCAAGACTCGGCAGACAGACGGCACTTCTGGAATAGGTTTATTGGGGTTGCTGCTGTAAAAACCTAACGTGTTTCGGGAGTAGATCCCTTAGTCATAGGTCCTATGACTAAGGGATCTACTCCTGAAACGCGTTAGGTTTTTACAGCCAACCCCAATAAACCTATTCCAGAAGTGCCGTCTGTCTGTCGAGTTTTGTAGCGTCCACAATGGGGACACTGTTTGACTGAGCACCTGGATATAGGCAAGAGCGGTGAGCAGTAGCGGTCCTTCTTTGTTCTTTATTTTCAGGTTCAAGCCCCTTATTGAGATCTAACATTTTACACTCTAGGTTTTTATGCACACGCTAGCGATAACTGGTTAGGTGTGCTGGCAGAATGATGCGCTTTTTTGTGTTTTGTGCAGTGGTTTTTTGGATTCAAGCCCCCCATTGAGATCTAACATTTCACACTCTAGGTTTTTATGCATGAGCTAGCAATAACTGGTTATATGTGCTGGCAAAATGATGTGCCTTTCTTTTGTTTTGTGCAGTGGTTTTTCAGATTCAAGCCCCCCATTGAGATTTAACATTTTGGCAGGTACCTACTTGGCTTATAACTAGGTTATAGATAATTGTATGTAGGTTTGTTCTTAGTCTATGCATTCAGCTTTTGTGTTGAGCTACGGTGCTTTAGGCCAGTTGTAGTTTTATGGATAGCATTTGTATTGCGCTGGTGCTATAGCAAACTGAGGTGCTGGTTGGTCGAGAGGACGCACGATAGAACTTGTGGTGCGTGATGAATACATGGGATGATGTGCATCTCTAATGCTGATGCCACAAGTCTTTTTTTTTTTTTTTACTGGCACCTCAAAAGCTCCTCTATCAGCGCATTTATCTATAGTTTTGTCTGTATTTCTGGGCAACATTTGCATTTGTTTTTGTAGATTTAGGCATCTCTGGATTTGTGGGTAGCATGTCTTCAGTTTTCTTGTATAGTAAAGGTTTTTGAGCACAGGGTGGCGGAACACTATGGTCTTCCATTTAGAATTGTTTATAGTGTAGGCATTCAGAATTTTTTCCCGAAAAGTTGTGGTTGGAACAATTCATTTTTTTTGTACTTGTAGCGCACATTGAATATTTATGCAGTATTTAGGTTAGACAAGTTGCAGTGGCTCTCTGAATAGGAATAGTACTTTTATCACGTGCCATGTCTGCCACCAGTAGGGCACCAGCTTTTTTACAAACTTCTGGTGTGCACTTCTTAGGACACTTGCATAATTTATGGGTCAAATGTACTATGGATTCTGTTGGTAAATATATTTGCAAATGTGGTACAGATTTTGTCATTGGTGAAAGTGTAGGAAGAAGCAAATAAATTGGTATCGTTGCACAACAGGACAGATGAAACTCGGACGCTCCACTAAATCGAAAAGGGTGAGTGAAATATATTTTTGGGGTAGTGGGGCCCAGATGCAGATCCATAAGAGTAGTCCCACTCCCAAAAATTATTGGGTATAAATCTAACTTTGTAAATTGTCTTTTCCTTTATTTCAGACCAAAGCACTGAGTTCTACAAAGGATTGTGGCCACAATTATCCGCGTAGTAAAGCAGGAATGGCATCTCTGAATAGTTGAAGGTGTTTATTTTCAAGAAATCTATAGTTTGTGGGGGTTATTTTATTGGTAAGGGACAGTTTAGGATAAAATATGGATGCATGCACATAACTTCACAGCCCCAATATTATGCATTGTGCCTGTGTTGGGGTGTTGGGTGGCTGTGTCTCTATGTGTATCCATACATATGGGGTATCGTTTTATTCAGGGGAACTTGCAGATTGTCATTGAGCAGGTTTTTGTTAGTTGTCATGGAAACTTAGGGAGAAATCTAATTTTGTAACTCTTTTTTCCTTTATTTCAGACCAAATCGCTGTCTTCTACAAAGAACTGCGGCCACAATTCTCTGTGTAGAAAAGAAAGAATGGCATCTTTGAAAAGCTGAAGAAGTGTACTTTTAGGAAATAGATGGCTTGTGGGGGTTATTTCACAGGTAAGGGGGCAGTTTAGAATGAAAAGAGTTGAGAACTGCACATAAATTCGCAGCCCCAATATTTATGCATTGTGCCTGTTTTGAGGTGTTCGGTGGCTGCGTCTCTATGTGTATCCATACATATGGAGTATCGTTCTATTCAGGGGAACCTGCAGATTGTCATTGAGCAGGTTTTTTTTAGTTGCCATGGAAACTTAGGGAGAAATCGAACTTTGTAACTCTTTTTTCCTTTATTTCAGACCAAATCGCTGTCTTCTACAAAGAACTGCGGCCACAATTCTCTGTGTAGAAAAGAAAGAATGGCATCTTTGAAAAGCTGAAGAAGTGTACTTTTAGGAAATAGATGGCTTGTGGGGGTTATTTCACAGGTAAGGGGCAGTTTAGAATGAAAAGAGTTGAGAACTGCACATAAATTCGCAGCCCCAATATTATGCATTTTGTGCCTGTTTTGAGGTGTTTCGGTGGCTGCGTCTCTATGTGTATCCATACATTGGAGTATCGTTCTATTCAGGGGAACCTGCAGATTGTCATTGAGCAGGTTTTTTTAGTTGCCATGGAAACTTAGGGAGAAATCGAACTTTGTAACTCTTTTTTTCCTTTATTTCAGACCAAATCGCTGACTTCTACGAACGACTGCGGACACAATCCTCCATGTAGAAAAGCAAGAATGGCATCTTTAAATAGGTGAAGAAGTGTACTTTTCGGACATATATGGTTTGTGGGGGTTATTTTACAGTTTGGGGGGTGTTTTAGACTGAAAAACTACAAGTAGTACACATAGAGCGCAGCCCCCAGATTTTCAACTGCAATTGCCCTTATGCGTTGCTCCTGTTTTGGGGTGTTTGGGGGCTGCGTCTCTATGTTTATCCATACATATGGGGTATTGTTCTATTCAGGAGAACTTGCAGATTGTCATTGAGCAGGTTTTTTTTAGTTGCCATGGAAACTTAGGGAGAAATCGAACTTTGTAACTCTTTTTTCCTTTATTTCAGACCAAATCGCTGACTTCTACGAACGACTGCGGACACAATCCTCCATGTAGAAAAGCAAGAATGGCATCTTTGAATAGGTGAAGAAGTGTACTTTTTGGAAATATATGGTTTGTGGGGGTTATTTCACAGTTTGGGGGTGTTTAGACTGAAGAACTGCAAGTAGTACACATAGAAAGCAGCCCCCAGATTTTCAACTGCAATTGCCCTTATGCATTGCTCCTGTTTTGGGTGTTTGGGGGCTGCGTCTCTATGTGTATCCATACATATGGGGTATCGTTTTATTCAAGAGAAGTTTGTCTTTCAAATTGTCTGTAGTTATAGCATTTAGAACGGTGTTATTTTGTCAAATTTACATTTGTGCCTGCGTCTTAGTTTGCATTTTAGAAAAAAACTAAAAATGCAACAAAAAAGCTCTAAATATCATGATGCACTGGTAAAACATGTTTGAATTTTGAGTGAAAACTACAGCACCCCTAGAAACCTGAAGGTCTGTAGTTTTTATAAATACCAAACATGAAGGGATAAGTTAGATTTACATATGAGTTATGCAGCATCAACTGTCACGTGTGTTTATCTAGTTTGTTCTGGTGTAAAATTATACAAACTGCTGTTTTAGTTTGGGGGTTACTCCTGGACAAAGAAAGTGGGTTACTGATACATATTTGGTATCGTTGGACTTGGCAGGATCTGGGCTTTTAGAAACAGGAAAAAAATTCATGTAAAATTAACTTTTCTGTGGAAAAAAAACTCAAGATATACACAATTTTTTAACAATTTTTTTTTTTTTTACATATTTCACCCAAAATATACATTAAATCTCCTGAAAAGTCACAAAGTTCCACTTGCATGTCGAAGCCCAATTTGTAACGAAAAAAACAATATATAATTTTCCTAGTTTGTCGAGGTTTTCCTACAATAAAACCGTGTTAATCTGAACAAGTACAAAATGCTTAAAAACGGCTGGCATTTCGCGTAACCAAAATGTGAAATTCTGCTGGCACTTAAAGGGTTAATAGTCTCCTGTTTATGATTTGGAATTGAATTAATAAGGGTATATGAAAGGAAAATTAATAATCACAGTGAAATCCTTAGGCCTCAAAACATGCAAACAGGAAGCACCTGTCTAATATCTGCTAATCATGCAAAATAAGGCAAAATCAAATTACAGAAATGAATCTGTTGACACTTTGCATTAATTAATCATCATTTTCATGCTTAATCTTGTTTAATTGAAATTATGGCACCATAGCACTTGCAAAGTAAAAGCAAATCAAAAGCACTGGATTTTGTAACACTGCTCTAAGAATTGTATAATTGTTTTCAGTTTAATTATTTTAAGGAACATTTGAAATGTACACGTGTTCAGCTCATATAAACACACATACAGTATGCACAGTTATCTACATTCTCAATGTACAGCATGGAACAGCTACTAAAGAGTTTGAGCACATCCAATGCAAACAACTTGTCTACAAAGACAGGAGGAAGCTTGACCCACTTGATCCAAATAGACTTTTAAAAGTGGAGGTCAAGGTCACAAGGCAGCATGAGACTGAACTTTACATCAGACCCATATCTGAAATTGTCTTAGGACTCTCTTCCAGAGAACCATAAATTGATATCTCCCAATATCAGATGGGGAGTGTTATGCCTTCAGCATTGTAATATTGTTTGTGTTGCATCACCTAGTCATTTAGTTGTATGGTATGTGCTATGGGATGCACCGAATCCACTATTTTGGCATTCTTCGTGAAATATTTGGCCAAATACTGAACCAAATCTAAATCTAAAATTAGGGGTGGGAAGGGGAAAAATGTTTTTACTTCCTTGTTTTGTGACAAAAAGTCATGCAATTACCCTCCCTGCCCATAATTTGCATATACTAATTAGTATTTGGATTCAGATTTGAACGAATCCAAATCTTGCTGAAAAAGGCCGAATCCTGCCGAATCCCAAACCAAATCCTGGATTCAGTGCATCCTTTTTTTTTTGTAACTTATTTTTTATTGACAGTTTTCAAAATTTTACAATGTTTAAAACATCATACTATTTGTCATTTGCATGTCAGTACAGTATAACATACATAGAATCGTCTAAAGCTAGGGTCTTTATGGCCTGCATTCAGTTCTATGTCAATGTTCATCTATTGTTCGGAACCCCTATGAGGGAATGCAGAATGTATATCATTTAAACTTGAACTTAAAAGACAATAAAAAGATTTAAAGGAAAAGGTATGAAATGCAAAACACTAGATATAATTCTTCGGGTTCGGGTTCAGGTTTTAGCAATGTTAGTGGTATATAAAGTGGGTAGATATAAGTGTGGGTACATTCAGGGGTGGTCTCAGACTAACTCAGTGGGGCAGGGTGGATGCCATACCTTGTAGCTCCCATATGGACCAGATTTTGAGAAATTGGTCAGTCTTATGTTGGATGTGGGCTATATTGGCCTCAAAGATTCTGTTGCTGTTCACCCTGTTTACAATTTCAGTTATTGTGGGTATTGTCTGGCTTTTCCACTTGGCTGCAATGGCTAACCGAGTAGCTGTCAATTTTTGGTTAATTAGCGCTTGCCCACTCTTGCGAATCTTTGGTAAGGGTTTGCCTAGTAAAAGTATGACTGGGTCCAATGGCATTGGTTGAGAGATCATTTGGCTTAGAAGGTCTCGTACCTCTTTCCAAAGATGCTGTATAAGTGTGCAGTCCCAAAAAATATGTAATAGAGAGCCTTTAGCCCTACAGTGTCTCCAGCAAAGAGAGTGCTCTGGAAAAAGCTTGTGCAGTCTTTCTGGGGTATAGTACCAAAAAGTTAAGATTTTGTAAATATGCTCCTTCTGCCATATGCAGGATACCATGGGGCACATTTACCTAGGGTCGAATATCGAGGTTTAATTAACCCTCGATATTCGACAGTCGAAGTAAAATCCTTCGACTTTGAATATCGAAGTCGAAGGATTTACTGCTATTCCTACGATCGAACGATCGAAGGAATAATCGTTTGATCGAACGATTAAATCCTTCGAGTCAAACGATTCAAAGGATTTTAATCCATCGATCGAAGGATATTCCTTCGATCAGGAAATTGTTAGGAAGCCTATGGGGACCTTACCCATAGGCTAACATTGGCCTCGGTAGGTTTTAGGTGGCGAACGAGGGGGTCAAAGAATTTTTTAAAGAGACAGTACTTCGACTATCGAATGGTCGATTAGTCGAACGATTTTTAGTTTGAATCGTTCGATTCGAAGTCAAAGGTCATAGTCGAAGGTCGAAGTAGCCCATTCGATGATCGAAGTAGCCATATTCGAAATTCAAACTTTTTTTCCTCTATTCCTTCACTCGAACTAAGTAAATGGGCCCCCATGTGTGCCGCATTGTCCCATATTCTAGACCAGTCCGTGTCTGTAACTGGTTGTGGGAGAGCTTGGTCCCATATGTCCATATACTTATGTCGTTGCTGTGATGGTACTTGGGGAGCAGTGAGCAACGTGTAGATTTTTGAGATAAGGCTTTTTTGTGGTAGTCCATTGGCGGCCAAAATTTCAAATGCTGTGGGGGCTGGTCTTTTTACCAAACCCTGCAAAAGGATCCACAAAGTCTCGAACTTGTAAGTAAGTCTGATTTTCACCTGTGGTTCACCTGTGGTTCTCTGTCCTGAATAGTTTGCAGTGGAAGTATTGTGTGGGTATATGGATGCAGTATGTCTCGTATAGTGAAGTAAGACATTTTGTATAATATGTTGGTTCCATGCAGGGCTGGAATGCAGGATTCCTAAGAAATGTTGTCAGTAATGGTTTGGTCGAGATCAAGTTATGTCTGTGTCTGGTTTTGAGCCATATTGAATGCATGTGCCGAGTTGCCGAAAGTACAGTAGGAGGGCATCTAATTGTGGCATTGGGACACCATATGAGCGCATTCAAGTGGTAATCTTGCTCATTTTCTATGTGGCACCACGTCGTAGGAGAGTTCCAATGTGACCAAGCCAATAGTTGTCTGAGATGGGCAGCCTCGTAGTATTTTCGTAGGTTGGGGGCTCCTAAGCCACCTTGTCTGGGTGTCGACATCAGGACTGAGTTAGCCACTCTATGGCTCCTGTTTGCCCATATAAAGTTATTGAATAGAGACTGTATTTCCTTAAGTGTTGAGGGGGGGGGGACAGCAACTGGGAGGGTCTCAAATAGATAGAGGTATTTAAGGAGTATACTCATCTTTATAGCAGCCATTCTGCCCAGTCAAGAAATTGTGTACTGAGACCATTTCAACAGCTGGACCTTAGATTGTTGTAAAAGAGGCTTAAAGTTGAGGTCGTATAAATGTGTATATACAGCAGATATATGGGTACCCAGGTAGGTTAAAGAGTCTCTCTTCCATTTATAGTTAAAAGTAGCTTGTAAGGACTCAAGTGCCCCTTGTGTAATGTTCAAAGGTAAGGCTTCAGTTTTGTCAAGGTTTAACTTATATCCTGATGTTGTGCTATATCTATTTAGTAATTGGTGAAGATTTGGGAGAGAAATAAGTGGGTTCGATAGTGTAAGTAGGACATCGTCTGCGAATAAGGCTATTTTATATTGTGATGAGCCTACCTTAACTCCTGTAAAAGTATCAGTCATGGATTTTTTTTTTTGGGCTGTTAATGCAATACAATAAGTTGACCTCTCACTGTGGCTTTGTGGGCCTCCCACAGGGTGGTGATGGAGTCCACCCAGCCTTCGTTAATCTTAAAATATTGTCCTTCAATTTGATTGAAGGCTGTTGTGTCATGCAGGAGTGTTTCGTTTAGTCGCCAATGGGTCTCTCGGGAAGGGGTTTAAATAGGTCTAGGGTTAAGATTGTGGGGGCATGGTCTGACCAAGAAATGGGTAAAATCTCTGCTGAAGAGAATGAAGTAGGCGAAGAGAATGATGCGAAATGAAGAAATAATCAATGCGGGTATGGATCTTGTGCATTAGAGAGTAGAAGGTGAATTGCCGCTCTCTAGGGTGTTTAATACGCCAGGTGTCGTATAACTGAGCTTGTCTCAAGGTTTGTCGAAACAATGTGGACAAGTTATGGGTTGCCTGATGTGTAGCAGGTTGGGATCTATCAACCGCTTGAGAAAATGCCAAATTGAAATCCCCTCCCATTATAGTATACAGGGGAGAATATTGCTGCGCTTTAGCAATGAACCTTTTAAGAAAGTGGATTTGTCGCTTGTTTGGGGCATAAACATTAAGTAGTAGTACCTGGACATTAGCATATGTTCCTGCTAACAATAGATAATGACCCTTCGGATCAGAGAGAACCTGGTCGACCGAGAATGGGCAGTCTTTGTGAATGAGGATGGCTACTCTGGCCTTTTTGTGAGGGCCTGATGAATAATAGGCCTTAAGGTAGAATTTAGAGCTAAGACTGTATGAGCTGTCTTTAGGAAAATGCTTTTCTTGGATAAAGGCTATGTCGGCCCATGAATCCCTAAATTCCTTCAGAGTCAGATATCTCTTTTGTATGCTGTTAAGGCCCTTAACATTAATAGAGATGAACTTAGCCATGAGAGGATATATATATGGTTATTGAGATAAATTATGGCTCATGTATTATGGTCAGTGATGGATTTGGTCGACCAGTGTCCCCAACCGCTCCATATAACAGTAGGCAGATTCTAAAGTTCCCAGTTATATACAACAGACTATGCACTAATTTAAAACGACCCCTGATAATACACTTTTGTTGATCCTCAGGAAATAGAGTGAACCCGAAATAGTAAAATAGCAATTGTAGATATAAAATGGATAATAAGCAAGATAACAACATTAGTTAGAAAAGAAAAAGTACATTTTTTGAAACTTTCCTGAACTCTGTCAGGCTTAACGTTAACTGTGGTGAGGATGTTCAGATGTAATAATGGCGTTGACATTAAGTCTACGGCCAAGGTGGAGCAATCAGGCACCTCCGGTGGGGGTAGGTAGCCGTGTCATCGAGGATCTTCTCAATAGGTTAAGTACATGAGAGTAGTTGACAGAATGTAGTTGACATTCTGTGTTAGTCCTCTTAGACTAGGTGGAGTCAATGGTGAATCTTGATGACCTTTATATCACGGGGGTATTTCGGCAATAGCCCTTCAAGGGTTCTGGGGTGGTGATGGACTCAGGGCCAGTTGTGGCAAAACATTTTGTCGCTGGATTTTAAGCCACTGGGGTTCAAAAGTTACCGCTGGTCTCTCTTGTGGGGTGGTATGGCTTGGTGAAGTCATGTCTTTGGGTGGTAGACCTAGTGCTTTTAGAAACCTGGCACCATTTTGCGAGTTCTGTAGGGTGTATGTATGACCCATGAGGTTGACCACCAGCTTAAATGGGAATCCCCATCTGTAGGGTATGCCATGATCCCTGAGCTTTTGTGTGACTGGTCTCATTTCCCTTCATTTGGTTAGGGTGATGGGAGAGAGGTCTGTAAATATCTGCACTTTATGGTTGCGAAATTCCACTATGTTGGCCGTTCTTGTTTTTTTCAGTATAAGCTCTTTGCCTTGATAGTAGTGAAAGCATGTGACTATGTCACGCGGAGGTTTAGGTGGAAGTGATTTAGGGCCCAGCGAGCGGTGAGTATCTCCACATATCACTTGGAGTTTCTGGAGATATATGAGAACATAAGTCTTTGAGATAGCCCGGTATATCAGTTGGTGCTATTTCTTCCGGGATTCCCCTCAATCTCAGGTTTTGTCTGCGGGATCGATTTTCTAGATCCTCGCACATGTCCAGCAGCAAATATACTTCCCCTTTAAGTGCGGCATTTTCCTCCTCTGTGTTTATTAAACACTGAGCTATGTCATCTGTATAGGTCTCCAATTTATCTGTCCTATCTCCCAAATCAGTCACTTCTTTCTGTATCTCCTTTATATCCACATTCACTCCTGCTGCAACCGTCTGTGTAATGGTGGCTGTCAGGGCAGATTGCAGGTGTGCTAGCTGGTCTGCTAATATTTGCACTGTTACAGGCAGCTCAGCTTGCTGTTGGGCTGGGAGAGAGGGAGTTCTGTGGTGACTGGTGAGAGGAGGTCAAAGAAGGTGATTTACTCACTGAGTGATCCGGAGAAGCAACAGCGTGAGGAGCGCTTGGAAGCGCGCCATCAAAATCGGCGCCATCTTGGGGTGTATGTCTCTGGCTACGACTTGCCGTTTTGTGCAGGTACTGTGACATTGTGGTGCGCTGTTGTCGGTTCTGCCGTTTCCCCATGTCCTGGCTCCACAGGCGTGTGACCCATGCTGAGATTTGTGGCTTTTGTATGCTTATATACGGGAGTTCTGAGGTTCCGTTGAACAGAGCTCCTACTCTGTGCGTCCGCTCAGCAGCATGGCTAAGGACCGCCCCCGGATTCAGTGCATCCATAGTGCATTGTTATAGAAATGTCCTTCTTAGGCTACCATACCCTTATAATGTGACCCTGTGTAATACCAGGAAATGATCACTCTAGCTGCCATATATTTACAGTGTTCACAGCTAGAGAATAACATCCACAGTAATCCTACTCCATCCAGCCTCATGGTAGCATTGTTGGTAGGTATTATTTATATTCCAATTCTTGTTTTGTACTTTTATACGTTTATAACGTGTTATATATGCAGCTACCTCATGACACTGCTATACAACATATGTTCCTCCCCAGGTATCTAGGCCTTATGCTATATACAGATGCCTCTCACCCTTTTCCATTTGTACAGTTTGTTGTTTAATATATTCTACACAGTGATTAATGTACTTTCTATGTTATGCTACATTGTACAGCCTTATTAAGCACTGTCTGCTTGGTAAGAGTCAGAAAGGGCGGAAAGGTGGAAATAGAGGTCTACAGGAAACCAACCCACAGAGACCAGTACATACTGTTTAACTCCCACCACTCAGCTAGATCACAAACTGGGGTTTATCAAAACTCTATATCACAGAGCAGACAAGATATGAAAATGGGAGAAATTCGTCCATCACTAGTAAATACTGAAAAAACTGGCACCTTTATCTGGAAGGTTTAATAGATTAAGGATACATATTCCAGAGGATGTATTCCTAAAAGATCATATTTAGAAGTTGTTCTGAATTGAGAAAAAAAAACACACCAAGTCCAGTGGATTTGACTTATTTCTACAGATATATTTAGTTTGCAGTAGGAAGGCAAAAATTCCCATTTTGAATTTGACAGAATGTCTAAGCTCCAAAAATATGATTTGTAGGGTCTCCATCTGTTAGGGGGTCTTATGGCACATAATACACATAACAGGTGTTTATATTGCTACAGCCAGTGGTGAAAATGCACACAAACTCTGGCAGATTTAGAAAGCACAAGTTCTCCTGAAAAAAAGTGTATAGTTTTCCTAGGTAAACTAATTATTATTTAATAAGCTCTGATTTTTTTTTCTGGTCGGACTTTTCATGTAGAAGTCTATGGCTGATGTCCCGTTGACATTTTGAAAATATCTGATCTGCGCTGGGTTTTGTTCAATAACCCAAAAGAAAAATTCGAATATTTCTTAGTTTCGGGCATCGAATCTGAAAAAGTTGTAGATTTCTGCTACAAACCCAAAAAATCTTACAATTTTTTCTTTATTTTATCAAGTCTTTTCCTCACCAGAAATTTTTGTGCAAATGTATTAATAAATAGGGGGAAAGGTCCATGCAGATTTTCAGAAAACAGTGAGAAAATTTCAGACTTTGATAAATAACCCCCTAAAAGTTTACCCTAAAAAAAACCCTAAAGTGAGAAAAAAGGGCAAAATGTTCAAAAAATGTCTGGCACAGAGTGCAAATAAATTGTGAATGTCTGCTGGCAAGGGTTAAAAGATGGACATGGCCTTTTCTGAATTCATAAATGTGCTTAGATTACAGAATACATAAATATATTTTAAGTTGTTCATTCAATGCACTAACAAGGCAACATCTATATGTTAGTCTGTAAGAAGAAGCAGCGCACCCATGGGCCCTTTCCACAGATCGCTCAACTCCAGACCATAGGTAAAAGCGATGTATTTATTTAAAAATATGATTAATTATAAACAGAGTCTGAGATCTGACGCGTTTCATGTTTGCACACTTCCTCAGAGACCTCACTTCCCATCACGTTACCCACAATTTAAACTCACTCACACCATTAGCATATAAACAATTAATTATTTAAATTAATTTAAAATAACTTTTATATATCTTAGAAAAAATGAATATGTTAAAAACAATTACGTCAAACAGTTTATAATTAATGTACAGTTTAAATCCCATTCATTTAACTATTTAATGTATCAAATCCATAAATTAAATCTAGGGCGTTTGTCACACTTTATACATGTATCACTCCCCTTGCCATTCACAATTGAATCTTATCTTGAAGTTTTTCTCTGGAGACAATTTGTAACTTGTAACCATATTAACAATTAGATATACAAAAGTCGTGAATTCAGCAGATAAACAAAACAATGTAGGATGTAGTCTGCAGATGTTACATAATTAACTTTTAAAAGTAGCAACTTATGTCAAACACTGAGTTGAGCCCCACAGGCTGTCTAGTATGTAATTTATATAGCCACTTAACCTCTGTTCTTAATAGCTTTGCTTGTAAATTTCCACCTCTCGTGCCCCAGGCTAACCCTTTCTATCCCTTGTACTGTTTTCCACTCGGCATCTCCACCATTGCATTCTCTAAAATGCCTTGACACTGGGTTGTTCTCATTTCCAGATTTAAAATATTATTAAGATGTTCTCTAATTCTGTTTTTGAGATTCCTCATGGTGCATCCAACATATTATGTCTGGCACCTTAAGCAAGTTATTAAATAAACAAAATACTTAGTATTACAGTTAATATAGCTCCTGATCTGAAATGTCTCCTTTGTCGCACTACACATAAATGTATCTGAAACATGAATCACTTTGCATGTGACACATCTAGTAGAGCCACTGTTAAACATTCCAAGGCTATCCAGCCATGTTTCTGATCTGTACCAAAAATAGAAGGAGAAGGCGCACACCCTTTAAATCGAATTACAGGGTGATAATCCATAGGTGACTGCCTTTTGATTTTTTGTTTATTTTGTGCCCCTGATGAAGACCCTTAAGGTCGAAACGCGTTGAGCTCATTTTTGATTTTGATTATGTCTTGTGTATTTTCTTTGTTTATTTGTTTCTTCTTTTTTGCAATAAATTAATTTTGCTTTTCAAATCGGGTTTGCTATCCATTATCTGCAGTAGTTATGTTTCTGATCTGGGCTCCTTGAAAAACAGACTCCGTGCCAATGTCATGCCCAGGGTCGGGGCCCTCCTTGCCACAACTTGGATGCCTGGTTCTAATAGTTGTCTAATAGTTGTTTAAATAATTAATCAATAGTAAAAAGAAAATGAACTGGCACTACGGATTCCATGCAAGCGGGACAAGCCTTGAATAAACACGCAGGGCTTGTCCCGCTTGCATGGAGTCCGTAGTGTCTGTTCATTTTCTATTTACTATTCATAATTGAGGTTGCCGACCCCTGTGACTGTGCACCGGACTTATTTGGGATCGAGAAACCAGGGTATGCTGGTGGGTTCTTGTGTTTTAAAAAATTTATCCCCATAAAGTATCTGTAAATATATTTATTTAATCTTATTAAATTGCTCACTAAATTTCATGCTCATTACTATCTTTTGTGTATTATTTCCTCTTTCAGTTATTTCTTAGGAATATTTCTTATTTATTTTACTTTTATTACTACGACTTTGTTCACTACAATTCTCCCCTTTTTTTCTTTTGATCAATTCTATCCTGTTAATATTTAATTCTCATTTAAAGGCATCTTGCAGACTTTTAAAACCATATCCTTTACAAAGAAACCTATCCATGAGTTTGCAAGACTCGTCCACACATTTTTCCATTGTATTGTAGTTCCTGTCTAATCGCAGGAACTGCCCTTTGGGTATCCGCCCATTTAGATGTCGTGGGTGACATGAGTCCACTCTCAGTAAAGAGTTTCCTGTAAAGGGTTTAGTATATACGGTGGTCATAATCTTCTTATTCTCAATGCTAATCCATAGATCTAGATATGCTATATTCTTAGTACTAAATCAGCTCGTGAACCTAAGGTTAAGGGTCTCATTATTCAGGCCCCTGATAAACTCCTCAAACAGTTTCTCACCTCCTGCCCATACAAACTGGAGGTCATCTATGTAGCGATGATATGTTACAACATGCTGTAGGAGTGCATCTCCCAATGCATCTCCTCCCAGGACGTGGGTCTCCTCCCACCAGCCCATGTAGAGATTGGCGCACGTGGGTGCAAACCGCGCTCCCATGGCCATCCCACGTTCCTGGAGGTAATACACTCCCCCAAACATGAAGTAATTTTGTGTGAGGAGATACCATATGTTATAACATCTATATGAATAGAAAGATGAATGATAAAAAGTAGCAATAACACATTGGTAGCTTTACAGAGCATTTTTTTATTTGTTTTTAATGGGATCAGAGACTCCCATTTGAAAGACAAATAATTCAAAATGATAAAAAATAAATAAAAATTTGCTTAGAACTGGCCATTCTGTAATATGCAAAAGTTTTACTGAAAGGTCGAACCACCACTTAAAATAAATTACATTTGTGAATAATAGCAATTCAGAGGCAAGGGCCTTACAAAATGGGTGTAAAAAGAGAAAATATGTTTGAAAACAAACCAGCTACCTCAATATAAGTGCATAAGTGTGTTACTTCTATTCTGCGGGAGCAATTCCAAGAACTTGGGAATCTCGTTTTAAAGACGGGCAATTCTATACACATAATTTCATATTGCTGTTTATATTTTGGTGACATTTCTTCCACAAGGGAATGGCTGGCATTTCCCATGTGGATGCAGGGTCGGACTAACCCAGTGGAACACACTGAAAAAACCCGGTGGGCCCCGACCCTCATTGGCCCCCTTTGGGCCAGACCCCCCTCTCCCATCATTCAGAATTAACCAAAAACCGACTGTGCATGCGTGCCAAGAGCGTGGTGTCAAGATCACATGTGTGCTGGCGCATCACAGTAGGGGGGTCCAGAGAGGGCCCCCCAGTCTGACCCTGCATGGATGCAATAGTAGTCTGTAGTCTAGTCAAGACAAGTTTTACTAATTGAGACTTGGTGAGCCCAGTGATAGGCTTGCCCAGCAGATAAGTATGAGAAGTAAGTATATGCCTTCAAGAATATAAGAGGCAATTCTCATGTAGCTTCATCATATTTCCAGCAAAAACTGTGAGGTATTAAGGAACAGTTTAGGTAATCTTACTGGGCTGAGATGCCAAAACATTTATATATTGTATATGTGTAGGGACCCTGAGATTTAGCTTAAATTACTCAGGCAGTTCCCCTTTAGTATTTAAACACCTAGGTGGTCCTTTAGTATGCCCAGGCAGCTATGTTTCCCTTCCTGGGTCCATTGGGATTGTTCTATACTGAGTTTGTCCATTAGGTGGCACTGTTTGATAATATAAAGGGGTTTAGCACCATGTGGTCTGGGTCTTTCCCCTGGGACCGTGCCTCCCAGTGAGGTGTTACAGGACCAGGGCTTTGTTTCTTCGAGAGTTAAGTTTAGACAGTTGTAGTAGTCACTGTGATAGTCGCTCTATTAGTGAAAGAAAGCTCAGGGTAGCTAGAGAGCAGTTGTGGCACCAATGAGGAGAAATAGTGGGGTTAGGACCCCATCGTGTGTGAACCACTAGATCAGGGAAACCAGTTGGTGAGTTGAGGACCAGATAGGGTACCAAGACCCAAGACCCCAGGCTGAATACAGTGGGTGAGGTGAGGACCACATCGGGCGCCAAGAAACAAGACCCAAGGCTGGGAAATCCAGGACCTAGTGCCATCCACCTGAGAAGGGATATTACCTAGTGAGAGGGTAACTATCCTGTGAAGTGTGAATCATTGCTGCTGGCTTTTCGTATCACATATTGTCTATCCTAGAACATACTTCATCCCACTGGAGAGAATATCAAAGTACTCTACTACTCTGTTCAGTTTAATAAATCAGTTGAAGTTTGCTGCAAAGAACTGTAAGAACTGTATCTGACTGATTATTCTGCTGCATTGAACTACACCATGTACCGGGAGTTGCACGGGTACACTGGGGTCTGGGGCACATTTCAAGCAGTTTTGGCCTGGTCGCACATAGTGACAAATCCACAGCAAAAGTACACTCAAGGGTGTGCTACATATGTTTTCTTTTTCCTTTGCACAGGTGACATTTTTCTTAACATTGTCCCAGATTAGGTCCCAGCCCTCTCTATTGTGCCCAGAACCATGCACTGACATAGGATGGAATTGTGTATTACCCAGGCTATATAAGAGTACAATTGTGACCAAGCTGTTATTTGTTGCTTATCTACTGTAAGATAATACTTACTTTAATGCAAGATTACTTTGATTTTGTAATCAATGTTATCCCATGTGCAATGTATACTAAGTGTATGCAAGCATATTATAAGAACTAAAATGTGTTAAATTAAATAATAAACCAGAATATCAACAAGGTAATATTATTTAACGTGACCACTACTATTTCCATTGGTGTTGGAAATACCATTGCACAATGGGAAACTTATAATACAGATTTGTTATCCAGAAACCGGTTATCCAGAAAGCTCCGAATTGCGGGATGGCCATCTCCCATAGACTCAATTTTTCTCTGTAATAATAAATCAATATCTTGTACTTGAACCTTTAAATCTTAGTACAATGAATCATTTTTGCAGGAAAAACAAGCCTATTGGATTAATTTAACGTTTATAATTTGTCTTAAGTTATGGTGATGTAAATTACAGAAAGATCCCATATCTGGAAAACACAGGTCCCACGCATCCCAGATAACAGATCCCATACCTATGTAACCCTTTCTTGGCAGGAATATCCAGGGCCACACTGTTTCGCTAACAGTATAGATCCCAAGCCTCCGCTAAGTGGGAGATTTGCGGGGTTTGGATAAGTTAAGTGCCTCCACCCAGGGCTAAAACCAGATATTGGTGGCATACAACTCCCTGGGAACTGCAATAGCAGTGATTTTGGTACCAATTGTAGCAGACAATAAACCACACAATAGGCAGATATGCAGTAATATGTAATATTAGGAATGCAATATATGCAATGCAATAAGAACAGTAAAATAACAATAATACAATGAATATTAGACAATATAAGTATCACCCTTTTGTATGAAAATGTCTACTGTCACTTTAAGAATGGTGAGTGTGCACACTAGGGGTCTGAGGGGATATACCAAAGTAGTAATAGAAGAGGTATGTGTTGCAACACTAGATTGATGCACCCCGGGGTGTGTAGAGTGAAGGTCTCACCAACTCCCAGTGATAATGAAAAAAGAAAGAGATCCTGTGAGGCAGAGCAGATACAGGGAAGCAGTCTGGCAGCTTTAATCCACACTGAGCTGTGGATGCTGGTGTAGGGAAAGGCTTCCTGAATTCCTGAGGAGATCCACTGTCACGGAGGCTGGTGGGAAATCCACAGTCCAGATCCGATGTACACGCTGGCAACTCACTACAGGGCTGAAGTCCTATCTATCCTACAGGGATTACTTCCCTAGCAATAGCTCAGGCAGCTGCACTAGTTCCAGTCACTATGATGGCTGACTGGAAAGGGTTAACTAACTCCCTGTGCTCTGACTATGGGATTCCCTATATGGGTAAATATTCTATAGGTGAAATCCCTAGCTTCCTACTCAGATAAATCAGCAGGAACACTCACAAAGAGAAGGAGAGATTGCAGGCTGCTCTCAGTGTATTAGTCCATGCTTTCCTCTTCTCTTCTTCCTGGTTAACCTAAGCCTCACTTTCATTTTGGCCACAAGGTCAGAAGCAAATCCTTCTTGCTGATTGGCTAGGCTGTGGCTGAAAACTGTCTCACTGCAGTGCAAGCAGCAGCCATGCTTTTGGTGGATCCAGATTTAAAGTCACAGGGTTATGCAGTTAGGGAAAGGGCAAATAACACTTCCCTACATTCTCCCCCCGGAAAATCCCTTCTGGCCCAGCAAGGGTACAAACGTAAACAAGCAATATGCAATGTGTTATAAACAGTAATAACATCCACTTCTAATAGTTTCTCCTGAGATCTATCAAGTCACAATGGTTGCTGTAAGAGAAATTAAATTAGTAGTATGCAACAGACATCATAGAAGATAATCTACTCATCATTTGGAGCATTTCTCTTAGCAAAGATTGAACATCAGTAACACAAGGCACATTCAAACCATTTTGATAAGGTACAGCATATCCAACAAAAGGTTGAGAAGTATAGCTAGGTACTCCTAGAGAATCATAGGTGAGGGCACTAGGAGGCCTCCTTATCCTTCCTCCCCTCCACACATCCCTAGCAGTCCTGAGGCTGGGTTTACTGAATTTTGAGTTTGATTCAGTCCAGAATGGGTAGCAGGAACAAAGTCTGGGGTGTCTGGGCTCAAAGTCCTTGCAGATGGAGGTTGGTCATCATGTGCGTTAGTAGGTACAACTGTTGGCTGTTCATCATCATCGGCATGAATTGCTGCAGGTGAATCTACTGAAACATCAAAGTCATTTTGTGAATTCTCAGCATCAGAGGGATCATCACTAACAGTAGAGTCGGTTTGATTTTCAGTCTCTGAGTCAGATACCTGAGGTATGGGTAAGAGATGATTTCTGTGCCATGCTTTTAGATACCCCCTTGGACCTTTGATGCGGTAGACAGGGATACCAGGCAGTTTATCAACTACAACATAAAAGTCTGTACGCCAACGATCAGCTAGTTTATGCTGAGCCTGGTTTCCTAGGTTTCTCAGTAACACTCTATCTCCAGGAACAAGTTCATTGTGGCGTACTTTGGCATCATATCTTCTCTTGTTGCCTTGATTAGTTTTGGAAGCATTATCCTCAGCAAGGCGATAGGCTCTAGTCAAGTCTTCCTTTAATTTAGCAACATACTGAGAGTGATTGATACTGTCCATACCATCTACTGACACTCCAAAGTAAAGATCTATTGGTAGTCGTGCTTCTCTGCCAAACATGAGGAAGTAGGGAGAATATCCAGTAGTCTCATGATGAGTGCAGTTGTAAGCATGAACCATGGTACTAACATGGCGACTCCAGAATCTTTTCTCTTTGACAGGAAGTGTACCAAGCATATTTAGCAAGGTGCGGTTGAATCTTTCTGGTTGTGCATCTCCTTGAGGATGATATGGTGTAGTTCTGCTTTTGCTAATATTGAGTAGCTGCAGAAGCTCTTTGATCAATTTACTCCCAAAATCACGTCCTTGATCTGAGTGCAGACGGACAGGAAATCCATAGTGGATAAAGAACTTTTCCCAAAGGACTTTAGCAACAGTGGCAGCTTTCTGATCCTTGGTAGGAAATGCTTGAGCATAGCGGGTATAATGATCAGTGACTACCAGAATGTTTCCAACACCTTTAGTATCAGGATCAATGCAGAGAAAGTCCATGCAGACAAGGTCTAAGGGCCCTGAACTTTTCAGGTGCTCCAGAGGTGCAGCTTTTATGGGCAATGTCTTTCTTTGCAAACATCTCAGACATCTTCTGCAATAATCAGTAACAGTTTCTCTCATTTTTGGCCAGTAGAACCTATCTTGAATCAAGCCATAGGTTTTCTCGATACCTAAATGGCCATGTTTGTCATGCAGGTTTCTGAGCACAAACTGCCTATACCTCTTGGGAAGAACTAATTGGCGTCGATCAGGATGATCATGGTATAGTAGTACCCTATACAGGAGTCAATTGTCTATCTGAAACTTCTCCCATTCTCTCAAAAGGATAGTGCTATCAGAAGGCAGAGACTTCTTAAGGTACTCCTGGTCTTTTTGCAGGACAGCTTTCCTCAGGGGTCCAATGATAGGATCAGCTTGCTGGGCTCTGATCAAATCCTTTTTCTTCAAAGGGTGCAACTGATCAATCCCTAGCATTGCAGGGCAGCTGAAAGCATCTGGAATACAATTGGGTCTGGCACCCAGTGAATCCACTAATCTTAAGTCTGAGAAGTTGAGTTTCCTTCTGTTTACAGCAGAAGCTAGGCAAAAGGCATTTACTCCTGAGGTTGTAATTTCTTTCCACTCTTCATTATCAGAAGTAGCAGGTAGGCCAGGTCTTCTAGATAGGGCATCGGCTCCTACATTCTTGGGACCTGGTTTATACTTAAGTGTGAACTGATAGTTGGATAAGGCTGCTAACCATCTGTGGCCTGTAGCATCTAGTTTGGCTGTGGTGTGAACATATGTTAGAGGGTTGTTATCAGTTCTTACTGCAAATGGTACTCCATACAGGTATCCATGAAGTTTGTCAACAATGGCCCACTTAAGTGCCAGAAACTCTAACTTGTGCACTGGATAGTTTTTCTCACTTGGAGTCAAACTTCGGCTGATATATGCCACTGGACGCAATCCTCCGGGGTACTCTTGATGAAGTACTCTTTCCAAGCCATCATAGCTGGCATCCACATGGAGGATATAGGGCTTTGTAGGATCTGCATAAGCCAACACAGGAGCTTCTGTGAGACATTTCTTCAAAGCAGCAAAGGCTTCAGTACAGGCATCAGTCCACTTATCCCCAAAGGGTAATTTGGAACTTTTGGCAGCCTTTTCATCAGTTGAGGTGAGGGTCAGTAAGGCATGTAAGGGTTTTGACAACTTAGAATATCCCTCCACAAATCTTCTGTAATAGCCACAGAACCCTAGGAATGACCTAAGCTCTGTAATGTTGTTTGGTTGTGGCCAATTCACCACTGCTTCTATTTTAGCAGGATCAGTGGATACGCCTTCAGCAGACACAATATGTCCCACATAGTGTACTGAGGTGCGGCCAAATTTGCATTTGTCAATAGACAGCTTTAGACCTTCTTCTTGAAGTCGGTCAATCACACGAATGAGTCTTTCATGGTGTTCTTCTAGAGTACTTCCGAACACAATGATGTCATCAAGGTATACGAGACACTCTCAGGGGGCATAGATCTCCCAATACTTTTTCCATAAGTCTCTGGAATGTCGCGGGGGGCCCGCAAATACCTTGAGGCATTCGGGTAAATTGGTAAAATCCCAGAGGACAAATAAAGGCAGTTTTCTCTTGATCCTCAGGGGACATGGGTACTTGATAGTATCCAGATCTAAGATCCATCACTGTAAACCACTTACTGCCACTTAAAGCTTCCAAGGAATCTTCAATCCTGGGCAAAGTGTATTGGTCAGGTATGGTTCTCCGGTTTAATGTACGGTAGTCCACACACAGACGAACAGATCCATCCTTTTTCCGAACCACCACAATAGGGGAAGCATAAGGACTTCTGGAATCTGTGATTATATTCTGATCTTTCATCTTTTTCAGACATGTACGCACATCTTCAATGTCTCGGGGTGGCAGCTACCTAGATCTCTCCCTGAAAGGTTTAGAATCTTCTAAGCGAATGGTATGACAGGCACTCTTGGCACATCCGACATCCATGTCATCAGTGGAGAACACATCTTTTCTGAAGTTCAGCTCCTTAATTAGCAGTTCTTTGGCGTCTTTCGGCATGGGAGAGTCCCCAAAATCAAAATTAAGAGGTGCATCGTTTGGTTCAATATGTGCAGAACATACTTCTGATTCAGATGTAACTTCCTGAACCGAGTAACACACTCCAACTTCATCAAATTCGTTTACTGTAATAGGCCAAGGGTTGTGATTTTGCAGAACAACCCAATCAAACTCGGGCATCCCCTCTCGCCAATCTTTTCTTTCTGGAATTAGTTCCCAACCATGTTTGCCACTTGTTCAGGTGGAGTTTCCAGAAGAAAATAGCTTTGGGTGTCACATTCCATAGGCAGAGATCTGGTAACCTTTATCAGTCGTGCTTGCCCAGCTGGAATTTCCATAGCAGGCCCATTTAGTCTGTACACAGGGCCCTGACAGAATTCGGGTACAAAGGCTTGACACAGTCTCTTTACTGCTGCTGACACAGGGAAGGAAGAAACATCAGTGGTGCCTTGTAATTGCAGAAACTTTAGAAAAGCATCTTCAACTGCTTTCACATTAGATCCCACGATGAGTGGTGCAGATGTCCTATGAGCAGCAGGAGGACAAATATAAGCAACCACTTTGAGAGGTGGTTCATCTTCAGAAGTTATCCCAGGAATTCGGAGATCAACTTCCACTTTTCCATCCATACAAGCAGATTTGGCACCCACACCTACTACCTCTATGTCATCAGCTGGAGTCAAGGGTAGGTGGGATAAATGTTTCTGGTAGAAAGGACGACCAATGATGGTTATCTGTGATCCAGTGTAAAATAATGCAGTAGTCGGAACATCATTCACAGTCAGATGGAAGATGCACTTCCGCCCTACCCCAACAAGTGGTTTTGGGTGGTTAGGCGTCCATTTCTTATGTCTGATTGAGCTACATTCTCCAGCTTGGCTTTGCACAGGAGTAGCTTGTACCTTACGAGGGCATTTAGTGATGTCATGGCCTTGTTTTCGACAATACTCGCAGAAAAATTTCTGGGATTTAGGAAATAATGGTGCTCCAGCTGTCTGGCTCTTTGCAAGCTGTGGAACAGTCTGGGATGGAGCTTTTGAAGGGTTCTCTTTCTGATTTAAATCTGAAGCTTGGGTAGAAGATGCATAATAGAAGTCTATTCTGGCTTCTTCCTCCTCTGCAGTTCTTAAGAGATCCCCTGTTACAGCATCTGGGTTGTATCTCATGTAAGCTTGCACAGCAAGATTGACAGGGTGATGGGGGTCTGATCCCCACTTTACTTGCCTGTGAAGTTGAGACACTTCCTGAGTTGCAGGAATTCTCTTTTTGAATATGAGGTAATTCAGTTCGTTAGACACTCTGCTAATGAAGACAGATGCTCTCTCACCTTTAAGTTGTCGCATAGCTTGAAACTTAGCAAGACGTTGTTGAAGATCCTCATATTTCTCATAGCGAGTTATCAAAGCTTGTAATAAATCTTTAACAGTACAATCAGGTTGTTTAGTCTTATGGGCTTGTAAGAAAATCAAAGCAGGGGGTCTTACTAGCTCCATTAGTCTGCGTTGCTTCATTTTATCAGTTCCCTCCCATTCCTCTAACAATGGGCGGATGTACTCTATCCAGTCAGTAAACACTTCTTCCCCTTTGGGTACTGGTTCAGTACCAGAAAAATACTTCTTTACACTCCAGACAGTCTCTTGCCATAACCATAGACTAGCTTCAGTCACTTTCTGTATGCTTTCAGCAAATATACGTAGGTGCAATTGTGTCTAGGCTAGTGAATGGGTGAGGTGCTGGAGGAGGTCGCCACTCAAAATTAGGATATTGAGGTGATATGTATGAAGTGTCATTTTCAATAAGTATGCTGCAGGAGTCTGGCTGCACAGACATGAGACTGGAAGAGCATTGTGGTTGCATAGCAGGAACAGTAGGAGGATATATAACAGGCCATCCTCTTGGAGAAATACCATTTGGATAGATAATTGCAGGTATACTGTCTCTGTTAAACTCAGACTGAGCTACACACAGCACTTGTTTCAATCCTTGTAAAGGTGAAAGTGATGATGTGACTATAGCAGAACCAGCCAGGCCTGGGTAAGATGACAGTGTCTGTTCCAGCATATTATTTGGTAACTGTAGGGGAATATGATCAAGTGCAAAGGCACAGGGCAAATTAAGTCCTTCCTGCAGAGCCCACATTTTAACTCCTTCTGGGGTAATAGCAGACATTGTGACTGAAATTCTACAAATCGTAATCTCGGCAGTGCCTCCAAAATGTAACCCTTTCTTGGCAGGAATATCCAGGGCCACACTGTGGCGCTAACAGTATAGATCCCAAGCCTCCGCTAAGTGGGAGATTTGCGGGGTTTGGATAAGTTAAGTGCCTCCACCCAGGGCTAAAACCAGATATTGGTGGCATACAACTCCCTGGGAACTGCAATAGCAGTGATTTTGGTACCAATTGTAGCAGACAATAAACCACACAATAGGCAGATATGCAGTAATATGTAATATTAGGAATGCAATATATGCAATGCAATAAGAACAGTAAAATAACAATAATACAATGAATATTAGACAATATAAGTATCACCCTTTTGTATGAAAATGTCTACTTTCACTTTAAGAATGGTGAGTGTGCACACTAGGGGTCTGAGGGGATATACCAAAGTAGTAATAGAAGAGGTATGTGTTGCAACACTAGATTGATGCACCCCGGGGTGTGTAGAGTGAAGGTCTCACCAACTCCCAGTGATAATGAAAAAAGAAAGAGATCCTGTGAGGCAGAGCAGATACAGGGAAGCAGTCTGGCAGCTTTAATCCACACTGAGCTGTGGATGCTGGTGTAGGGAAAGGCTTCCTGAATTCCTGAGGAGATCCACTGTCAGGGAGGCTGGTGGGAAATCCACAGTCCAGATCCGATGTACACGCTGGCAACTCACTACAGGGCTGAAGTCCTATCTATCCTACAGGGATTACTTCCCTAGCAATAGCTCAGGCAGCTGCACTAGTTCCAGTCACTATGATGGCTGACTGGAAAGGGTTAACTAACTCCCTGTGCTCTGACTATGGGATTCCCTATATGGGTAAATATTCTATAGGTGAAATCCCTAGCTTCCTACTCAGATAAATCAGCAGGAACACTCACAAGAGAGAAGGAGAGATTGCAGGCTGCTCTCAGTGTATTAGTCCATGCTTTCCTCTTCTCTTCTTCCTGGTTAACCTAAGCCTCACTTTCATTTTGGCTCCAAACTTCTTTCAGAGAGGTCACAAGGTCAGAAGCAAATCCTTCTTGCTGATTGGCTAGGCTGTGGCTGAAAACTGTCTCACTGCAGTGCAAGCAGCAGCCATGCTTTTGGTGGATCCAGATTTAAAGTCACAGGGTTATGCAGTTAGGGAAAGGGCAAATAACACTTCCCTACACCTATACATAAAAACTACTGATGCAGGCTAATTATAGATTAGACACAATCTATACTAAACTAAAAATGCTATATTTATTCTGTGGAATACTTTACCACACCTGAGTAAACAGCCGAGGAAGCTTTTTCTATTTGTTTAAGATAGCAGTTGCCTTTATAAGTTATGTGTGACTTAACTCCCTGTCTGTGTCTCTAGCTACTGGCTCAGATTACAGGGGAGAAGAGAGAGAGATGGAGAAAGGAGAGGAATAAGGGAAGGGAAGAAAGGGAAGATGCACAGGATGGGGGACCAGGATGTTTTAGCTGAGAAGGAAAACTGATACCAAGCCCATGTGTAAAGAAGGAGCAATAGGAGAACTTAGAGCAGCAGCACTGTAAGTGTTTATGGGTGTATTTACATAGACTTTTCTGATAAAGATTTCTTAGTTTTAACCTTTCCTTTGCCTACAAAATTAATACAGTAAAATATCTTTTGGTGGCAACAGACTAACATAGCTATGTCTAGATATACAAGATTTATCTAAACTGCCAGGCAGTCACATGCAAGATGACAAAGTGCATATACTGTATGTGTGAAATGTTGATCTATGGGAAAATGTTAATTAGATCCCATATTTTACAAATAGTAATTGACTTGCGGAAATGGTATTCCATCTGGGAAGTCACATACTGTACATGCACTTTGTATCTCACATGTAGCTGTCTGGCAGCTCAGATAAATGATTGTATATTTAAACATTGCACAAGGTTTAGACTCTTGCTGCCAACAGAAGTTTTGTTTTTATTTACTGTATTTATGCTATTTTCAAAGGTGCATATATCATTAAAGGAACTGCTCCTTAATGATATATTGGCCAAAGGTAGGTTGCATTTGTAATTTATTGATCAAAACGATTGGGTGGCAAAGATGAAAATGTAGATTCTTAAGCATTGTGATAAGGGTCTACCATATAGGGCAGATGGGAAAAAGATATTTTCATGATTTTTATGATGAAGTTTTTTTCTTAATTCAATACAAATTATTCACTCTATCATATAAAATTGTATTCCTGAACCAACAAGTACATATTTTTTGTACTTTTAATATTAGTGTAGGCAGCCATCTCAGTTAATTTTGCTTGATCCTGTGCTTTCAGGAAGAGCCAGCACTTCATGATGGAACTGCTGTCACACAAATAATTGTTTCTTCTACTCAATGTAACTAGTGAGTCGCAGTGGGTAGTGATGAGGGAAAAAATTCACCATCGTCAGTTTTGTGGTGCTGCGGCAGAAATTTGGCATCCGTTTGGTTTGGTCATCAAAAAAAATCACATAAAAAACGTGCATAAAAAATTATGCGCATCAAAAAATGTTGACGCAAGTCAAAAAAATTTACACTCATCAAAAAAAATCTTTTTAGAATTTTTTGCAGTTTAGAGGATTTTTTCTGCAGTTTTGAGAATTTTTCAGCAAAGCAAAACATCACAAATTCTGTCAATTCTAGGAGTCGGACGTGATTTTTACTTTTGAGTGCTAGTCTAATGGTGGTGACACACGATAAAATTCAGGGAGATTAGTCGCCCAGCAAATCGCCTCTTCTTCGGGTGACTAATCTCCTCTAAATGCCTTCGGAAAATGAATCGTTCTGAGTGCCATCCTGTTGCTGATTTGCACTGTACCCAGTGGGATGGTACTCGGAGCACTTTGTTTTCCAAAGTCGCCCGAAGTTTCCTTGTGAGGCAGCTTCGGACGACTTTGGAAAACGAAACATTCTGAGTGCCATCCCTCCAGTGATTTTCATTCTAGCCAGCAGAAAGGCATTTAGGGAAGATTAGTCACCCAAAGAAGAGGCGATTTGTCACTGGATGACTAATCCCCCAAATCTTAGCGTGTGTCGCCACTCTTAGATCTACCAGGGAGTTGCTATCTTGTATAGGGGAGCTGTTATCTGGTTTCCTTCCCATTGGTCTATTGTTAGGCTGATGGTGGGGGGGTGAAGGGAAAGCGGAAGGGAGGGGGTTGCTATCACTCCAAATTGCAGTGCAGCAGTAAAAAGTGACTGAAGTTCACCGGCACACAAGTCACATACCTGGGGAACTGAAAATATGTTTAGCCCCATGACTGGGGGTACCTGGGAAACTGAAAATAATGTATGTATGTCTAGCAATGTCAATGTAACTGAATATTTTGCAGTGGGACCTGGATTTTACTATTGAGCGCTCTTCTTATATCTACTAGGCAGCTGTTATCTTGTGTTAGGGAGCTGTTATCTGTTTTCCTTTCCATTGTTCGTTGTTAGGCTGCTGGGAGGGGGGAGGGGGTGATATCATTTCAACTTGCAGTACAGCAGTAAAGAGTTACTGAAGTTCATCAGAGAACAAGTCACATGACTGGGGTACCTGGGAAACTGACAATATGTCTAGCCCCATGTCAGATTTCAAAATTAATAAAAAACATCTGTTTGCTCTATTGAAAAACAGATTGCATTGCATAATTATGTTGGAGCACTACTAACTGATGCATTTCTGTACTTTGTGTGGCAAATCTTGCTTAATAAAGGAATAATTGCACAGCAAGAAAATAGCAATCCTTTAATTGGTGTAATATTTTTTAAATTTATATAATATAAAGATCATAATTATGAATAGGCCATCTCCCATACATACAATTTTATTCAAATTCTTAATATTTTCAAATTAAGCTGGGTTTATTGCATTTTTAAATGATTTGTAACAGACCACTTAAGATCCCCTATCCAGAAAACCCAGGTCCTAACAGCATTCCACATATTAGATGCTATGCCTGTGTGGTTTGAATATTATAAATACATTCTAAATATACATTTAGCATTTCATTTAAAATGCAAACTAATCAAAACACTTTATATTTACTGTTATTCCCCTGTTTTAACCTTGCAAGTCATCGAGAGTGCATTATTCAAATTGTATTCATATCTTTTCACTGCACAGTTATTTACAATAACGCAATGAAATAACAATTAGCCTGTTCTCTTAAAGGTTTTTTTTTTCTATTCTGAATATATTTTTTCAGGTAGCAAAGTAGAATAATGTAGAACAAAAGCTGCACCGTAGTTATACCAGAATGTCTTGTTCCCTCTGCTATGGGCATGTTGACCTCAAAACAGACTTTCTGTAGCAAGGAACAAAGAGTTATATGGGAATAGACACTTCCTATGAGACTCTTAAAACATGCATTTCTATTCTCCCAGCTACAGTTCTCATGGCTGTTCTTTGAACCAAACATTAAAGTGGATTTCATCGAAAAGAATTGTTAATATGCCAGAATGAGTCCTTTTCTTTCTAGTGAGATTGAAAAGGATTAAGGAATAGGATTGGCCTATATTTGAATCTCTCTTCTGAAAGAGGCACATTGCCACAATGCCCCCCTCAAACTAGTGTCCCTTGTGTATTGAATGAAAACTTATTTCAAATGTAGCACTAAGACAAAGTTATGTAATTTATTTTACCACTACCGGGGATTGAAAGGTTAATCAATACTTACCTGAATGAAAATATAATGGAATAAATAAATAATTCTGTGATGACATTTTTTGAAGGCAGATTGCTTGGGAGTTATGTACTGTACATGTAGATCTGCATGCATTGGATAATGAATGCTCATCAGTCCTGCTAAATACCTGAAACATAAGTGTTTAAAGGTTCATCAGCAAATCCCTCTCTTAACACAACGTAAAAATATACTAAGGACATAAGATATGTTTACAGAAGATGAAGCAGTTTCTTTTCCTCAAAGTTTGTTTAGTCATCATTGGGTTCAAAAAATTCTATTGGGTTTAATTAATGTTTAATTTTTCTTTATCAAACTTAAGGTTTGATGTGTAGTGATGGGCGAATTTATTCGCCAGGCGCGAATTCGCGTCAAAAACGGGTGCCGGCATCAAAAACGGGCACCTGCGCAAAAAAAATGGGCGCCGGCATAAAAAACAGGCCGTTTTCGCGCGAAATTCGCAAATTTGTAGGCGAAGCGAAACGGCGCAAATTCGCCCATCACTAATGATGTGTGACTGTAACTGTGGATCAGAGAAGTTCACAGGAAAGGAGTATTGTTGCCAAGTCTTTGCAGCCTCCTTTTGTTCCTCCTATATATTTGAGATACAGGACTCCTGTAGCACCAAAAAGAAGGAAATCAGTAGCAGAATTGAGCTACACCGTTATCCAGAAAGCTCTGAATTATGGGAAGTCCTTCTCCCATAGAGTTGGTTTTAAGCAAATCATTCTACTTTTTAAAAATGAAAGCTTTGTTCTCTAACAATAAAACAGTATCTTGTACTTGATTTATCTATAGAAATAAGTCAAATCAACTGGACTTGCTGTGTTTTCTTTCTTTGAAGACATTTCACCAGTCATCCAACTTTTTAAATCTTGCTTTGAGAATATATATCCTCTGGAATTTTGCTCCAATCAGCATAATCTGTTTATCATAATCCACAATGGTGTCATTAAGGTTAGGTGTTGATTGTATTAGCAAGATTTGATGTGTTATTAAACCTTCCAGGAAGAGGTGCCAAAACAGCATTATATGAGGCCGACAATAGAAGTCGCACCCCCCGCTTCTATTGTCTGAAACATACAATGCTGTTTTGGCACCTTTCCCTGGAAGGTTTAATAACACATCGAAGCTCCAATCTTGCTAATACATTCAACACCTAACCTAATGTAATCATTGTGAATTATGATAAACAGATTATGCTGATTGGAGCAATATTCCAGGGGAAATATATTCTCGATGGAAGATCGAGTTATTCTGAATTGAGAAAGCCAGTTGGATGACTGGTGAAACGTCTACTAGGAAAAAAAACACAACAAGTCCAGCTGATTTTACTTATTTCTATAGATATACCATGACCTGGATGTATGAGAATCTTCACAAACATACTTGTACTTGATTCTAACTATACTATATGAATCCATATTGGTGGCAAAACAATCCTATTGGGTTTAAATATTTTTTAGTTTCATTTAATACTTGTTGCATGGTGATCCAATGATGGAAACCCCAGGTACCAAGCATGAAAATGTCGCTACATAGTTTTTTTGCACATTTTTGCTTTTTATATTTTAGATGCTATTCCTATGGTGATTCCCTAGCTTACCTAGGAAAACTACTTCTCTGATAAAGGGCAGCATTTACCTTGAACTGGTACAGGATCTCAAAACATAATAAAAAAACATTTCTAACCTACTTATTTGTTAAGCTTTAGTCCTTTTTTAACACTCTATACATACAAAAGTATGTATTTTTTTAATGCCAGTTACCCATTTCACATACTGAAATTTAACTTAAAGTTGAACTTCCCCTTTAAGCAGTTAAGAATCCAAAGTTCTGGCAGTGTGTAGTGTTATTGCTGCTCTAACGCTTGGTTTTAGGGCCCAGTTCAGGCCACAGGGAAAGAGAGTAGACTAAAATCTATGAAGTACAAGTAGAAGAAAGGGAAAGAAAGGGAAAGTAGAATCATTGGCTTGGGGTGGATAACCAGCCAGGTATACACGCTCATGGCCAGTATATGAATAGAAAGTTGAACAGATAAACGTATTATTGCCTGGGATTAGACTGAGCTTTTTAAAGAAGGCCCTGGGTTCATGCTCAACCAAGATCCCCACATACTGTATTGTATTTTAAGTAACATTTAATAAAAATTAAAATATTGAGAATGTAATGCTCAGCTATTCATATATTTATGCTGGGAGAGAAGAAATGCTTAGCTTCTTTAAGGGAACTACATATGAAAAAAAAAATAATTGATAAAATGGTGTTTAATGTATGGAAAGTAATGAACATTACTTACACCATAACTTGAATCAACAAATGCTAAAAGCAAAAGGAGAAGATGGGGCTGCATTGGTCATGCATTAGAATGCAGTGCAATTAGGATTGAGACATAGAAAATAAAGGTCAATACGTCAAATATAGTATTTGGGTACACACATAAAAGTGTGATATAATTTTGTGTACAGTGTATACAGTGTTTTAAGAAAGGAACAATTCAGTCCCACCAAAAACAGGTCCCACCATTCAGCAAGGCTCTTCTTGTTTTCATTCCTATGTGAGGGGAACCAGCCATTATTTTGGCGTTATTAAAAATTATGGAGGGGAGAGAAACTTGTGACACCTTATAACATGAATGAGTATAACCTGAAATTCACTATTAGGACTCATCAATGAGAAAAAGAGTTGTCTAGATGAAAGAGAAAGAAAAAGAAAGAAAGATCGAAAAAGAAAGAAAGAAAGACAATATGAAAGAGAAAAAGAAAGAAAAGAAAGAAAGAATTAAAGAAAGAGAGAAAGAAACAAAAGAGAGAAAAAAAGATAGAAAAAGAAAGAAATGAAAGAAAGAAAAGAAAAAGAAAAATGAAAGAAAGTGAAAAGAAAGAAAGAAAGAAAGAGAAAGAAAGAAAGAAAAAAAAAGAGAAAAGAAAGAAAAAGAAAGAAAGAAAGGCTAAAAGTATTATTGTAATTGTAAATCACAAGGGAGATTATCCCCAGTAATGAGAAAAAGAGTTGTCTAGATGAAAGAGAAAGAAAAAGAAAGAAAGAAAGAGAAAAAGAAAGAGAGAATGAAAGAGAAAGAAATAGAATGAAAGAGAAAAAGAGAAAGAAAGAAAGAAAGAAAGAAAGAAAGAAAGAAAGAAAGAAAGAAAGAAAGACAATATGAAAGAGAAAAAGAAAGAAAAGAAAGAAAGAACTAAAGAAAGAGAGAAAGAACGAACAAAAGAGAAAGAAAGAAAGAAAAAAGATAGAAAAAGAAAGAAATGAAAGAAAGAGAAAAGAATGAAAGAAAAATGAAAGAAAGTGAAAAGAAAGAAAACAAGAAAGAAAGAAAGAGAAAGAAAGAGAAAGAAAGAGAAAGAAAGAGAAAGAAAGAAAGAAAGAAAGAAAGAAAAAAAAGAGAAAAGAAAGAAAGAGAAATAAAGACAGAGAAAAAGAGAAAAGAAAGAAAGAAAAAGAAAGAAAGAAAGGCAAAAAGTATTATTGTAATTGTAAATCACAAGGGAGATTATCTCCAGTAAGAGGAATAGTAAAGACTTCAAACTATGGCTCTGTGTCTTTCAAAGCCTGAAAAACCACATAACCCAATTACAAGTATAGTATATTTCCACAGGGTATATCATATAAGAATGAATCCAAATTATATTGATAAGAAAGGGTAACACATTTGCTTTGCTTCAAACAAAATATTAAGATGCTTTAACACGGTTTGAATAGGTAGGTTGAAGTTAATATCAAGGGGCAAGGAATAAGATAACATAATGTGTACACATTTTTTTTTATATCAAATATAAAGAAATAGGGTTCAAAATACAAATCCCACATTAACACATGTAAAACATTATCTCTCGGTTTAAAACCATGCACATTTAAATTCAAATTAATGCTAATAAATAAATCTATGCATACAATACATTGATTTACTTTTTTCTTTGTTAATCAATTTCAACAGACTCCTGACAAATTTTGTATGCCACCAGTTAATGAAAAGATTGACTAAGCATGTACAGCGCTTCTGCAAAGCACATCTGAAACATTAGAATGTATTGTTTTAATCTTACTGTATGTATATCTGATTGTATAGTTAATCTCTTTCAACCTACAAAAGATTTTTGATAGGGAACATTTTTCATATGATTTTGCAATTCATAAAGTCCTGCTAAAACACAAAAAGTAATGTCAATAAATTCCCCCTTTTAAGGGGAATGAAAAGAAATGGTTGATAGATTTAAAAAGTAGAAGTGGTACTCAGCACTTGGTTTTGTTCGATGAAACATCAGTATCAAGTTGAATAATGCATTGTAATAAACATTTTAAAGTATTCCATCCAGATTTACTTTCGTTTCAGCTTTAATGTATGATCTTGAAAAGTAGCTCTGCATAAAATATGCCCATCTATATTTTAGTAAGTTTATATAAAGGTAAACTTTATATAAGGACATGTAAACCCCTCCACAAAAATGTAATCCGTGAACAGCCTCATTGGTAAAACCACCCCCCTCCTCCCCCGGTACTTGGCAGTGTCCAGACCAGCAATGCTGCGCGGGGAAACTCAGGAGGAGTGTTCACTGAGGGAGCAGTAGGTCAGCAAATTAGCTGACGAGATTAGCTTGTCACAGAGTGCGCCTTGCGCCTGTTTAATTGTGGGCAGCTGCTGTGCTAGTCAGGGATTCCTTTAGACCTGCAAACTTACTAAGTTTTTTTTTGAACAATAAATGCTTTTATTTTCGAGCAAGGTGGGTTTTCATTTCAGCTTGGTTTGGCACAGTGTGTGCTTTTTGTCTGACTGTGTGTGTTAATCCTTGTGCGCAGTATAAACACGTGTCCCTTTTCCAAGTGGAACCGGCGCAATCCAAATCAAACTGGGCTTTTCGGTTCAGTGGAGTGTGGAGGGTTATTTCTCAGAGTTAAAATCAAAGCTCTATTTATAGCCCAACTGTCCTGTACTTTACCGGAGCTCTCATCTTTCTCTGCTTTGTGTGGGGAAAGTGGGGTCTCTCTACCTGTGGTGTCAAGCTACAGACCCCACCATAATTGTCTGCCAGCTGCCCCCCCCCCAACACATACACATTTTATACAGAAGTTCATCTATGTTTATGACCACTGCAGAACACCTTATCTGGCTATAGCTCGTTGTCTAACCCCCTCCTCCATGCAGGAATACCTTCCTTCTTGTCACATTTTAGGACATCGTCAGGGGAAATTGTTGTCCTGCATGCGCTGTCCTAAGCTAGAGGAATGCAATATGGCATGCTTTTTTACTTATAGTCAAATACAAAAGTCCTCTGCACTCAACCCATTATCAATATATTTAAGACAGCGACATTTTGTGCATACTGCTACTAAAAAATGCCTTACCCTTTAAACAAAACAGGGATTGTTTGTCCATATATTGCAATATATTTAAGCTGGCCAACTACGTCAAAGTCATCCCATATCTGGCCAGTCCTATGCTCAATTTTATGTGATTCATTAAGAATTCTATTGCTTCATTATACATTTTACAAAGGGACTAGGTTTTACCTGCAACTTACTTGCTGCTTTCAAAGTAAACCTCCATACTTGGCTGCCCTTTTATTAGACACCAGTGGGATCACCTGACTATAGCTGGGAAGGGTGGGAGCTACAACATGGAGCTGGTCACTGCTCCTGTATAAACTATAACAAACAAGGGAAAGTTGTGCTCACCACTATTTTTTAAAACCATTAGGTGGGGGTGCAATGAGGCTTTGACCACAAAATACATATAGTCAAATACAAAAGTCCTCTGCACTCAACCCATTATCAATATATTTAAGACAGCGACATTTTGTGCATACTGCTACTAAAAAATGCCTTACCCTTTAAACAAAACAGGGATTGTTTGTCCATATATTGCAATATATTTAAGCTGGCCAACTACGTCAAAGTCATCCCATATCTGGCCAGTCCTATGCTCAATTTTATGTGATTCATTAAGAATTCTATTGCTTCATTATACATTTTACAAAGGGACTAGGTTTTACCTGCAACTTACTTGCTGCTTTCAAAGTAAACCTCCATACTTGGCTGCCCTTTTATTAGACACCAGTGGGATCACCTGACTATAGCTGGGAAGGGTGGGAGCTACAACATGGAGCTGGTGAGCACAACTTTCCCTTGTTTGTTATGCTTTTTTACTTACCCATCCTCCGAGGCTGATGTTACAACTTGCTCTCCCTCCTCAGCCATCAGCTCTTTGCCTCCTCCCTTCTCAGCCATCAGTCCTGGGCCCTCGCTCCTCACTCCTCAGCCATCTGTCCTGGGTTCCTCCCTCCTCAGTCGTCAGCTCTTCCTCCTCACTCCTCAGGGTGCACATATTCAGCCCTGCACCCTGATTATAGTTACTTGTTCTTGCCATTCCTATTAGCCAGTAAGAGTTTTAGGTTTTTAAATTGCAGCAATGAAATTCAAACTACAGCTGATGGCTGAGGAGGGAGTAGCTAGAGCTTACGGCTGAGGATGGAGTAGCGAGTTTTGACGTCTGCTTTGAGGAGGGGTGAATTTAAAAGCAGGCGACGTTGCATTCCTCTAGCATAGGAGATCACATACAGGAGATGGATTTCCTCTAACGATGTCCTAATATGTGTTCTGTGCAATTATATTTCTGATCTGCAAAAGGAAAAAGGTACATGCACTCAACCATGCTTCCCTGTACTTCCCTTTAGTTGATCTGGGTCCCCAGAATAGGTTGTGCCAATAGATTATGCCAAGAGAATTACATGCTAATGCCATTATCAATTACTCCCACACCATCCCCTCTCTTATAATGGTAACCGCTGTTAGGGATGGGCGAATTTTTTTCGCCTTGTTTCACTGCAGAATTGGCGCCCATAGACTTGTATGGCGTCTTGCAAAAAAAAAGATGTGCGTCAAAAAAATTTTTTTTTGACGCCTATAGACTTTAATGGGTGTCGGCGACATTTCGCCAGTGCCGGATTTTTGCCAAAACGAAACAGGTCAAATTTGCCCATCCCTAACCGCTGCTTGTGCATTATTCATGAAATAGTTCAAACACAATCTCATGCATTTTTGACACATTGCATGCAATTATGGCCACAGCTAAATTCATGTGTGAAATTATGCAGAAATTCTGGAAAAATGCTGTGTTGTGATATGGCAAATTGCATCCAAAACTGTTATATTTCACCCAGAAAACTCCAGGCAACCCCTGCATGTTTTACTTAACTGTACAACAGAGTTTAGATGAAAATCACTTTTGCTCCTAAGAAAGGAGAAATTGATGCTGGCAATAATTTAGATGTCGGCGACATTTGAAGCACATTAAAGTCAATGGGCGTCTATTTAATTGTCGCTGGCGCTGGAACTGTTGCCAGCATCGGAACTGTCGCGGAAGTAAAAAAAAATTTGGATGCCTGGTGAATTTTCGCCAGCGAATTTTCTCTCACAAATTTATTTGCCAGCATCAAAACGTGGAAATTTGTATATAATAAATTCGCCCATCACTAAAGACGATATCCGAAAGTGTAATGTGAATTAAAAAGTCAATTTAAAAATAGTCATTATTCTTGCTTGGAGCTGGAAACATCCAGACTCAAGAGAATACTCTTGCCACTTGATCACCCATCAGTCCTTTCTACAGACACCCTACCCCTCATTGATAACGTACAGTTCCTTCCATGTATTCTTTTTGATCACTCCCCGCAGTTACTTACCATCTGTTGGTTGACCCCTACAACCTTGAGACTATGGAGACTAAGTCAACTTTGGCTGGTCAATGACCTAGTACAAACGGTCAATTCGGAGGGTTATGCCAATTATTACTAGAGACTGCCTCTCAGGCTATCCTATGGGATGCCTCTAAGGCAGTAATGCGAGGGATCCTGTACGGGGCAATAAGACATGCCCATGGCCAGACAAGAGAAAAGGTTGAACAAGCAGAAGAAGAAGTCACACAAGCAGAATATGAGCATACCACTAACCCATCACCAGACTCATATACACTCTTACTAGAGAAACGCAATGCCCTAGAAAGACAGAACACACTCCTAAAAAAAGCCCTCTTATACCAGTCACAGCGTTACTTCAAAATGGGAGATAAGAATGGGAAAATGTTAGCATATTTTTCAAAAACTCAGTGCCCTTCAAATGCAATACCCACCATAATGAGAGCTGATGCTTTAGTGGTTACTGACCCTAAGCTCATAGTGGAGGAATTCAGTTTATACTTCTGAGAACTATAAAACACTACTATTCCCCTCCACAACAATACACACTGCCCATTTCTGGATAGCATACCTATCCTGACTCTCCACCCAGTTGACGAAGCAGCACTCAACCAACCTATAACAGTAGAGGAGATAAAAGAAGCTATAGCTTCTCTCCCATCCAATAAGACACCGGGAAATGAAGGCCTCCCAGCAAACTGGTATAAGGTCCTGACAGAACAATTGCCCCCCCACCTTCTGACTACACTCTAAACTTCCTTTGAAGTGGGGTTCACTTCCCTCTTCATTTAATGAGGCTCTCATTGTAGTGGTCCCTAAACCAAAAGGCAAAGACCCAAGCCAGTGTAGCTCATACTGTCCAATTTCCCTTATAAACACTAATGCTAAAATACTTGCAAAAATACTAGCCAAACAATAAAAACATTATATTATTGATCTGATTCACCCAGATCAATCTGGATTTATGCCTGGCAGATCCATTAATATTAATCTGAGGAGACTATTTACCAATATAGAAATACAGCATGACAAGGTGGGAACCAGAGCAGTGGCCTCACTCGACTAAGCCAAAGCCTTCGATTCCATAGAATGGCCCTATTTATGGAAAACCCTGCATATTTTTAATCTGGGAGAACACTTTATTAAATGGCTGCAGATGCTCTACCAACAGCAAAAGTCAGGGTAAACGGTCTGGTATCTGCGCCATTTCACTTAAGAACAGGCACCTGCCAGGGATGCCCTCTGTCACCCTTTCTGTTCACCCTGGCTATTGAACCCCTGGCAATAGTCATACGCAAGTCTGAACAAATTATGGGTCTAACCCTCGGCCCAGTCACTGAAAAAATATCCCTGTACACTGATGATTTACTGATATACCTAGCAGATACAGTGGATTCTCTTCCTGCCCTTCTCAACATTTTCAAGCCTAAAGATAAATTGGAGCATATCTGTACTATTCCCCAGAGATAATCAAGCTCCTACTATTCTGCCTCCAAATGTTCAATTGATGTGGGGCCAGGAATTTAAGTATCTTGGACTCAATATACACACAGACCTCTCCTGGTTCGTGCAAAACAACCATAACCCTATAATTTCAAAACTTGAGTCTGACCTCCAAGTTTGGATGAACCTCCCCCTTACGCTGTGGGGGAGAATCAACCTTATCAAAATGGTGTATCTGCTCAAATTGCTTTACCACATGCATAATGCCCCAACCCACATTCCTAAATCAGTATTTTAAAAAATTAACAGTCTGATTCTTGCTTTGATTTGGAACCGTAAAGTGCCAAGAATTGCCTGGGTAAAGCTCACAGCTAACAAAGAGGATGGTGGCCTAGCACTACCATATGTACTACCTAGCATCCCAAATATACTATCTACATTGGTGGTATCATCCAGACCCATACCATCCCAATATGGCATTACAAGCCAACATTGTAGGATCGCTAGAAGGCTTGAAAAACCTGACCTATTGTAAACTCTCTGATGCAGGGAAAATTCCATCTACCATTGCCACACCCCATAGAGCTTGGTGTGAAGGGCTGACAATTCTTAAAAAAGAACCTATTCGCCTTACACCCTCTCTGCCACTGTGGAGAAACGCTAACCTACTACATTTCTGTAATTTGGAAGACTTTCTCTGTTGGTCGCAAAGGGGCATTAAATATCTGGGTGACTTAATACTAAATAATAATTTTGTATCATACCCTGTGTTTAAAGCCAAATGCGCTTGTATTGTAATGTTTATAAAACAAATAAAGAACTACCTATAAAAAAAAAAAGTCATTATTCTGGTAAGAATTTACTTCTGAAAGAACTTCACTGTGAGCAATTTCAGCTGTGAGTCAGAATGGATTAAAATATGTTTATGATGTGGTTTACAGTGCTTATAAAAAAGGTCCTAGAACATAAAAAAATAGATGTTACATACAAGTCCATCATTATTATTAAAGATTGAGCTTCAATGAGAAAGGGATATAATTTGGTTATGCTGCAGTACACTCATGTACTCCAAACCTAGCTTTAGGGGCATATTTATCAAGGATCAAATTTTGAATTTGAAAAACTTCGAAATTCGAATTCAGAAAGACCAACTAAAAATTTGAAGGTGTTTTTTGGCCGAATAGGTCTGTTTTCGATTGAATAGGTCTGTAATTGGCCGAATTTGAATCGTACGAATCGAAGTAATAGAGCATTAGATCGAATTCTGATTATGATTTTTCAAAGTCTCCGAATAGGTTCTAGGAGGTCCCCCATAGGCTAAAACAGCAATTCGGCAGGTTTTAGATGGCAAATGATCAAAGTCAAAGTTTTAGAGACAGTACATTTCGATATTCAAATTTTTTTCAAGTTTGAATCGAATTTGGACTATTTCCTAGTCGAAGTACACAAAAAATAGCTTGAAATTAAAAATTTTTGAATTTGAAAATTCACCTCAACCTTTGATAAATCTGCCCCTAAATGTTCAAAATAAGGTTTACTTACAAATAGTTAAGGTGTACTTCTAATTTTTTAAGGGAAAATGTCAGTCACACACACGTAGAATAGGCATATTTGCAAGCTTTACAGCTAATCAGAATATCATGTGTGAAAGCATTTGAAATAAACTTACAAGAAAAGTTTCCATGAATGATTTGCTGCCGGACCTGTTTCCCACATTGGCCTGCATCTGCAGAATGAACAAGGGGATCTTCAGCTTGCTCATCACCTTCAATAGCTTCAGGTAATTGTAGATCCCCCAGCAGATGATTGTAAAATGTATGCTGCTAAAAGGATATACTGTAGCACACTTTACTAAGGGAATACTGAAGAACACCCACTGAATGGTCCAAACAGCGGAAGTGCATCATGTGTAAACCAAATGCACACTCAATAAATTGTCTGGCCATTTGATGAGCTGCACTGTACCTTTCTTCAACAGGTGTGGCTGGATCAGCAGCCAGGGTCGATACCCATAGCCAGCATCTCCTGAAAAAGTTTGAATATGCTTAAATCAATATAGTGAATTTTATCATTCTACACATAAAACTTTTACACTTTACATTGCTGTTTTGACACATTTAATTCTGTCTACAATTGCATTTTAATTTTTGTTGTGAAGTGAAGTGAAAAAGCATGTAAAACAGTTAGCTATTTACTTTAACAAACAACGGTTAGAGTATCAACTAATTTGCTCCTATTGGATACTGTTAAACATCAAATATTTTCTCCTGACCATGAGGGGGCAATAAAGACACAAGTGCAGACTATTGCACCCATTATGTTAGGTAGACCTCCTCAGACACTTTTCTGTTTTAGCCACTCCTATCTGGTGTTGTAAAATTGATAAATAAATTATTTTTTTTACATCTTTATTTTTAAGAGAAGAACTTGAGTCAGTGACAGAGTGAAAGTAGATTGAGAAATGCCACTGACAAGAACTTCCAGAGTGCCAGAGGATCAATATCATTTTTAATAAGCTGATAGAGATCCATGATACACTGACTTTTAAGTCAATATCAATCAAAGACTTCAGCTAACAAGACCCTGGCTCTCTATAGCCTTGGGGGATGTTTAGGGATGATAGGCAGAGGTGTGACAGCAACTATTAGTGGATCCTCTTCTGAGTGGTGTGATGCAGTAGGGGAAGCAACAGCCTTCTAACCTGCTACCCTTAGTCTCCTCGCTCTTCTTAGTCAGTTTCTCTGCTCAGCTTTCCAGACACATCTGATCTACATAGGAGCCACAAAATGGTTGTACAGACAACAAGACAAGGGGGTATATTTATCAAAGAGTGAAGTCAGAGATTGCCACAGTAAGGAGTGAAGGGTTTTTATTGTCCTGTTTGGCATGGCCAAATTTTCCATTAACACTTTCAGATCTGGGTCTTAAAAACAATATTGAAACTGAGCTTCAGCTTGCAAAGATGAAGGGTTAACAGTCATGTGCAAACAATTGGAGATGATTAAATAGTTTACACAGTGGATTAGTGGGATCCATTGAAAGGAAAATGATTAAGAATTTTTTCTAGGGTCCAAACAAACAGTGATGTAGTACTAGTAGTGTTATACACACACATTTTAAAAAAAAAAGACATGAAGGAAAATGTAAGAAATACGTTATATATTTGGAATCATTTTTGCAAAAACAATAGAACATTTGAAAGGACTTGTGTTAATGAAATACATTGGTGTAGCTTTAAGTACCTGTAAGAAATTTGTGCGATAAGGCGTATGTGTGAGAATAGAAGATGGAAAGAGGGCAAAAATAATTTAGGGATAGGAGAAACAGCATTTCTGCCAATTCAGAGTAAGTGGCGTAAGGGAAACCGGTTGTTATCGCAAAATGCCATTAGCAGTTTTGGGTTGAATTGAATTGAGAAAAGTAAGTTTCCCACTACTTTTGATGGGCCATTAAGTAGCAAAAACACAGGTAATGGAAAGTGATTTTGAATAATGCGATAAGTGTTTAGCACAATTGCATATTTGCAATTGCAAATTAATTGCATAGTGGACACACAAAAAGTTGCACCTATCACATAAAATGTACCATATCCCATCGAACTGAATCAAGCCCATAATGTGGAGTCCACCATGAAGTGTGCCACATATAACCCAATGGGGTTGTAATAGGTCCCATCCAAGTAAGATTATGGGGTGCTATCCAGAGGCTGGAAGCATCTCTAGTAGGAGAAATAAACCACAAACTCATGGTTGTCCATCGGTAACTTTAGTACCAAGCATATTTTATCAAATTTAACATTTGACTTAAATTGTGTGAACTATAAAATAAGTACGTTTTAGTGATCACAGTTCCAAAGAATTGAATTGCAAATAAGTGCGTCAAACAGTGAATTGGGACAATGAATCATATAGGACTCAGATAATCTAGGGCAGGAAGCTCTCTGGAGACATTATGTGACTAATAAATGGAGAATCAGACTTAAAATAGGAGAAGGAGAGTCAGCCACAGAGAAATTGTCCAACTGAAATGTATCAAGTCCCAGTCTTTAGGTTGTTGACTGTGCTGAATCTGGTTATAGTCTAGGTTTAGGTGAGCCAGACTAAACTTTATTCCAAAAGGGAATAAGATTATTTTGTGACTTTGTTGGTGAGGATGAGTCACTAGGAGGACTGTCAAAAAATCCCAGTTTCTGAAGAACCTCCTGTCAATCTTCAGAGGAGATTAGCGAATATTGTTTGTTGATATAAGCAAAAAGTAGTCAAAATAGAAACTGCCATGTGTATGGAATTGTCTATTGTTGTATATCTTGGTGGCAAACCCCATATTCCTCCTCTTTTGGAGGGTGGTAGGTGAAAGATCATGGAATTTCAATAGGCTGGCATTCTCAGAGTCTGAAAGTACTGCAACTTGTGGCTGGTGAAAGTGCAAGCACAGGATAATGTCTCTAGGTGGATCCTCAGCTTGATGTGGGTGAAGAGCTCTGTGCTCCCAGACCATTTCCAATCTCGATGTCAGGGACAAGAGAATGCAAAAGTTCTTTGATAGAAACAGGAAGAGCCGTGGTGCTCTCAGGCAGGCTGCGTATTCTCACATTGTTTTGCCTAAAATTGTTATTGGTTTCCTCTATATTATTCCGAACATCTTTGAGTTGGGATTGAAGCACAATAATGTATTATTCATGTGAGTCTAGAACAGTGATTATATCATAAACTTTAGTTTAAATATCAGCTGTGCATTGGCCTAACTCTGCAATTTGCTTCGCCAGGTCTTCTGAAAATGTAACAGTTAGGTGGGCATACCTGGAAGCGATCGATGTAGGACGCGACTAAAGGATGCTTCGTACAACAACCCTGCAAACTACCCTGTAAAGCCCACAATACCCTCCAGAAACCTACCGCCTTGGTAGGCAGCACACCAGTGATCATTCTGGAGCCAACAAATCGCTGCCACTATGGGGAAAAATAGAGGTGCATCACCAAATATCATACCTCAGAACAACAGCACACAGCCTCCCAAGATGGTGGATCAGCATGCTCGCCAGGAGCAGACTGCACGGAGGAAGTTCAATGCAGCCAGCTGGGCCACAAGGTGAGTGCTGCTGCCGCACTTAGCCTCAGCCAATATGCCAGAACAGACCCCACCACACTGACAGAGGTGACCACAAACAGCTCCATCAGACCCCCTACTGAACAGAAACCTAGCGCTTCCAAACCCCCCACTCAGCATGTGTCTGAGCCTACACTGGAGGAAATTGCAGATTTCATACGATACAATCACACTTCTGTCCTGAATAAGCTAGATGAGTTTTAAAACAAATTTACTATAATTAAGCAGGACATGCAGAAATTAAGGAAGCACACAAGTGAAACTGAGAGGAGAATCTCAGATTTGGAGGACAGAACACATCCCTACCAAAATACCATAGAGGAACAAGCCCGCAAGATAACAGCGCTACAAGCCAAATCAGATGACATTGGCGAAACAATGTTTGCATAGTAAGGATCCCAGAATGAGCAGAGGGCAGATATGTGAACCCTTCTCTCCCTGCTTTATCATAGAATTTACACACAGAGTCCCTAGAACCCCCCCCCCCTTCCAGGTGAACCCTTAAGACCAATTATTGTCCGCTTACTCAACTACAGGGATCGGGATGTAATTCTCCAAGAAGCACACTATAAAGGTACATTACACTATAAAAATCACAGTGTCTATATCTTTCCTGACTTCTCTATGTAAGTTCGCAATCAGAGACTCAAAAATAACTATGTAACTATAACAACGTCAAGGAAAAACTCCGTACCTTGCAATTGAAATACTCCATGGTATTCCCTGCTCACCTACGAATAATAAAAGAGGATAGAACATATTTCTTCAACCCCCCAGAAGTTGCACTACAATAGATAGACTCCAACATGGCTCCTCCAAGACAGCAATGCTCACGCAGGAGACGCAGATCACATACACCGGATTAAAAATCTGCAAATGAATTATGATGACAACACTTATTGCATGGGCTAATAAAACAATGTATACCCGAGTGCCTCGAAAAGGCTAGAACCTACACAAGCCTTCAGGTCTGTATTAACACAGACATTACAGCATAGAACCAAGAAACTGTGACAAATATTCCTTAGTTCCACCCCCTTCAAAATAATTGTTATGGGTTTCAAACCTGCTCAAGTTGGGGTATGGCAGGTGAGGAGGGTCAAGGTTTAAAGGGGTGGTTGCCCTTCAAAGTAAAGTTAGTCAATGAATTCATGGGCATATATTATTCATTTTACTAATATACATTAATTAGCAAAAATGAACCATTAAATAGTTAACTAACCCGAAAGACGAGACTCCACTGCACTAAATCTTCTCAGACTGTTTCTTTCAGAAGGGTTTGCCGACACCACCCCACGGGTCTCCCCCCTCCCTTCAGTAAGATTTTGTCATCGCTACTGTGGGCTACAGCTGCTTCAATCGCTTTGTGCGCAGACTCCTGCATATCGTCTCCTCTCACAAATGCTGGGGGAGGGTGTTATTGATCCTGTGGCCTTCAGAAGACCACCCAGCTTTACAAACACTATATTTACTGCCCATCTTTAATATTTAAGCCACGGCCTTCCTTCTCACTTTGCAAAAAAAAGAAGCTTTTCTTCCCTGACTGGCTTTTGCCTCCTCGGCTCATTCGTTCAGACACAGACCAGATGATAGTTTTCTGCGCAGTCACAGATCTGCTCCCCAACGCACTAACAGGGAAGGTCTTTGACCCAATGCGGAAGCATTAACAGAGAAGTGGCTGACAGTAGTCCACTGCCTAAGTGGGTAACAGACCCTTGTTAATACTGATGGTTGTTTGGGAGAACGGGTATTGGATGCTCGTTTATTAAGCTAAAGTGATGGCTATTTGCACAGACTCTGAGAATTCCCTTGTGCTATTGGAGAGCCGTTTCTTCTGATAGCCAATCAGAAGCTAGTAATAGAAAAACTCCACATGACTCTGCCCCCTTTAAAACTCTCTCCTAAACCTGTCTGAGATTAGCAGCTTTTTGAGTGAATTTAAAACTGTACAGTTGGCAAAATAGGTACACAATTATTGCGAAAAATAGATTACCATGCTTAGGGGACTATAATCTTTTGTTTTTTGGGTAGCAGTGAAGAAAGGTGAACAACCCCTTTAATGACTGGATAAACTACCAATTTTCCTGGCACAACCTCTTTTCCCAAGTTTTTTTCCCCCTCTTCTACACAAGCTGCACGCTGTTGACCAAATGAGAATTGGCAATGTCACTCAACCCAGAATAAATACTATGCCCATCAGACATGGCTGAATTAAATATATTATCTTGGAACGTCCAGGGCCTGGGCACCCCAATAAAAAGAGCTCTAGTATTCAAACAAATTAAACACATAAAGCCACAGATTGTAATTTTACAGGAAACGCATCTAGATGACTCAAGAAGCCATGGGTAGCGGCCTACTACCATTCTACCTATTCAATTTACTCCAGAGGAGTCTCAATTCTTATATCAAAAAGCTGCTCTTTTACACTCAACAAAATTATCACAGACCCTCTTTATGCACAGTATGGTGAATGGTACAATGTATACCATCGTCAATTTGTACCTATCTCATCCCTCGGATGTATGATTACTGTGGTCAGTCATGGAGAAAATTGCAACTCTCCCCTTAGCTCCCATTATCATAATGGGCGACTTCAATGTAGTGGCATTGGAATCAATGGATAGACTCTACCCCTCTTCCAGAGCCTCCAATACCCTACAGCACTGGATTTCCACCTTCAATTCCACTGATCTATGGAGGGAAAAACCACCTGATTGACAAACGCTTCACATGTTTCTCAGCAACCCACAATGCAATGTCTTGGATTGACTTGGTTTTAGGGACCTCGGAAATACTCATGCACACCTCCTTGATGGAAATCCTACCCAGAGGCATATCAGATCACTCCCCAATCTCTCTAACCCTAAAAACCGGATCATCTCCTCCAGACAAAATATGGAAACTGAATAGCTTCTGGTTACATCAAGATGCAATAACCAAATTAGTCAACAAGGAACTGAGCGACTACATTGAGATAAATCAAAATTCAACCACACCCCAAATGGTCTGGGACTCACTAAAAGCTTTCTCCAGAGGACAATACATGAGCCAAATCAAGGCTTTTAATACCCGGACTCAGCTAGAAATCACTGAACTAGAAAACCAGGTGGCCCAAACCGAGAACCAATTCAGTCAACACCTCACTCCGCAAACTAAACAAGCATGGCTCTCATGTCAAACGGCTCTTCATACTATCCAAGTTAGAGGAGGGGTGCAGCCCTTCCAAAGTCTTGAATGCGAGCATGTGAGGAGGTAATGAGAGAAGAGTTGAGTAGCAGGTCAGTAGAGGAGCGTAGTAAGCGAGTGGGTGAGTATATAGAGATGAGTTCAGAGATGTAGGGTGGAGCAGAGTTGTGAAGTGCTTTGAAAGTCAGTGTCATTAATTTGAATTTGATTCTGAAAGGTAACGGAAGCCAGTGCAGGGATTGACAGAATGGGGTGGCAGAGGAGGAGCGGTTGCTGAGGTGTATGAGCCTCGCAGCAGTGTTCATTATGGACTGGAGAGGTGACAGTCTCTGGAGGGGGAGGCCAATTAAAAGAGAGTTACAGTAGTCTAGACGCGATATGATGAGAGAGTGAATAAGAATTTTGGCAGCGTCTTGGGTGATAAATGATCGTATTTTGGATATGTTCCTTAGGTGGAAGTGACATGATTTAATAAGTGACTGGATATGAGGAGTGAATGACAGGGCAGAATCTAGGATAACCCCAAGGCACCGGGCCTGGGGAGAGGGGGTGATAGTGGAATTGTTAACTATGATGGATACTTCGGGGATGCTACTGGTGTTAATTGGAGGAAAGAGAACCATTTCAGTTTTAGAGAGGTTTAATTTAAGGTAGCGTTGCGACATCCAGGTAGAGATAGCGGACAGGCAGGAGGAGACGCGAGTTAGGAGTTCTGGGTTGAGATCAGGAGATGAGAGATAGATCTGAGTATCGTCAGCATAGAGGTGGTAGTGGAAACCATATGAATTTATTAATTTGCCAAGGGAGGAAGTATAGAGGGAGAATAGTAATGGTCCCAGGACAGAGCCTTGAGGAACTCCAACAGAAAGAGGTAGGGGAGAAGATGATACTCCATTGTAGGAGACACTGAAGGAACGATTGGTGATGTAAGAAGAGAACCAGGACAGGGCTGTGTCATGAAGGCCAAGCGACTGGAGGGACTGGAGGAGGAGAGGGTGATCTACAGTGTCAAATGCGGCTGAGAGGTCAAGCAGTATTAGTAGTGAGAAATGATTGTTGGCTTTAGCGGTTAAAAGGTCATTAGTTAGTCGAGTCAGGGCAGTTTCCGTGGAGTGCTGTGGCTTAAAACCAGATTGTAGGGGGTCCAGCAGGTTATTGTCAGAGAGGAATGAGGTAAGTCGGTTGTAGACTAGGCGCTCAAGTAGTTTAGAGATGAAAGGTAGCAGAGAGATAGGTCGGAGGTTGTCAAGATTGGAGGGATCAAGAGAGGGTTTTTTCAGAATGGGGGTGATAAGAGCATGTTTTAGTTGAGAAGGAAACAGTCCAGTTGAGAACGAAAGATTAAATAGGTGAGTTAAGGCTTTGATTAGACAAGGATTGGTATTGCGGAGAAGTTTTGAGGGAATTGGATCAAGCAGGCAGGTGGTAAGGTGAGAAGAGGCCAGAAGCTTTGAGACTTCCTCATCAGTGACAGGGGTGAAGGAGCACAGGAGAGACTGGGCAGTGTGGAGGGAGGGTGGTGGAAGTCTAGGGGGGTGGAGTAGTGTAATGTCCCTTCTGATAGTGTCAATTTTGTTTTTGAAGTGCTCAGCAATATCTTGAGCAGAGACAGATGTGCATGGAGGGGGTGGAGAAGGGGAAAGGAGAGTGTTTAAGGTGGAGAAAAGTTGTGCTGGTTTTTTAGAAAGGGAGTTAATGAGTGAAGTAAAGTATGTTTGTTTGGCTTGGAAGAGGCTGGTGTTAAAGGAGCGCAGGGCAGATTTGTAGCTCCAAAAGTCTGATTCTGAACGGGATTTGCGCCAGCGACGCTCAAGTGCACGTGAGTGTCTTTGGAGCGCTTTTGTATGAGCAGTATGCCAAGGTTGAAGTGGTTTGGTTTTTATAGCAAGCTCATTTAGGGCAGTGGTGGGCAGTGGTGAGAGTACTATAGTAGACAGAGGTAGCCACATTAGGACATGAGATGGCTGAGATATTAGAGTGAAGAGAGTCAAAGGAAGAAGAGATATGTGACACGTCTACAGCTTGCAAGTCACGGTAAGTACATGTTTGGGGAATAGCAGGGGGTGAGGAGGGAGTTAGTGAGAGTTGAAATGTGAGCATATTGTGATCAGAGAGGGGAAATGGGGAGTTAGTAAAATTGGAGGTTGAACAGAGTCTGGTAAATATGAGATCCAGAGCATTACCATTGGAGTGAGAGGGGGAGTCTGAGCACAAAGATAAGCCTAGGGAGGAGGTTAGTGAAAGAAGTTTAGAGACAGAAGAGTTGTTGATGTTGTTAACGGGTATATTAAAGTCACCTAATATGATGGATGGGATGTTAGATGAGTAAGGAAGCCAAGCAGCAAAGTTGTCCAGAAATTGTGCAGTTGGTCCTGGTGGTCAATATATGACAGCAATGCAGAGTGAAACAGGAGAAAAGAGCCTAATGCAGTGAGCCTCAAATGAGGAGAATGATAAAGAGGGAACAGGTGGAAGAACTTTAAAAGTACAGCGGGGAGAGAGAAGCAAACCCACCCCACCTCCAGGTCTGTTACCAGGTCTGGGAGTATGAGTAAGGTGTAGGCCCCCATAGGACAGGGCAGCAGGTGAGGCAGTGTCAGTAGGAGAGAGCCAGGTTTCAGTAAGCGCCAGTAGGTTAAAGGAATTTGCAATGAAATGGTCGTGTATAGCGGTGAGTTTGTTGCAAACAGATCTGGCATTCCAGAGAGCACATGAAAGATTAACTGGGTTTTTGGGTATAGGAGTAAGTGTTCTGTACTGTTTGAAATTGCTCCGGAGAGAAGGAGCTCGTGGTCGTGATATAACTGGGATGGGGTAAGGGCCAGGGTTTGGGGAAATGTCCCCAGCTGCCAGCAGTAGAAAGGAAAGAAAGACTAAGTGAGAGTGGGATTTATAAGTCCTTGGTTTATATGAAAAGGAGGAATTTTGTGGAATAGCTAAACAGAGTACTTTATAAACTTCATGTGTGGAGAGGGAAGGAGAGGAGAGTAGAAAGGCTGAGATTTGTATAGAACTGGGATTTGATGGAGGAGGTAGTGAAAAATGTTTTATGAAACATGAGAGTGAAAGGAGGAGAAATGCAGGATAAAGCATGTTGGTAGTAAGAAGTTACAAACTAGCAGGTACAAACAAATCTGTTTTCTTCTTATCCCAGATGGTTTTTGATTGGAGGGGAATCCGGTTCCTTTTGCCTTGTCAATGTCTTGTCTAACTGCCTTGTTTAACTGTCATTTCTAAGCACTTGTGAAACTTTAGCACTTAGGAAAGGTTAGCACTCGTGCCATGCCCCAGACACGAGTGCCATCCCCAATACTGGGTCTGAATTTATATGTAGCTGATTGGGAAAACCAGTGCATAATTTTGTTTGGCCATTCAAACAGGCTTCCCTGTGATGCCATTAAAGTCAGATACAGAGGTGTTGGAGGAGGCTCTGGCCTTGTCAGGTTCGCAGTCACTGACTGTGAGGTGAAATGTCCGCTTTAATCTGTCTTCTGCATTGACGATGAATTCCCTTATTTAAACAAGCTTGAAAAAGGGGTTGAATACTTCCCAAGCATTACTATTGCCAATGTGATTTTTTAAATTTTTTCTAATAAATATTTCTTTAAGGAGTAGTGCTGTGCACCATATGAAATTTGCATTTTTATAGCAGAGCATGTGCAGTGAATCAACAGAAAGCAAGATGGGGAACTTTTGGGGCATATTTGGAGGCACATATCATCCATGCTAAAGGTATATAATGTCAGGGGCCTTGCGGCTCCAGTAGTGGAGGAGTCCAGACCAAGGAGGAAGCCCAAGGTTTTAAATCTGATTTGCGGTAGCCAAAGGGTTAGGAAATAAACGTGGTCAGGTTCAGGCAAAAGTTCAAAGGCAGGCAGCACATGATCAAGGTCAAAGTCAATAGCAAGGGTCAGAAAGTCCAGAGAACAATTAGTTCCTGGGAACACCCAGGAACACCAAAATTTGGGACCTATAATCGGGTATTGAACCGGCGTCCTGGGCTTCCTTTTATTTTTTCATGCCAAGCGTGGCATCATGATGTCTCATGTCTACGTCATGATGCTGGTGCCACAACCCATGTGGTGCAGCAGGGTGCCACCATCTTGGATGAGGCACTGGAAACAATGGGAGCGCGGGTGAGCGATACGGTCACTCCTGACATACAGATGAAGCCACTGGTATTTGTGTGTTAAATGCATCATGACTCGGGATTAACTGAAGAAACTATGTTATCTAAAGTTATTTTTAACTCATTTAATGCATTTAACCTTTTCATTAGTATACCAAAGCACCATTGTTCACAATGGTGAACACTTTATTTAGATGGGATTCTGTGACACAATTTTCTGTGTTAAATGGAATAAGTGGGATATCTGGGTTTAGTTATTCTGTGTCAAACACACAGACCATATTGGCTTCATCTGTATGGTTTCCTTGGGCTGATATATAACTACTGAGAACAAAATGTACAATATTTGTGCCCTATCTCTTAAGTTAAGCTTTGGTTCTTCTTTAATGAAATGATGCAACCTTTGCAATGGAGGGTGAAATGTGTGTAGAAATGGGTTATGTTTGGTCCCTGAGTTTTGGTTTTCTGTCTGGAATGCAACAATAAAAATTCTCAGCTTATGGGGGAGGAAATATAATAAAATTCAATACAATACAAATTTGCAAAAATATAAATAATTTTTTGTCTTTTATTGTATCGCACATTTTAGTAGTGCATTGCACACTTTTAAGATGTGCTTGATGGTGGCTTATTCTTTTGGCACAAACATAACTTTTAAATTTTTTACAGTTTTATTGCATACTGTGCACTGTACTCTTCCTTCCAATGTCGGAGTGGTCGCTAAACAGTTTCTGGGTTTGCAAAAGCTTTATTAAATTAAAATGTATTTGCACATAAAAAAAGAGCATACTTTTTGCATTGCTAATGGTTTTTCCATTACTTATATTTAGTGATGGGCGAATTGGTCCCGTTTCGCTTGGCCACAAATTTAGTAAATTTCCCGCAAAATTTCTCAAAACTGGGTTTATGGAGCTGTGAGCGGCTGCTTCATTTTATGTGGTGTAGTTCACTCTCAGAGCAGAGTCCTCTCATTAAATCTCTGTAGCAGTGTTTCCTCCTCACTTAATATCTTCTTAATCCAGAGAAGTTTTGAACTAGGTAAAGAACCAATAAACATTACAAAAATGCACTCTTCATACCACATCATTAATACAGACAGGGTTATTTAGTAAAACTCACATTTTTCTCATTTTATTTTAGAAAAATATGGACCAGACTCTCAAATCCAAATGCTGTTAATTTACCAATAATTATTCTTGATAAAATTGGTGCAACAAAAAGTTGCAACAAAATAAGAGTGTCTATTTTTCCCACCCAAATTTGTTGTCCCAGAAAAACTCGTGCACACACTGCACACAGTGCAAAACTATTGAGAATCCTGAAGATGAAAAACATTTGCAATAGCTAAAGAGACCATCTCTCATTGACTTCTACATGATTTCGACAGGTTTCAGATGGAATATTTTCGAATTTAGATTTTAAGCAGCTTTGGAGCATCATAAATCTTTTGAATTTTTTTCTTATATTAAATCTGATTTTTTGCCCTTTAAAAACAACAACAGAACAATTCAAGGCTTGATAAATAAGCCCCTTAAAGTATGCAAACAAGTGATTAAATAAAGCTTATAATTACAACAATGTACAGTATAATCACAAAGTCATTAAAAAAGTGGCGGAACTACCAGGGGTGCAATGAGTAGAGCAGCACCAGGGATCGTACCTCTGCATCCCCAAAGGGGCCCGCGTCCCTGAAGAAAAACCATAAGAGTAGCCAGCTTTCATGAGTAATTCACACTAAATAATGGGAAAGGCACTGAAGAGAGCAGCTAGAGAGCAACTGTGCGCTGTGTGCACCTGCCCTGGGGCCCGGCAAGAAGGAGGTGGAGCAGAGGGAATATAGAAAGGATGTAGCAGGGCTGATGGCAGCAACAGGAAGGTTGCCAGCAAAACAGCATTGGGGCCGTGTCTTGACAATGGTGCACAGGTTCTCTTATCTTCTGTGTCACATGCAGGGCCGCTTTAATAAGCCTTTTTTTTAATAAACCGTTTTTTTTTTACAATTTGTTTTTGGCCTATTTTTTAAAAAAATCTGTACCTGGTGTGTCATGTGTCAGGGCTGACTCCCTCCCCGGGCCGATCCACTTAAATTTCACACACACACCCAAACCGGTGAAGTGGAAATAGCCACGAAGAAAAGGAAGCCAAGCCCTGCCTGCCGCAGTCTGAAGAGGGAACCCGGAAGAGGAGCTGAGCCTCGCGTTGGCACGCCACACGTGGTGCCGCCCTGGACTGTGCCTGCTTCTGCACTTGACTTACCAACACTGTCACACTATGATGCCACCCAGCCGACACCAGGCACCTTCACTGAATCTAGGTGAGGGTGAGTCAATGTACTTGTCAGGGGGCCTACCGGCTCCCAAAGGGAGTAGTTCGGACCAAGGAGGAAGCCAGGAACCAGAGTCCAAGATCGTGGTATTTGAGGGGTTAAACAAGAGAATAGTCAAAGTCCAGGCAAAGTTTCAGGAGGCAGGCAGATCAGGTTCAAAGTCAGCGTTTCAGGCAGGAATCAGGATCAGGATAACAATAGCAAATACACCCAGGTTCTATAGCACAAGAAACCTATAAATGGGCAGGGTTTCAGTGTCCAGGGCACCCTTTTATGACAAAAACCCGGCACCAGTGATGACATCATCATGCAGCGACACTGCACCCATGTGTTCAACATGGGCGCCTCCATCTTGGATTATCATCGGCACCAGTGATGATGTTATCATGCAGCAATGCTGCACCCATGTGTTCAACATGGATGCCGCCATCTTGAACTTTCATCGCGACCGAGAAGGTGAGCCGCACCGTTGGGTGCTTCTGGCAGTCCTGATAGTACTCCCTCCCCCATGGGGGGCCACTGGACCACCAAGTCTTGGCTTCTGGGGAAACTGTTTGTAGAACTCCCTTACCAACCGCGGAGCATGAACATGCCAAGAGCATTCTTCTGGACCGAAACCCTTCCAACTAATAAGGAATTGAAGAGAACCTCTGGAGATTCTGGAGTCTATGATCAACTCTTGTTGACCATCCACGGAGATAGCAGAAGGGGGAGACAGATCAGCAGAGAAGTGATTGGAAATTGCTGGCTTCACTAGAGAAACATGAAACACTTTGGGAATTCGCATCTCAGGAGGAAGCTGAAGTCTAATGGCCACATGATTGATGATTTCCATGATGGAGAATGGACCAACAAACTTTGGACCCAACTTGGGAGAAGGTACTTTCAATAGAATCTTTCTCGTGGATAACCACACCTTGTCACCAACTTTGTATGGAGGAGAGGGTCTGCGTCTCCAATCAGCAGAAGTCTTGTGCTCAAGAGCACTCTTCTCCGAATTCGATTTGGTTGCAGCTCAGATAGCAGACATATGGGCTGAGTGGTCATCTGCAGCAGGGACATCAGACAATACAAAGTCTTGCGGAAAGGCCTGGGGATGTTGACCATACACAGTCATAAAAGGAGACCTTCCAGTAGAAGTGTGGCATGCATTGTTATGAGCAAATTCCGCCCACGGGAGGAGATCAGACCAATCATCTTGACAGAGGGAAAGATGATTTCTCAGGAATTGCTCTAATGCTTGGTTAACACGTCCGGTAGCTCCATTCGTCTGGGGATGGTACGCCGAGGAAAACTGGAGAGCGATACTCAAGTCTTTACATAAGGAACGCCAAAACTTAACTGTGAACTGAGATCCCCTGTCAGAAACAATCTCAGCCGGGAAGCCATGCAAACGGAAAATACTCCTCGAGAGCAAGCTTGACTGCCAAGATTTCACGATTCCCCACATCGTAATTCTGCTCTGCAGGAGAAAACTTTTTGGAGAAATAGGCACAAAGGTGTAGTTTCCCTTTGGCAGAATGTCTTTGGGACAAGATAGCACCAGCTCCAACCTCAGAGGCATCCACCTCAATGAAAAAGGGTAATTCTGGATCAGTATGACGGAGGACCGAGGCAGAAGTGAAGGCATCCTTCAGGGACTGAAATGCTTATATAGCTGACGGGGGCCATGAGTTGGCTTTACCCCCTTTTCAGATAAGGGAAAGGATAGGTGCAATGCGAGAGTAGAACCCATTAATAAACTGTCGATAATAATTGGCAAATCAAATGAATCTCTGATTCGCCTTGGTACTCAGCAGAAGGGGCCACTCCTGAATTGCGGACACTTTGGCGGGATCCATCTCGAAACCCTCTGGGGAGATGATGTAACCTAGGAAAGGGATCTTGGATACCTCAAAGACACATTTCTCCAGCTTGGCAGATAGGAGTTCTTCCTCTACCTGGGAGCGATGGCCTACTAGGTCCTTGGAGAAGATCAGGATGTCATCTAGGTACACGACCACAGATTTACCCAAGAGATCCCTGAAGATGTAGTTCACAAATTCCTGGAAGACAGCAGGAGCATTACCGAGGCCAAAGGGCATCACAAGATATTAATAGTGCCCATCTCGAGTGTTGAATGACGTCTTCCATTCATCTCCTTCACAAATGCGAATGAGGTTATATGCCCCTCGTAGATCCAACTTAGTGAAGACCTTTGCCCCTTTTAATTGGTCAAATAGTTCTGCAATCAGAGGCAAAGGGTACCGATTATTGATAGTAATTTTATAAGTCCGCGGTAATCTATACAAGGATGTAGACCACCATCCTTCTTCTCCACGAAGAAGAAACCAGCCCCTGCGGGAGGGGTAGAGGGACGAATAAACCCCCGCTGGAGATTTTCTTGGATATAGTCTTTCATGGCGGTAGGCTCTGCTGGGGAAAGAGGATAAGTGTGACCTCTTGGGGGCATGGTTCCTGGAAGGAGATCGACTGGGCAGTCATAGTATCGGGGTGGGGGAAGGAACTCTGCAGACTTTTTACAGAAGACATCCGAGAATTCCCTGTAGAAGGAGGGCAGCGTCTTCAAATCTGTAGTGGAGATATTCACCCTCTGGAGGGGTTTAGCAGTGCTGTTGACAGAATGGACTCCAACGAGAGATCTGTCCAGAAGACCAATCAATGGTGGGGTTATGCAAGTGCAGCCAGGGAAGACCCAAGACGACAGGAACAGAAGGGCAGGAAATAATCAGGAACAATAACTTTTCTTTATGTAAAGTCCCAACCTGCACAGGTAACTCCCGGTCGTTATGGAGATAAACTCAGACATTAGAGGCTTGTCGTCAATAGGAGTAACCCAAAGGGGAGTAGACAATGGATATAGGGGAACATCCATATACTTGGCAAAGAGAGCTTCCATGAAATTCCCGGCAGCCCCAGAGTCGATGAAAGCAGAGCCAAAAATCGTCTTAGTGGCCAGCCGAATCTGAAAAGGCAGAAGAAACCTATGAGAGTTCTCTTGAGATTGAGAAGTAACGCCCCCTACTCGCGTTACCCTGGATTTACCCTGGGGAAAAGAACCCTTAGGCCTCACAGGACAGGTATTGGCAAAGTGAGATTGTCCACCACAGTACAGACAAAGACCCTCCATCTGTCTATGAAGTCTTTCTTGCTCGGAGAGACAAGCTCTTCCAACTTGCATTGGCTCCTCCGGAGGAGTAGTGGAAGACTGAGCAGCGCCATCGGTTGCTTCTGGCAGTCCTGACAGTACTCATCTACGCCTAATTTTTTCCTGCTGTGGGTTCTGGCCTTGGGGGGTGTTTATACATTCAGTGGCCCCTTGCCATCCTGCTGTGGGTTCTGGGGGGTATTTATACATGCAGTTGCCCCTTGCCATCCTGCTGTGGGTTCTGGGGGGTATTTATGCATGCAATTGCCCCTTGCCATCCTGCTGATCCTGCTGAGGGTTCTGGGGATTGTTTATACATGGAATTGCCCCATGCCATACTGCTGAGGGTTCTGGGGGGTATTTATACATGCAATTGCCCCTTGCCATCCTGCTGTTGGTTCTGGGGGGTATTTATATATGCAATTAACCCTTGCCATCCTGCTGAGGGTTCTGGGGGGTACTTATACATGCAATTAACCCTTGCCATCCTGCTGAGGGTTCTGGGGGGTACTTATACATGCAATTGCCCCTTGCCATCCTGCTGTGGGTTCTTGGGGGTATTTATACGTGCAATTCCCCCTTGCCATCCTGCTATGGGTTCTGGGGGGTATGTATACATGGAATTGCCCTGTGTTTATACATGGAATTGCCCCTGTGACATCCTACTATGAATTCTGGGGGTATTTATACATGGAATTGCCCCTGTGCCATCTTGATATAAGTTCTGGGGGTATTTACTGTATATTTGGAATTGCCATTCTGCTATGAATTCTGGGGGGTATTTATAAATGAAGTTACCATTTCCTCTATGATTCTTAGGGGTATTTATATATGGAATTCTACTGTGCCATCCTGCTTTCTGGGTGGGGGTATATAGAAAATACAGGGTTAAAGATCTTATATGATGGAGAACATACATGAACTAGTATTCTGAATAGGTATATATGTATGTGATGAGCAACCATATTGATCATATTCGTGTTAGCTTTACTAGAACAGTTTAACTGCTTATATGATATTAGGTCAGTAATGCTTTTGTTCCAGCCCAACGCATAGGGGTAACGTGGGGGTAGGGGGGCCCAGTTGTAAATTTACTGTATGTGTAAGGGCCCTTAGGAGCCTAGTTACGCCACTACATATAATTTAGTACAGATCAAACACAGTGTCCCAGAAAAAACAGCAGCATTCACGCATGCAAGGCAGATAAGTTGGTATATAGGAGAATACCCCAGCATTTTGGACACAAGTCCTTTGTCAAGGGGATTCTATTGTTTATAGATCAAAACACTTTTTATAACAGTACCTTTATTAGCCATGAAGAACAGGTGACTCTTGCACCCGTTATTACATTTTTATTTATTGTTTTCAAAGAACAACAAACATCTCAGGAATTATTTATATGAATTATAGTAAATTATTCATTACAAATAGATCTATTAAGATGTTACCATCCCTCATATAGTATAGGTTACTGATTTTAAATCATGCCAGCAAAATCAAACAGATGGCTCACCCCTGTACTCACAGTACTCCTTTTTGTAAAGTCCTCAGCCTCCTGGCTTTTCCTCAGTCTCACTCAAGACTCTCTTGCACTTGATCATGGGCTCCCTCTGCAGTGGCAGGCAGTACCCCCAGCCCCTCTGGCAATTCCTCACATAGGCAGTATTCTTCCCGCTCTGTGCCCTGCTCTGAGAGACACACTTCAATTCTCCAATTAAGTCAAATACCTTTTCCACAGGAGGGGGATGCTGGACAACAGAAAAGCGGTTGGAGGTAGCGGGCTTCACCAAGGAGACATGAAACACGTTGGGAATTCGCATCTCAGGGGGAAGTTGAAGTCTGACAGCCACAGGATTGATAACAGAATAGACAGACCTCGATAGAATAGGGCCTTATAGGCATCGTCATTTCAGGAAGTCTCAGCCATCAAAGTTCTAAAGTCAATAGCATAGTCACTGACACTGCGGTTTTCCTGCCGGAGTTGCAGAAGACGAGAAGGGATATTTGTGAACTGACCCGGGGCATCAAACACAGTACAAAATGCTTGAAGAAAAGCCTTGGCATCAAAAGTCAGTGGAGAATTCTTCTCCCAAAGAGATGTTGCCCACTCAAGAGGTTTGCCCACCAAACGAGACATCACATACTCCACCTTGGAACGTTCATTGGGGAAGTGCGAGGGTTGAAACTCGAACTGGATCTGGCACTGTGTAGTGAAACCTCTGCAGGCTTGTGGGACCTCACTGAAGCAAGGAGGAGGCGGAATGCGAGGCTCACCAGACGAGGAACCTGCGGTAGACGAGACGGCCGCCATGGGAGGATTTACAGCAGCTTGGGAAGCAGGGGGCACTGGAGGCATACGAGAGAGAAGAGTATCGAGTGCCTGCCCTATGCGGTACTGCTGGGCTTCATAATCCTCCATGCGGGATGCCAGTCCGCGGAGCGCTCGTCTGACATCAGGCGTAGCTTCCTCAGTAAGATCCATGGCCCAAGTATAATGTCAGGGAGCCGGGAGCTCCCACCAGGGAGGTAGTCAGGATCGAGGAGGAAGCCCTCTTGAGGGATCAAGGTCGCGGTGTCCAAGGGGTTAATCAAACGGATAGTCAAAGTTCAGGCAAGAGTTCAAAGGCAGGCAGAAGAAGCAAGATCCAAAGTCCAGGCAAAAGTTCAGGATAACAATCAGGAACAAGATACTGTAATAACAGCTCACAGGGAACCCAGGATAAATGCAGGAAATGAATTCTATACTTGGGCGCCATTCTGGTGTCTTGGTAGCGTTTATATATTTGAATTTGGTGCCAAAGTGGCGTCACTGGCGTCCTTGCGCCGATGTCGACTCGCTGGCGTCATTGCGCCGGCGCCGCTACCCACGTGGGGGCCCTGGGCGTCACCATTTTGGGAGCGACGCCGGCAGGGGAGGACACGCCGCCCGGAGCTCCTGGAACTGCTCCCGGCGGCGTTCGTGACATCCATTATTAAGTAAACTAAAGAAGGGAGAAGGAAGTCAACAAATCTTGCCTTGAGTGGTAACTTCTGCCTTGTTCATCCTCTAGATCTAATCTGGCCAGTTTCAGTCTCTGATCTCAAGCAAATCTAAATTATCCACCAGGATTCATCAGGTCTTTGAGGCTATTTTCAATAGTATTAGCAATTTATAGTATAAGATTTATTCATACTATTAAAGAATTTTTAAACCTAATGTTTGCTGAAGCCAGTGATCACATAAGAATCATAATTAATGCTCAGGAGAGATAGCTGTATGAATAATTTTAGAAATCCAACTCATTGCCAATATCAAATACGAATTATAGAGATATGAGATTTAGGTATCAGTAATATGATATATTTCCTCAAGCGCAGCACTTACTGGCTTTTCTTGTGCAAGACATTAGTTTAATCCGAGAGTTTTGACCTCAAGAAAAAAGGGTAATATATTCATAATCAGACGTTATTCTCCAAAAGTGCCTAACAGCTCACCATAATATGAGATGATTGTATATGACAGATGTGCAAATAGTCAATTATTCTATTCACTGCTTTTTTGAATCACGACTGGTAAATTATTTTAATGATATGTACAAATGCAATTTTTATTCATTATCAGAAAGAGGGTCACAATAAAAAAGTCAATTGATGCATAGATTTGTGTAGGTATTCAGCTACTCAGTAATCAAACTGTTTCAAACAGTTGTTTATTGAAAATGAAAAATTGGGAAGGGAAGAACAGAAGAAGTGGGTTACATTTATGTTAGAGCAGGGTGAATTTTCATAGGGATTGAATTTGTGTATCTTACCATACAGTAACACAATATATTAAAGAGGACCTATAGTAAAAAAGAAAATACATCATAACCTTCATCAAATTTTCTAAATATAATTAATGATGAGCAAATCTGCCAAATGGTGAAAAATCTGCGAAACACGTTGAAGAAAATGGGTGTCAATTTTTTTTTATGTGCAACAAAATGTTATGCACTCCAAATGCATTAACGTCAATGATCATTTTTCTTATGGCAACTTTCTGGTCTCAGTGATTTTTTTTTTTTTATCTCAGTGACTTTTCTGTCCAAATGCATTAAAGTCAATGGTCACTTCAATTGATCAAACCTTTCGGGACCACATGACCCTTCCATCACTGAGGGAAGGGCCATGCGGTCCCGAAACGTTTGATCAATTGAAGTGTTGTGAGCCCCTTGGAATAAAATTTGGGATCACCCCGTTTGCAGTAAAAACAGGTATCGGCTATTTTCTTATATATTGGATTCATTGCTGGCGTGTGGCTGGGCCAGTGCCATATACCTGCTTCCCCAGAATTGAATTTGTGTTTTTCATATGGCAACTTTTTTGTCTCTCTAAAAAAAAATTGTCGGGTTTTTGCTAAAGTTTTGTGGAAAAAAAAGTTTAGATAAGGAAATGCAGAAAGTCGCAGAGAATTCATGCCTGGCAAAAAAATTCACTAAATATAATCATTTTAAAAAAATTCTGACAGTTTTTGAAATAATTAAGTTACTCTTCACTATTTGCCTTTCAGCATCCATCTTCATGCAGGAGTCTGATTTTGATTTATAGGTAGGTCTGGTATAGCCTAGAAGATGTATTAGAGCTCACTCTTTTAAAATCACCACTTTCATTTGAAGCAACGTAGGGGGTTCTTCACAGTCAGGACAGCGAGGTTGTGGAATGCACTGCCGGGTGATGTTGTGATGGCTGATTCAGTTAATGCCTTTAAGAATGTCAGTGCGAGCATTTCATATCAAACTTTTGCTAGGATTCACTTCTGTCTAGCGAAACTTTGTTAGTACACTTACGCTTATATCAATATGAATAGGGCGAGTACATATACTGTAGGTCACATATACATGTCTTTATTAGCGATGTTGGGGAAATTGTTTGAAGTGGCCACTCATTATTAAAAATGTTCAAGGAAGCAAAATAAAGGCAAAAGAGATCCTCTTTTGTTCTACACATGAACCAACCCTAATACAAATGTGTACTTTTATTGTTGTCAGATTTAGTCATCGATAAAGCAGGGTTCTGTGACACACTGTGGAGAGTGGGTAACTGTTGTCCTGGACACTAATGTCCTCAAGGTAGTCCACTAACACCTGTAGTAATACCCCTTTAAGGCTACCAACTAGTGGTTTAGATCACCCCTAGTGGAATCTGTTGAGGAAGCAATATGCAAAACCTGAATCCCTTTAGCAAAGTGGTCCCTTCACTTTAGGCCAAGAATGCCTAAGGAGAGGTACCTCCCGCACAATGTACTCTGGAACATATTTCTGACAAACAATAATATAACTAAATAACATTCATAGAGTCCCTCTATTATCTAACTTTTACTAGAAGGATTGTCTCTCTCTCTAGGGCAGAAGAAGATAGAGACTAAAGAGAAAGAACCAACCCTTTCCAATCACTATATATAAGGGGTTGTTCGCCTTTAAATTAACATTTAGTATGATTTACAAAGTGATATTCTGAAACAATTTGCAATTGGTTTTAATTTGTTACTGTCTTTGTTTTTAGTTATTTCGCTTTTTATACAGAAGCTCTCCAGTTTGCAATTTCAGCAATCTGGTTGCTAGGACTCAAATTACCCTAACAACCATGCACTGATTTGAATAAGAGAATGGCATATGAACAGAAGATGAACAATTGAAAAGTTGCTTAGAAATAGCCATACTATAACATACTAAAAGTTTACTTAAAGATTAACCACCTCTTTAAAGTGTGAAAGTAGTCACTGCCTTTATGGGATAATAATAGATTTGTAAATAAGATAACTCAAGTACTTCATTATTAAGTTGATAAACTGAGTAGTTAATTATTTACAATAAAAAAAAAGTCATAGTTAGCTAAAGCATGTGCTCAGGTGTTTCAATTACCTAGATTTCTAAAATAAACAGCTGTTAAGAATACTGTATAAGAAAACATTTCTATTTATTATTTATAGTGCTAACATTAATTAAAAGGTAGCTCTTCAGCTACATGCAGAAAACAATGTTTCTGAAATGCTTTAAAGGAAAGTCTGTGCCTCTAGTCCCCAGTATCTAATAGAAGGCATGTACCTGATTGCAAAATCATTTTTTATTCTGTTCCATTTTCTCCTGTACTGCTTTCTAATATTTATCACTATAAGGGGTATATTTATCAAAAAGTGAAGTTAGACAGGGTCGAACTGGACATTGGTGGTCCACCGGGTTACAAACCCCGGGGGCCCCGTGTGCATGGCTGAATGGCGGCACAAATCATGCCAAAAGCCAGCATGCTGCATAGCACTACTAGATTTTTGGAGATCAGGGTCTGTGCCAGCAGGAGTCCTGAGGGCCTGAGCCCTCGTGTTTTTTCCCTGTGTCCTGCCAGCCCAGTCCGACCCTGAAGTTAGAGATTGCTACAGTCCGCTAGAATGAAATCATTCTACTCCCCATTCATTTATATTGGATTTTGAAATGCATATTTAAAAATCCCACAGAAATGAATGGAGAGTGGCATAATTTCACTCGAGAGGACTGTGGCAATCTCTAACTACTTTAGCCAAATGCTTATCAAGCTCGTACAATGTTCCATTGTTTTTTAATGAACTGTCCTATGTTTTTCGTACACTCAATAAATTTAGTACTAAAAACCGAACATAAATGGCTCTTATCACATTTATTAAACCCCTGACAATGGTTCTGAGCTATCTCGAAAGCCTGAGATAATATTTTGTCTGGGTGTCCCCTTTCTTTGAAACGTGTAATAATTGTTGTTCACCTGTTGAGCGGTTAGAATTGTTCCATAAAACTCTGCAAAACTGAGAAATAGGTAATGGGACTGGGATGACAACTGCTGTAGTCCAATAAGACATTCTTATCACTGGGTTTCCGGTATAAAGTGTACTCAAGCTGACTGCTATTTACAGTAAGCTCCAAAATCAAAAAAAAATATTTTATGTGCATTAATATCGTAGTTAAAACCTCACCTCATATTAAGCTCCTCCACTATGTCTCTGTCTGTGCCATGCCATACTATAATCATGTTGCCAATAAAACAAACTTTAGGAGCAATGTAACGCTGTTAATATTGGTGCATATATAAGTTGGCATAGGCACGGGCCATGGCAGCACCCATCGCAGTGCCTGACACCTGTAAATAATAATCCTGCTCAAAATTAAAATAATTAAGAGCTAGAGTCATCTTGAGTAGATCTAAAAAAAATGAAAGAGGTGGGCCTGAATAAAGATTAAACTCGTCCAGCGAGAGTTGTACCGCCTCTATGCCAGCCTTGTGTAATAATTACAGTGTATAAGATAACCACATCCATGCTAAAAAACAAGCATGGTTCACTCAAAGGTAAGATCAATTGTTTAATACATTCTAGCAAATGTGGTGTGTCTTTTAAATAAGTTGGTTTATTGCAAACGGCTGGCTGTAGTACTGAATCAAGATATAATCCATATAATAACAATAACAATATATTTAAGACAGACATTTTGTGCATAATGCTGTTGAAAAATGCCTTACCCTTTAAACAAAACAGGGATTGTTCGTTCATATAATGCAATATATTTAAGCTGGCTAACTTCGTCAAAGTCATCCCATATCTGGCCAGTCCTATGCTCAATTTTCATCTGGTTCATTATTTATTATTTACAATAAAAAAAAAGTCATAGTTAGCTAAAGCAAAAAAAAGTCATAGTTAGCTAAAGCATGTGCTCAGGTGTTTCAATTACCTAGATTTCTAAAATAAACAGCTGTTAAGAATACTGTATAAGAAAACATTTCTATTTATTATTTATAGTGCTAACATTAATTAAAAGGTATCTCTTCAGCTACATGCAGAAAACAATGTTTCTGAAATGCTTTAAAGGAAAGTCTGTGCCTCTAGTCCCCAGTATCTAATAGAAGGCATGTACCTGATTGCAAAATCATTTTTTATTCTGTTCCATTTTCTCCTGTACTGCTTTCTAATATTTATCACTATAAGGGGTATATTTATCAAAAAGTGAAGTTAGACAGGGTCGAACTGGACATTGGTGGTCCACCGGGTTACAAACCCCGGGGGCCCCGTGTGCATGGCTGAATGGCGGCACAAATCATGCCAAAAGCCAGCATGTTGCATAGCACTACTAGATTTTTGGAGATCAGGGTCTGTACCAGCAGGAGTCCTGAGGGCCTGAGCCCTCGTGTTTTTTCCCTGTGTCCTGCCAGCCCAGTCCGACCCTGAAGTTAGAGATTGCTACAGTCCGCTAGAATGAAATCATTCTACTCCCCATTCATTTATATTGGATTTTGAAATGCATATTTAAAAATCCCACAGAAATGAATGGAGAGTGGCATAATTTCACTCGAGAGGACTGTGGCAATCTCTAACTACTTTAGCCAAATGCTTATCAAGCTCGTACAATGTTCCATTGTTTTTTAATGAACTGTCCTATGTTTTTCGTACACTCAATAAATTTAGTACTAAAAACCGAACATAAATGGCTCTTATCACATTTATTAAACCCCTGACAATGGTTCTGAGCTATCTCGAAAGCCTGAGATAATATTTTGTCTGGGTGTCCCCTTTCTTTGAAACGTGTAATAATTGTTGTTCACCTGTTGAGCGGTTAGAATTGTTCCATAAAACTCTGCAAAACTGAGAAATAGGTAATGGGACTGGGATGACAACTGCTGTAGTCCAATAAGACATTCTTATCACTGGGTTTCCGGTATAAAGTGTACTCAAGCTGACTGCTATTTACAGTAAGCTCCAAAATCAAAAAAAAATATTTTATGTGCATTAATATCGTAGTTAAAACCTCACCTCATATTAAGCTCCTCCACTATGTCTCTGTCTGTGCCATGCCATACTATAATCATGTTGCCAATAAAACAAACTTTAGGAGCAATGTAACGCTGTTAATATTGGTGCATATATAAGTTGGCATAGGCACGGGCCATGGCAGCACCCATCGCAGTGCCTGACACCTGTAAATAATAATCCTGCTCAAAATTAAAATAATTAAGAGCTAGAGTCATCTTGAGTAGATCTAAAACAAATGAAAGAGGTGGGCCTGAATAAAGATTAAACTCGTCCAGCGAGAGTTGTACCGCCTCTATGCCAGCCTTGTGTAATAATTACAGTGTATAAGATAACCACATCCATGCTAAAAAACAAGCATGGTTCACTCAAAGGTAAGATCAATTGTTTAATACATTCTAGCAAATGTGGTGTGTCTTTTAAATAAGTTGGTTTATTGCAAACGGCTGGCTGTAGTACTGAATCAAGATATAATCCATATAATAACAATAACAATATATTTAAGACAGACATTTTGTGCATAATGCTGTTGAAAAATGCCTTACCCTTTAAACAAAACAGGGATTGTTCGTTCATATAATGCAATATATTTAAGCTGGCTAACTTCGTCAAAGTCATCCCATATCTGGCCAGTCCTATGCTCAATTTTCATCTGGTTCATTAAGAATTCTATTGCTTCATTATACATTTTACAAAGGGACAAAGTTTTACCTGCAACTTACTAGCTGCTTTCTAAGTAAAACTCCCAACTTTGGTAAGTAAAACTCCCAACCTTGGCTGCCCTTTTATTAGACACCAATGGTATCACCTGACTATAGCTGGGAAGGGTGGGGGCTACAACATGAGCTGGTCAATGCTCCTGTATAACTATAACAAACAAGGGAAAGTTGTGCTCACCACTAATTTTAAAAACATTAGGCAGGGGTGCAATGAGGCTGTGACCACAAAATACATTTAGACAAATAAAAGAGGTCCTCTGCACTCAACTCATTATCAATATATTTAAGACAGAGACATTTTATGCATACTGCTACTGAAAATGCCTTACCCTTTAAACAAAACAGGGATTGTTTGTCCATATATTGCAATATGTTTAAGATGGCCAACTACGTCAAAGTCATTCCATATCTGGCCAGTCCTATGCTCAATTTTCATCTGCTTCATTAAGAATTCTATTGCTTCATTATAGATTTTACAAGGGAACTAAGTTTTACCTGCAACTTACTAGCTGCTTTCCAAGTAAAACTCCCAAACTTGGCTGCCCTTTTATTAGACACCAGTGGGATCACCTGATTATATATATAAATGTCAGTACAGTGAGCGCACTCTTTCCGGATTTAGAGTATAGATGGTGGTGCGTTGGTCAAGACTTCATAATACATTTCAGTAAATGGACCCGCACTAATGAATTTGTGAATAAAGCACATTGATTTATTTCACCAAAATGAAGGAGTGCGGGTCCATTTAATGGAAAATATATATATATATATATATATCAACTGCAGAACTCTGGTGCACTCCAAAAAATCAATTATTGCCTCGGTGCTGGTTACATAGAAATAATAAATCAGCACAAAAAGAACGCACTCACAGGACTTCCATAGTGAAAAAAAATTCAAAATTGATTTCAACGTTTCGGTCGAAGTCCTGTGAGTGCGGTCTTTTTGTGCTGATTTATATATATATATATCAGGTCCGGACTGAGAAGTAAAATAGGCCCTGGCATTTCAGGTACACAGAGGCCCAAACAGCCCCCACCAGCCCACTAAATACTGACTTTCTATGGGACCTTATAGCAGCCCCTCTGGCATTTCCCAGAACCCACAGATTGCCAGTCCGGGCCTGATATATATATAACCAAAGGAATGGTGCACTCCGTAGACAAAATTAATACCTGGGTGCCAGCAAGCTTATGCATGCTTTGTACAAACTTTGAAACTAAAAGTGTATTTTTTTAAGAAAGTTACAGTCAGTTGTGCAATAATATTTTTTTTAGGGGGTTATATGTTGAGAGTGCTGGGGCTACCTTGTTTAGTATGTAAATTAAGCCTTGCCCATGTGCACATAATCAGAAAGGTGAGGAGTGGCATTTCAGCTTGTTTTGTTTTAAAAAACTATATCTATGTCTATATCTGAGTATCTACATATAATGCCAAAGCAGCCACACTTAAATCAGAACTGGATAAACAGCTGTGGGTGCAGGGTCAAAAAGCCATATAGGAATATTCACAAGGACCTGCACTCCAATTTGTGATTAATCAAATTGCTCTGATTATGTGCATCTGTACTTCCAATGTTTCAGTCCACTTTAGGGGCTTGAGAAATATACATTTTATATACACTAACCAAATATATCAGTGATGGCTTCTGTTGTTCTGTTGTTGCTGGTCTAAAACACCCAGCCTCATAAAAAACTGTTGGCATAGGGTGCAGGGGAAAAAAAGAATTTGTTAGGAATGAAAATCACCTGAAAAAATGAACATGCTTGATGCATTGAGAGCTCTCTGCATGGAGAGGAATTTTGCCAGCCCCAGTGAAAAGAATTAGTAACCTACAGAAACTATTAGAAATACTGCTAGTTTTTAATGTGAGCTATCAATCAGAGAGAATCATTGTATTATGCAGAAAGAGACCGTAAAAGTAGCTTTTCATATCAACCAACATTAATCAAACTAACCACTGTGCTTTGGAACTATACAAGTGTAGGGACCCCTACTGGGTAATCTGCCCTGCAGCTTTAAGGCCCCCACCTTTTTCTTAGAGTGATCTGCCAGGAGAGAATGACACTCCCCTGCTACACTGCTATATAGTGTGTGTAGGGAGTGGCCACTTCCTCTTTGGCCTGTGGATGGTGATCCAGCTGGGTGTGCTCAGGGGAGCCTGGGTACAACTAGGCCCAGAAAGGCCCATGTGCTTTGGAGAAGAAGTCGGGGACCAGGTAACCCCGTGAATGAGGAATAGTTACACTAGGGCAGACTTGTCATAGTCTCTCTAGGAGAGAAAGGCAGAGAGGTGAGAGAGAAAGAGCAGCTGAAGCTCCAACGAGGATTTGCAGTAAGGGAGTAGCTTCCCAGAGGCTTTATGTGTTGCCTCCAGTCAGGGACCTCAGTGAAGAGGGACTGTAAGGGTAGAAGCTGCTTTCCTGACAACTTCCAGGAGGGAATGTGTGTAAATACTGCAAATGCCTAATGGAGACCTTTCCTCTGTGAGAAATGCCTAATGCCTGCAGCTCTGTGTGAGAAATGTGCTATTGCCTCAGCTCCTGTGTGAGTACTAAACCTGTGGTCACTTGCCTCGTGCATAGTAAATAAACCGTTTTCTGTTTTACTGCAAGAACCTCCTGGCGCCCATCTTTTGTTGTATGCACAGTAGCCTGGGGGATGTAGTTGCACTACACCATAGAGGGAACACTTCCACATGGCGAAGGCCCTGACCCTGTTGTGTGAAGTCGCGTGTAACCCATGCTTCTACTGCTAGCTGGACAGTTTAACTATTTGTGTGCTATGCAGCCCAAATAGGTGTTACATTTGGCGCCCAACGTGGGGCTCGATTCCCTAAAACCAGGCTGTGCATTGTTTTGTTCGAATGGATGTTCGAATTTGTCGGAGTGTACGAATGGATCGTACGAATTTTTCGAAGTGGATAAACGGAACGTACGAATTCTTCGAATCGTACGAATTTCCTTCGAAGTATTTGGCCGTGGGTTCGGGCTTGGAGGTTCGCCCCGAATTACACGAAGGCCTGCGGATGTCAGTTGGATGGGAGGAAGATGGATGTCCCGGATGGAGCCATTTCCTGCTCACGTGTGATCCCGGATCATGTATCTGGAAGAGGAGAACCTGGAGGATGGATTCTTCTGATGTTTGCTACAGCTCTTCTATGGACTCCTGCAGAGTGAGATGCCTAGAGTGCTGCTTGCTTGTTTTTTTGTGGCTGGAAGGACTGCTGGACTAAGTGGGTTCTAATTCAGGACTATTGATCCCCACCACAACTCTTCTGCCTTGTTTCTGCACTTCAAGGATGACCTGTGTGGACCCTTGGGAGGAAAGAAAGTTTTTGGCGTATAATAAAGTTGACCAACTGCAACTGTTATTATATAATGTTGATACAGTATTGTGCATGCTGTGTTTCCTTTGCAGTGACCATTGTTACCAGGTATGCCTTAGGAGAGGATACCAGAAGTGGATGTGATGGTACTGTAAGTTGATATACTGTATGTTGGGGATGTTTAAACCATTGTCAGGACGAAATGGGTTTTTCCCCCGGGTGTATGTAGGGACCCCTACTGGGTAATCTGCCCTGCAGCTTTAAGGCCCCCACCTTTTTCTTAGAGTGATCTGCCAGGAGAGAATGACACTCCCCTGCTACACTGCTATATAGTGTGTGTAGGGAGTGGCCACTTCCTCTTTGGCCTGTGGATGGTGATCCAGCTGGGTGTGCTCAGGGGAGCCTGGGTACAACTAGGCCCAGAAAGGCCCATGTGCTTTGGAGAAGAAGTCGGGGACCAGGTAACCCCGTGAATGAGGAATAGTTACACTAGGGCAGACTTGTCATAGTCTCTCTAGGAGAGAAAGGCAGAGAGGTGAGAGAGAAAGAGCAGCTGAAGCTCCAACGAGGATTTGCAGTAAGGGAGTAGCTTCCCAGAGGCTTTATGTGTTGCCTCCAGTCAGGGACCTCAGTGAAGAGGGACTGTAAGGGTAGAAGCTGCTTTCCTGACAACTTCCAGGAGGGAATGTGTGTAAATACTGCAAATGCCTAATGGAGACCTTTCCTCTGTGAGAAATGCCTAATGCCTGCAGCTCTGTGTGAGAAATGTGCTATTGCCTCAGCTCCTGTGTGAGTACTAAACCTGTGGTCACTTGCCTCGTGCATAGTAAATAAACCGTTTTCTGTTTTACTGCAAGAACCTCCTGGCGCCCATCTTTTGTTGTATGCACAGTAGCCTGGGGGATGTAGTTGCACTACACCATAGAGGGAACACTTCCACATGGCGAAGGCCCTGACCCTGTTGTGTGAAGTCGCGTGTAACCCATGCTTCTACTGCTAGCTGGACAGTTTAACTATTTGTGTGCTATGCAGCCCAAATAGGTGTTACACAAGTCCCTTGCTAAAGACAGCTAAGCTCCTAAATGAACCACTTATTGAATTTCTGGTTCAGCTAACACAATATGGTTACCCTTTGCCTTAATTTTCAGTAAAAAAAGGACTGCCTTTTGGAAGAAACATATGGGGTGCTGTTTGTGCCAAATACATTCTGTATACAAAACTATCCCTAATATACAGAATTAATGTCTCTCATGGTATATAAGTATTTGTGACCATACACAGATTAATAGAAATCTCTTTTGTATATTTTCTTAAGAATCAGAACAAAATCTGGTTAGTGCACAAAAGAATGTCATTATATTATGAACTCCATTCTGTACATTTTAACAAGCAATCTGTCTCACAAATGTATAACCTCCATGTAACTGACACACTTATGTGCAAAGTTACTTACAGAATGAATTATGTAAAAAAAACTTGGACATAATATATATTAGTGAAACTAACTAGTGCATGTCAAGCTAGATTTTAATGACAAAATAGATATTTGTGACAGAAAGCAAGATTTCATAGTACAGGATTCATTCTTTCCACAAAATAAAAGCTCAGTTTCACAAAACAGATAAAATATCCATTCTGTGAAGCAATACTGTCAGTCACATTCCTGAACCAATAAGAACAAAGCTTATTGCCATATAACAAACTAGATGAGAAGTTGCCAGCTCTGCTCCACATGGCTGCATCATCCCTAAGGCATAGTATCTGGCCTGCTACAGAGGGCGTCCTCTAATGTCCCCTCTGCTGCACAGTAATAAACATGAACAAACATTTCCTAAAAGGTCTGCTGTTAAACACTACAGGTTCATAATTGGAAGTTTTTACAAATGACCGAGAATGAGAAATATAGTGCTGCAGTTATAATGATTGTAGAGAAAAAAAAGTATGCAAAACATAAATCATTTTAGGTCATATAGCTATTCTTATTGTAGTAACCTGCTTGTGTGGACATTTTGATTAAGGGCATTCTTGCCATTTTCTTATGATTCATTCCTGTTCCTCTTCCTGTCTAAGCTGAGAGCAATAATGGGGCAGGCCACACCTACCTGTCATGTTGTAATAAATGTACCAGAAGCAGGGGCGAAATACAGAGGAAGTAGACCCTGCAGCTGCAGGGGGCCCCAAGAGGTATAGGGGCCCCATGAGGCCCTAATTTATATACAGTTTCAATAAATATTGGTAAAACAAGTCAACCTCTAGACATTTTGAGTCCAGAAGTTACTGTGCTTGTCTGGCTGCTTTGCCTGAACTAACATGGCAGTATAGTTTTATCCACTACCAGCCAGTCTATCACATATCATCTTGCAGCCTAGCCCATCATTATAATAGGTCTAATTTCCCTTCAATGATGTCTGACAAACTCTCAGTCAGTTTTAAGGTTTGTATATGATTGTTAGGCTCCGACATCTCCTCCTAGCTGTAATCTTGCACCAGTTGGCTTTTAGCAGTCTCTTAATAATGCGCTTAGCTATAGTTTAACTACTACATAATAGGTTTAGCCAGAGAGGTGGGACTTATCTAGGGTAGCTACCTGTTTGAATTTTACCCGGACATCCAGGTTTTTGGAAGGGCTGCCCGGGTGAGTCCGGATTTTACCATTAGGAAATCCAAACAGGACACTAAAGTAAATGACAATTGCCACATAATCAGTCCCCTCACCTGCACTGCCCTGCCCTACATCACTGGCCCGCCCCCTGTCCATTTTTGCCAAACAAAAAAAAAGATGGCAACCCTAGACTGTTCATATGCCCACATATTCTGTATAGTATAATGAATGGGTCTTGTGAGACGTCTCATAGTTAGCTGTAGATGAACTACAACATAATAGCTTTAGCCATACATATGCGCATACATATTCTGTATAGTATGATGTGCAGGTCTAATGAGCAGCCACTCACAAGACATATATAGTATTTTCCTTAGTGTGAGTTCAGATTTTTGCAACAAGACTGTGCTGCTGAACTCCATCTGCCAGACTCAGCTGCTTTATTGAGCCACATATACCAGATTAAACCATATGGGAAACATTCACACATAACACATAACAAAACTTCCATTTCATCACTATGGCAGCTTTGTCAAAAGCAGTGTAACAGTTTGTGAGTGAGCAGAGACTAATCATGGGTGAATTTTTTTCCATATGGATTATTCTGGCATATGTGGCTCAGTAAAACAGCTGAATGAACCACTGGTGGATGGAGTTGCACAGTCTTGCTGAAAATACTATTTTTCCAATTATATTATTGTATGACATGCACCTGGATTGCTGCTGGACAAGGAACTGCGCAGTTCAGATTTGACAGTATTAATTATACAATGTCCCTAATTAAAGATGGGTGAATCTGTGCCGTGAAATTCAAAATTCAAAACAGCGAAATATTTGTGAAACACAATGGGCATCAAAATAATTTTGACGTGTGTCAATTTTGACGCGAGCTGAATACGTGCAACTATTTGGTCCAAATTCACTAAAGTCAATGGGCATCTGAATAATTTTGACACACAACAATTTTAAAAATGTGGTAATTCGCACCGAATTTGTGTCTGGCAAATTTATTCGCCCATCACTATCCCTAGTCACCAATGCTACACATTGTACTACATAGACTGTAGGGGTCATTTATGATCACAGTTGCAATGTTTTTTTAACCAGAATGCCGATGAGATGTCTGACACAATTGCATCCAATGCATTACAATTTGCACAATTATATTTGCACTCTTGACACTAATCAGACCCAATTGCTCTTTTCTAATTCTGGGTGTCGTCATTAGTGATGTGATGTGTGTGTGACATGTGCACAGTTGTTCTCTCTCCACTAGTGTTGTGCCCCCCCCCTTGACCCCCTCTGATGTGAAATGGTAAGAACTGCAGGCCTGGATTTGTGGAAAGGCCGCCCAGGTCTAGGGCAGCAGGATTTTAGGGGGGTGGCATGCAGCCCAACTACACCCACATTGAAAACACTGGGGATGCGCTGGTAATACAATCATTTTTTAAATTTCCCATGTGCCAATTGCCATTGCTACAGTCCAGATGATGAAAATGTGTGTGAATAAAGGGGAGGGGACAGGGGCAATGAATGACAGTGGGCCTAGGGGTGCCCGCTATGTAAATCCGGCCCTGAAGCACTGGGCAGGTAAGGGGGTGGTATCATTAGAACACTTTTCTTATAAATGAATTTAAAGCATTGTGCAGCTTGTTGCTTCTATATAAATAAATTAATATCCCCTAAAATTGCCCCTGCCTAAATGACCCCTTTTGTTTACAAAAGTACTCAGGAGTGGCTGCTCATATAACCTACACATCATACTATACAGTATATGTGTACACATGATCAGTCCCACTTTTCTGGCTAAACCTATTATGTAGTAGTTGAACTATAGCTAAGCACATTATAAAGAGACTGCTAAAAGCTTGTCAGACATCATTGAAGGGATATTAGAACTATTATAATGATGGGTTAGGCTGCAAGATGATGTGTGATAAACTGGCTGGTAGTGGATTAAATGATTCTGCTGTGTTAGTTCAGGCAAAACAGCCAGACAAGCACTGTAACTTCTGGATGTAACTAGATATTACAGGGCCCCACAGCAAATTATTTTTCAGGACCCCAAAATTTTTATAGGTTGACTTGTTTTACCAATATTTATTGAAACTGTATATGAATTAGGGCCTCATGGGGGCCTGGGGCCCCTATACCTCTTGGGCCTCCTGCAGCTGCAGGGTCTACTTCCTCTGTAGTTACACCCCTGCTTCTGGTACAATTATAACAACATGGCAGGTAGGTGTGGCCTGACCCATTATTGATTTCATCTTAGACAGGAAGAGGAACAGGAATTAATCATAAGACAATGGCAAAAACCATGAGAGACATTAATTCTGTGTATTAGGGATAGTTTTGTATACAGAATGTATTTGGGACAAATGGCACCCCATAGAAACAAGCAATGAATAAAATAAATAACATCTAGGTTATGGAGAAGATAATTGGTTATAAAAAAATTAACAAATGTGTAGTCGGGTAACAAACAATTTATTTTGCTACACAAAATAATAAATTGGTTCCATTTTGCCTCAAGCGCCTATAAATTACTCTTGAACCTAATGGAATTTGAATACAAGGAAATAATGAACAAGGCAAATTAAAAAGGAATTTTAGAGCATAGTAAGTACATCACCGTTAAATCAAATTATTCCATGATTTTATATTATATATATACTTTAATATTGAAACATTTCTTGGAAAAACAGAGCAAAATAAATCTGCATTTTATAGCTATTGTGCTTCTCTGTTTCTGCTGAATAGTCTGTAATTTCTGAACTAATGGAAGCAGCTGTTTTCATTTTCCAGACAGCAGGGCAGAGGTGGCTGGATATTTCATGAACAGTTTACGCACTCTAATATAGATATGCTACATCATGTATTTTATAAGGGAGCTCAAGGTTTTTTCAATATAAATGTGCCCGATGCTGAATGTTTATTGATAGTAATGAGCAGAATAGGGGATTGCATCAATTAGGGAACAAATTATTTTCTAAATAGTATCAATAGAGATTTGGTGCCGCAAGGTGCCCAAACTCCTTAGGGGTAAATTACAAGTGCAGTGAGCATGTTTATTTTCCCCATAAAACAGTGGTTTTCCCATAATGCACCATTTCCCCTCATAATTCCAGTGCTGTTGTGGTTGCAGATGGGCTATGTGCATGATGCAATTGCACTGTGTCAAGTGATTCCATAATCTCTAAATGTGTGGCACTAGTTTTTTTTCTAACTTTTTTTTATTAATTTTTACAAGAAATTCTTTATAGTTTAAAGATACACAACTTTTCAGAAAGAAACAGGTAATAAAGATTCATGCAGTTATATCAACAATATATAGTAACATTATAATAACATTTCAAACATGCAGCTCTTCTGAAATCCTTACAAAGACCGTATGAGAGATTATATTTGATAAGAAACCAACAATCTGTTAATTTGATGACTCCTGGGAGGTTCATTATTTGATTGGTCTCATTCCCGCTGAAGAGTTCTGAGGTATTGGGACGATTCCAGGACTAATGGATGTTCTCTTAGTTTTTCTAGGTCATACCATGTTGTTTGTCTAAATGTATAGACCAGATATATACCTATATACCTATATAGATGTATATAGACCAGGGCTGTCCAACTGGCGGCCCGTGGCCCCCCAGATGCTGTGTCTGTTTACCATATGTAAAATTTAAAAGGTATCACTATAGAGGTAAACTGGCCCCTGCATTGTTTAAATCTCAAATTCAGACTCTAATCCCCTGTATTGTTCTCATCTGTGACCCCCCTGTATTGTTCACACTTGTGACACCTCTATTGTTCACACCATAAAACCCTGTACTGTTCACACCTGAGACCCAGACTGAAACTGCCCACATTGTTCACCTGTTCACACCTTATACAAAATGCTAATGGAGCACCAGCACTGTGTCACTGTATGTAGTACATATTAGACTGAGATCTTTCCTTGTCTCCTGCTCTGTTCTGCCTTCCCTCCCTGCAGGGCTGGAACTAGGGGCAGGCAGAGTAGGCACCCACCTAGGGCACAATCATGGGGGGGGGACACTTTTAAGTGGAATTTCCTCTTTCTTTTTTAAACCCTGATTTGCTTGGCCTTTAATAGTTTTTCAACTTTATAAACCCCCTGTTCCAGACAGAATCACACCCAGCTCCCTTTTGGCAGCTGCTGGCAAAGGTACATATTTGTGGGCAATATCTTGGCTGCTACATGCACAGGTAAACAGATGATATGATGGATATTTGGCTGCTGCTGGCACAAGTACATATATGGAGGCAATAGTGTGGATTTCTTGGCTGATGCTGGCACAGGTACAGATTGGGGGCAATATAAGGGATTGGTTGCTGCTGGCTCAGGTACATGGGGCAATATGGTGGCTGCTGGCACAGGTACACAGATGTTTGAGGGCAATATGATGGATTTTTGGCTACTGCTGGAACAGATACAAATTTGGGCAATATGATGGATTATTTTGGTTGCCACTTCCATAGGTACAGATTGGGGGTAAAAATATGATGGATGTTTTGGCTTATGATGGCACAGGTACAGATTGGGTCCTGGGGGCAACCTGAGGGATTGACTGCCATTAGCATAGATACAAATGGAGGCAATATGATAGGTGCTGGCACAGGTACAGGGGGCTATATGACTGGTAAGGTGGGAAATGGTAATGCAGTACTGGGTGGGGGGCACTGATTGAAGCCCTTGCCTAGGGTGCAAAAATACCTTGGCCTGGCCCTGCCTCCCTGTGTGTGCCATTCTCTGCTTGCCCAGTGCTGCTTGCCCTATGCTACCCGTGGGATGTAAGCCTGTTAGGGGTTTGTTAGCATTTGCAAATTGTTGTTAAGGGCCCCTAAGGTGTTTAATCATGTGTTGGGGGGTTGTTGTATTATCCACAGAGGAGGATGAGGCATATTGATTTAAGGGTATGTTTTTAACATGACTTCAATTTTTCACATATGAGTGATGAGGTATTTGCCTGCAGTGAGCACCAACCATTTGGTTTTTTGGTGTGCTACCATCGTTAATGTGGATATGATCTTAAAAGTTCTTGTGGTAATATGAGTGTGGTTTACAGTGGGTGTGGTTTAAAAGGGGGAGTGGCCAACACTGACTTCCATTATCGGCCCTCCTCCACATAGGCCAGTAAAATTTTGGCCCTCGGTACCACAGAACTTGGACAGCACTGGTATAGACTATAAGATGTTTGAGTTGTTGTGGGAGAGATGTTATATATGTTGTCCATATGTTAAAGAATTTTGTGGTATTCTGTTCTTTTTGGGTTAGTGTTTCCAACTAGTCTATATGAAAGATGTGGTATAATTTTTCTTTTACCAACTTCATGGTTGTTGGTTTAGGGTCTAGCCAATGTTGTAGTATGGTTTTCCTGGCTGCTGCCGCTAGTCTCCCCATCAGATATTTTTCTGCTTTTGTTAGTTGTGTGTGTATATAGTAGTGTTACTGAATAAAGCCCATTCTGACTGTGTTTGGACTGATTTTCCAGTCATCTGCACCCGATATGAGGTCACCTCCTGCCAAAAACTTTGAAGTTTAGACCATATGGTGTGTATTAGATTGGCTTTAAGGGATCGGCATCTAAGACATTCATCAGAGGGGAGATTTCCCATTTTATGTCTTCTACTTGGGGTAAGATAGGAGTTATGGAGAATTTGGAGGGACATTTCTTGATATCTGCTTGTTGGGAGTAATTTTATGATGCTTGTATGTTTTAAAATGTTTTGTGTTGTGGTATTTGGAATTTCAGTGGTCCATATAAAACTAGGCTTTTCTCCATTTTCAGTTTCAATTAATGTTCTGATAATCTGATATATTTAAGTTGTCTGTTTGTTATTTTTATTTTTCCAAAGTTGATTAGGTGGGTTGCTTTTATTTCTGTTTGTTAATTGTTTTATTGCATGATTTGCAAAATGAATATTTTGCATGTTTAGAAAAATGTGTGGTGTCGTGAATGGGTATTTTTCTGATAATGTTGTATGAGATTAAACTGAATAATTATTATCTATTATGTTAAGATTTTGTAATCCAAGTATTCTCCATTGTGTAAGGATGGGATTTTGTCTACTCGCTGGGAAATCCTTATTATTTATCCAGGATAAATATAGTGAGATATGCTGTGGTAATTTTTCTTGACTTGAGTGCCAAGCTTTGTATGTGTCATAAAACATGGGGTTATCGCATAGTTTTTGTGGAATGGTATTTATGGGTGTGTGTAATGGGTAGTTAATGGAAAGATTATCAGTTAGGTATTGATCCAAAGATATTGTGGTATACAAATCCCTATTGAGTAAAATGTATTGGGTTTAAAGTATAAAGTTTATATAGGTTGAGCATGTGAATTCCAAAGTGTTGGAATTTAAGCAGGCAACATAGGTGTGTATGTTATATTCTGTCAAAGGCTTTATCTGCATCTAAGCTTATTAATATTCCGTGTTTTCTTTTTTCTAGGTTGCTGTAATAAACTACAGTTAATATTTTCCGAGGGGCTTTAAAAGGATGACGTTGTTTAAGGAATCCTACCTAAGTATTGTGGGTAATATTTGTTGTAACCTGTCTGCCATTATTTTAGTTAGTATTTTGAAGTCTTGATTTAAAAGTGATATGGGTCTGTAGGAGGTTGGGTTGGATGGGTCTCTGCCTTCCTTAGGAATTAGTATTATTCTGGCTACATTTGCTTCATGCCATAGTGGTTTGCCTTGCTACATATCATTGTATAGGGTAGTTAGAATTGGTAATAATTCTGGTGATAATTGTTCATAAAATTCTGCTGAGAAACCATCTGGTCCTGGTGATTTACCATTTTTTAGTTGTGTTATTGTATGTGATATTTTTTTTTCTGTTATAGGAGCATGTAAGAAATCACGGTCTTGGACCGTCAGTTTCTGAAGATTGGCTTCCCGTAGGAACTCCAATTTATCTTGTGTAGTTAGATTGTGTGTCATCTGGTTTTAGTAAGAGTAGCAGTTTGGTTTTTAGGAACAGTTCTTATTCCACTCCTTTAATCGATTCGGGGATGCCTACTATCCAGAGGTAGTTGCACCTGGTTCTGTTCTCCAGGTCATCCACCTTGTCGGCCAAGATAGTGATTTCTCTTTGTTGTGTATCTACTATCTTTTGTGTTTTGTCTAATTCGTCCTCCAATGTACTGATTCTTTGCTCCGTGTCTGTAAAACTTTGGGTTTGATTGGTGGCTTGTTGAAGTCTTTCTGTCATGGATTCCTTTATACTTGCTAATTTTTGATCCAGCATAGGGCCAAACATCTGCATCAGATCTTGTGCTTGAAATTGTTGTGTTGATGGCTGGGCGGGTGTTTCAGTCCATTGGGTCAGAATCCTGTTTCATCTTTTTGTCCTTGAGTTTTTGTCTGATTTGTCTTTGTGATTTTGTGCTAGATTGGCCCAAATATGTATCCATGTCTGGGATTAAATGATTTTAGTCAGTTGCTATAAGTGACAGTTAAGTTGTTTTCTTGTAGTTTTTCTGCTAAAATAGGTTGTGTCTAATTGGACTTAGTTATTTTTGATTCCCTTTTTTAGGGCAGTGAGGAAATTTTCATCTTGCTGAGATCACATTATAAATTATTGAGTGAGTGATCTTGATTATGGCATGTTGCTTTTATGAGGTACAATCTATTTTTAGTGGGAGAAGTGAAGGGTGTTTATGTTTCAGGACAAATTTTAGCCCAGTTTTTAGTACTCCTTAAGTTCTTTTCTCTTCAGCCCACTTTTACTTCTATTTTTAAAGGTGTGTTTTGTAAATAAAGTCAGTGATTTATTTTCTTTCTCTAAATTGGATTTATTTTGGAATTGGCATGGTAATTCAGTCCAATGTGGGGATGTTTATGTTGAATATGCTAGCAAGTAGCAGATGGCAATGTTCAGTCAGTTTTAAATGCAGAGTGAAGTGCCTCTACGCAGTATATTAGTGCTAAAGATACAGCGTCTTATTTTTGGCCTTAACTTCCGGTTGTCTCTGCATCAGTGTGGTAAAATTATCTAGGAGGCAGACGGTTTTAATTTCCGTATACTTTTGCCGTTGATGAGCCCCTGCTCTACTCATCCTCCCGTGACAGGATTCCAGCTCCTACCTCTGTGAGACTATTGATTAGGTAAAGATCCACTCACCGATTTTATTATATTTGTGCTGTGGGTGATTATGGTGATGTGGCCCTAGTCCATGAGAAGTTGTTCTTTTTCCCGGGGATTGCAGTGAGGGCAGAGCCGGATCGTTGGTGTTTAGAGGGTATTTTATTAAAAGATTTGTGTGCCTGTTGTTGCCGATGGCACTCGATTTCCCTCTTGTCTCTGGAGCTCTGTTAAAATGCAGCCATCTCTGGGTCTGTCTCCCCGGAATTCCGGCACTGTTTTAATAAACGTACAACTGCAATATAGCTTGATGCTACTAGATCAGTGCTGTCCACTTCTGCGGTACCGAGTGCCGAAACTTTTCCTGCCTACATAGTGGAGGGCCAATAATGGAAGCCTGTGTTGATCACTCCCTGTTTTAAAACCACACCCACTTTAAACCACACCCATGTTACCACAAGATCATGTGATTAATTATGGTAGCACACCAAAAAACCAAATGGCTGGTGCTCACTGCAGGGATATCACTTATCACTCATATGTGAAAAAAGTTATCATATTAAGACATACCCTTAAATCCATATACCTCCTCCTCCCCTATGGATAACACAGCACCCCCAGCACATGATTAAACACTAATTTATTTTAAAATACTAACAAACCCCCAGAACAAATACCAGGCTTATGTTCCACAGACAGAGCAGGGCACAGGCAGAGTATGTCACACACAGGCAGAGTATGTCATACACATGCAGAGCAGGGCACATACAGGCAGTGTATGTCACAAACAGGCAGTGCAGGGCACACACAGGCAGAGCAGGGCACACACAGGCAGATCAGGGCACACACAGGCAGAGTATTGCACACACAGGCAGAGTATTGCACACACAGGCAGAGCAGGGCACACACAGGCAGAGAATGTCATGCACTGGCAGAGCAGGGCACACACTGGGAGCATATGGAAGGCAGAACAGAGCAAGAGACAGGGAAACCTATCAGGACCACTCTAAAATGTACTACATACAGTGACACAGTGCTGGTGCCTCATTAGCATTTGTATAAAGTGTGAACAGGTGAACAATGTGGGCAGTTTCATTCTGGGTCTCAGGTGTGAACAGTACAGGGCTTTAGGGGAGTGAACAATAGAGGTGTCACAAGTGTGAACAATGCAGGGGATCATAGGTGTGAACAATACAGGGGATTATGAATTTGAGTTTTAAACAATGCAGGGGGCAGTTCATTTCAGTAGTGATACCATTTAAATCTTACAAATGGTAAGCAAACATGGCAGGTAGGTGGGGGGCCACACAAGGGGGGGGCTGCATATTACTGATATGTAAGCTGGCAGCATTTCACTGGGATATTGATATCTCCTGCATATGCAGTTAAACTTGGGGTAAGAATGTGGCTGTATGCACAGTAGTATATAATAATTATCTCTATTCTCTATTTCTTGGATTATTTTGGAATGAAAGGTGTGCCTGGGCAAATAAAATTATATTTTACAACTTATCATAATAGTAATAATAATAATATCCTTCCAAGACAGAAGCTGTTAGTATTTCGGGTAAATACTGGAAATTCCTAAACTATAAAATGGATAAATTTATTTTGGTGTTGTCATTCTACAGCCCTGGTGGCAGATTTACTCGAGGGCAAAGTGGCTAATGCTAGCGTCAATTCACTACGGTTACCACCTGCAGGGACATTGAGAACTTACTAACTGGCGCAAGCGTCACTTCGCTAGCAAAAGAGATAGACGCTAGCGGTCATGCGCACTCTATCACCAGGCAACAATTTGCTCTAGCGAATGGACGTTACTCCTCAAATTCAATGAAATGCATATTTTACTGAACGCTACCTCTTTTGCCAGACTTGCCTTCACCAGCTCAGACCAGGCGAAGTGCACTGTAGTGCATATATCTTCCTCAATCTTCTGTTACTTACATCATATTTTTTAGTGGAAAAAGCTTCTAAGTCCAAAAAACGCTGGGTAACCGGCTTACCCTATACATTTTCTAACATATGGAGCATTAACTATACAGTGGGCTCATGTGTAGGGCATTATAACAGCTCTATTTTCTTTATTAAGGTTTCCTGGACTTGTAATGTGTAATGTAATGTATTTGCTGCAACATATACGTCAATTCAACTTTAAATTTCCCACAGTATGCAAATTAACCTGAGCGCAAGACCTCTAGCAAATTTGCACTAGGCAGAAATGAACGCTAGTGCATCTTTGCTTTCAATTGCTCGCATTGCCAACGTAACACTAGCAAAACGTCGGCATTGCTCAGCGCCAACGACGAAACTCCGCATTCCAGTGAATTAGCATTGTTCAAGTGAATTTTTGTCTGGTGAAATGTATCAATCAGTGCGAAGTGGTCGATGCCGGATTTTCACCCTCAAATAAATCTGGCCCCTGGTATCAGAAAGTCTAGCAGACCTTGCTCCTCTGGCATTTGTGATCAATATGTGACACCAGACTGAAGAATCTTGCATTTTATGCACAGCCTTTACTCAATTTGTTTTTACAGGCTTTCCTACTTTCACAGCTTTCACAAATGCTTAGTCACTGTGGTGCTTCAATGTAGCCTTGGGATCTTACTTGGGGTTCTGTTTCCTTTGGTAGATATGATTAGGTGGACTATTTCAGTATGGCAGTTCTTCAGCCCAGTATAACTTTGTTTTTTATAGGTTTGTTTGAATGTGGTTATTCAGCCTTGACATCTCTCTTGAGATTCTGCTTTCTTTGGTAAGTATTAGTGGATGGACCAATTCATGTGGTGGTGATTTTTTTCAGCCTGGCATTTATTTCTGTTAACAGGTTTTTCTAGTTTAGGAAACATCTGGCCACTGGTACTTAAGCCTTGGCAGGTTAATTGGCCGGCTCATTCATTTGGCAGGTATCTGTGGATGCACCATTTGACTATGGTGATGTGATCAGGTCCGGATTTGTGGCAAAGCATACCACCCAGCCGCATTAGGAACACAGCATTCCCCAGCGCCATTTCCCATGCATGCACGCGAGGCAATAGGACCGCGAGGCCTTGGGGTGCTGAGGACCCAAATCTGGCCCTGGGTGTGATTCTTCAGCCAGGACATCTATGTTTTGCAGGTCCAAATCAAGCATATATATATATATTCCCAAAGGGATGTACAGTATATAAGAAGAGATCAGCGCCTGTGGCAACAGAAATTAAAAACAAGCATAGCGTAATACGTTCATAAAATGGGATATCACCCCGTGCATTTAATAGATATTGATAGGTGTATTCCCCCTTTTTTTCTTCAGGTGACTATTGATGGAAAAATAGGTTAACAATAAATGTGGATAAAGAAGGTGTCTTTCCTATAAAACAAGGTGTATTCCAGGAATAAAGCGCCTCCACCTTCTGTGCAGATTGCCTACTTACAAACCACTGCTGTGGTATTATGCATATAACGAGAAGGCCTTTCTGGTCCTTCCTCCGGGGTTTGCCGCTCCTTTCAGATTCCAAACCAGGAATAAAACCAATAATAGGGTAATACCGTTTTTATTAAGATCTAGTTAAAATCAATTAAAAATTTTGCACTCACATTTACCTCACTGGTTTTGCGCATTCAGTCCAATAAAAAGTTTGTATGGGGTCCCAGGGGATAGTCCTGTCTGCTCGCTCCAGACTCCTTCGCGGTGCCTTTCTTGGGCTGTTGTGTGCCCCAAATGTTTTGCAGGTGTATTGAACATCTAGCAGATGCATGTAACCTTGAACTGCTTCTTGTGATCAGTATGTTATCCATGCAATGGATTCTTCTGCCCTGTGTTGATATGTTTTTTTTTAAATGTTTTATTTATGCTTTAACATTATAAGATTGACAGAAACGAGAGAAAGAAACCTCGCAACATGTACTGTACATTAGAACAGAGAATATTTATGTTTGACTATACAAGGTGACCCTTGTCAAGTGTAGCCCAGCGGAGTTATTTAGGGAGGTGGTGTGTTGGTGCCTCATTAATGTGACCATTGCTAGGTCTTACAGGTGTCTGGTTAGTAATCTATCTGTGCTTCCGGGTTAGTTTCGAGCAAGGGTGTCCAAACCTTCTCAAACTTCTTGGGGCAGCCACGTCCCTCATATGTGAGCTTAATCAAAGGTAGGAGTTTGTTGATAAGTGCTATCCAGGCCAGAATTGTCGGGGGTTGGGGTGCCATCCATTTGGTTATCGGGAGTTTTCTGCCATAGAACAGAAGTGTTCGGATTAGCGATCTAGTTTTGTTTAGGGGTATTATGTCATCAATTAGGCCTAGTAGGCATACTTCTGGTGAACAGGGGCCTTGATAGAACAGTTCATCAGTCATATATTTCACTATTAGTTTCCAGTAATTATTAATGTGTGGACAGTTCCAAGTCATGTGGAAGAAATATGCTTCTCCCTCGCCACATTTGGGGCAAATGGCTCCTGTATTCCTACACATTTTTTCCAGTTTGGTGGGGGTAATGTATACTTGGTGCATGAATTTAAATTGGATCAGTATATCTTTCAAGGAAATCAGGTCTGTGTAGATGGAGTCTGTTGCATCTTCCCAGAGCTCACTTGTTATTGTTGGAAGAGAAATTTGCCATTTTGAAAGAGCTTTGTCAAAGGGGGAGGGAAATATTTTAAGCAATGATTTGTAAAGCCTGGAGGTCAGTTTGCTGCGTTGCAGATTCCTAAGGACCTGTTCAAATGGTATTGTTGCATATTGTATCGTTAGAGTGGAGAATTGGGATCGAAATGCATGCCTTAGCTGAAGGTATCTGTATAATTGTATGTCCTGATGCCCTGAGCTTTCTTTAAGTTGGTTAAGCGTGGGGAATTGGTTTCCCATTAGTAGGTCTCCCAAGACCTTAATGTTCCGAGCTGACCAGTAGCTGGAGTCTTGCAGGTCCCGGAGGTGGGGAAGGTTGCTGTTCAGCCAGAGGGGGAGGAAGGTTAAGAGGATTGGTGGGGCGCAGTTCATTACCTTACATGCTGCTCTCCATGCTTTGTAAGGAGTCGTGATAGTTGAGGGTTCTCTGTCATAGTCTGTATGTCTCCTATAGGGAAGGTTGCTTATGCCTGCCCACGAGCCCACTAGGCTTGCTTGTAATACTAGTCCAGGGTCATCCCCCTCAGGGTGGAACCAGGTGTGGATGTGGAATAATTGGCATGCTAGGAAGTATAACTGAAGGTGAGGCAGTGCTAGACCTCCCTTCTCTACTGGGGCTGTCAGGCTTTTCCAGGACAAATGGGGGTTCTTGTTGGCCCAGAGGAATGGTGCGAGAATAGATGTGATCTGGGCAAAGAGTTTTAGAGGGATCCATACTGGAGAGTTGTGGAGTCTGTAGAGTAACTTGGGTAAATAAATCATTTTGTAGAGGTTTACTCTTCCCCAAAGTGTGATTGGTAATGGGGTCCATATTAATAGTGCTGATTTAAGCTGTTGTATAAAAGGTTCAAGATTGTTTGCGATGTAATGTGAATCTTGGAGCGTAATTACTATGCCTAGATATTTGAATTTTGTGACCCATTTAATTTCACATGTTTCCGGGGATGGGGCTGGTATTGAGTCAATCGGTAATAGGACTGATTTTGATTTGTTGATTATGAGGCCCGAGTATGTGCTGAATTGTTCAAGTATTGTGAACGTGCTCCTGAGAGAGTCATATGGGTCTGCAAGAAATAATAGGAGGTCATCCGCATAGAGGGCCAGCTTGTCTTCTAATAGACCTTTGCGAAGGCCGATTACTTGAGTGGAGTGTCTGATAAGAATGGCTACTGGCACAATAGCCAGAGCGAAGAGTAGGGGAGACAGCGGGCACCCCTGTCTTGTGCCTCTTGCCAGTGGGAAGGGGGAGGAGAGTGCGCCATTGACTTTGATTTTGGCTGTCGGCTTTTTGTATAGCATTACCCAGTTTGTGAAGGGTGATAGGTGCATACAAATCAAGCACTTCACCATGTGATAGGGTGGGAAATTTGATGTGGCTAAGGTAGTCTTCAAGTTGCGGTGGGTGTAGTTAACCCTGGATTTGTACAGGTCAGTGTAGTAGTTTAGGAATGCTGTTTGTATGCCTTGGGGCGTGGTTTCGAGTTCTCCCTTGGAGTTGGCTTTCTGGGTATGCATGTTTGGGAGTCCTTGGCGCTAGCTAGCCATGCTAGGAGCTTGCCAGCCTTGTCCCCTTGGTCAAAGATACGTTGGTTAGTGTATAATAGTGCTTTCTTAGTTAATTGGGTATGTTCCAGTTCCAGGTTTCTCTGGGCATTAGATAGAGTGATATTGCTCACTGGTGTAGGGTTATCGCAGTGTTCTGCCTCCTTGACCTTATCAGCACACTCCCTTCTTGCTGTTGTTATTGTTGATATTAGGACTCCTCGAGCCACAGCTTTGGATGCATCCCAAAGTATTCCTGGCGATGCTGTCGTCTGATTGATTTCCCAGTACTGAAGATATTCCTCTTGAGCTTTTTCTCTGACCAGGGGTACCCTAAGCCATAGTGGGGATAATCTCCAGGATGAGTTTTTGCCCCCGGTAGTGGGGAGGATGGTGATCAGTAATGGAGAATGGTCGGAGAAAGCCCTAGGGAGGTATGTGGCCGTGTCTACTAATTGGCAAAAATCTGCAGATGCTAGAGCCATGTCTATTCTGGAGAGAGTGCCATGGGTGGCTGAATGACATGAGTACTGTTTTGTTTGCGGGTTTCCATCGCCACACTTCTGTGGGAGCCCCCTTGGTGCAGTCTGTCAAGTATCGGGTCCAATACAGCATTGAGGTCGCCCAGGAGGCACAATGGTGCTGTCTGAAGGGAAGCCAGAACTGTGGTGATATGATCTATGAGTGCGGTTGAGAAGGGGGGGAGTGTGATATCCATTCACTAAAGTTAGCAGCAGGGCCGGAACTAGGGGTAGGCAGAGTAGGCACATGCCTAGGGCGCAAAGCTGGAGGGGCGCCAGGCACGTACCTTCCATGCTGCCTGCCTACCCCTAATCCGGTTCCCTCACTTCTGTAGAGTCGGCTTGCGCGTCCATTAGCGAATGCACGCCTGCATCCATTGGCGCATGCGTGCCTGCATCTGTTGGCGCATGCGCGCCAGTGTTCGTTAAGGCATACAAGCTAGGGTCCATTTGCGCCTGCGCGCACCAAGTCGGCGCTGCGGCCAGCCAGGTTACCTAGGGCGGCTGGCTGGCTGGGCCCAGCTCTGGTTAGCAGGTGGTCATTAATTTTGCACTGTAGGACTATATATCTTCCATGGTAATCTGTTCGGATTGTTACCAGCTCAAAGGCAATGTTCTTCCTGACTAGTATAGAGACCCCCCGGGAATGAGTGGAGAATGGGGCATGGTAGGCGTGGGCTACCCAGGGTTTTTTGAGAGAAAGTAATTTTTGTCCAGTGAGATGTGTTTCCTGAAGCAATAATAGGGAAGGACGATACTTTTTAAGGTAGGAAAATAGGAGGGCCCTTTTAAATTTTGAATTTAGACCCCTAATATTCCAGGAGATGAGTGTTACACTTTGCTTTTGGAATGACTTAGCATGCTCAGATCTGAACTGGGGATCTAGCCGCTGGGCAACGACAAGGGTCACTTTGGAAAACATGAGTGTCAGTAATAATACAAGTAGCCAGTTAACATGCATACAATTGGCAATACAGTAAGTATACGAGGTAAGAGTTGAGAGAGAAGAAAGAATGAAAGTGGTGAAATGTAGTAAAGTAACAACAATAACCCACACCCTGGTATCCCTCCCCTGCCCACCCGCAAAATGAGGTGGGCCTAGGCCCCGAACTGTAGTAACTTTAACTGCGGAGGAGTGTTGGTGCTGTATCAGATAGAGAATCTTTTCTCTATGTAGGCTCCGTCACTGGGAGTAGTCGTCCATTCAATTAATGAAATGTCCAAAGGTGACATATCATAAAGTTTTCTAGTATTCCTGTCTAGAAGTCTTCCAAGCTATTAGCACTGAATCAAAGCTAACTATATGTGGGTAAAGGCCATAGGCGTGTCCCTTGGTCAGTGCTAACTGTGTGCATTTATGGGTAGTAAGGTCAATCATGCGGGGGTCCCAGCGGAACATAGGGGCCCACCATAACTTACATTCACTGGGTCTTGGACTCTTCCAGCGTAGCTTATGAGTTTAATGACAAATCATCGCCTGGTAGGGCTGTTTCTTGGGGTTATGCATCGTTGTCGCGCATCCATCCATTGGTCGGCATCTTCAGGCTTTGTGAAGAATCTGGTCTGGTCTCCATCAATTAGGCAGAGTTTGGCAGGGAAGAGAACTGAGTAGGTAAGGCCGGCTGTTTTCATCCTCCGCTTGACTCTTGTGAAGGATGCGTGCTGCTTCTGGACTGCTGCGGAGTAGTCCGGATAAAGGGAAACTTGTGCACCGTTGTGAAGAATCTGTCCCTTCCGTCTGGCTGCCGCTAGCGCCGCATCCCTGTCCCTGTAATTCAGGAACTTCATAATAAGGGCCCGTGGGCTGGCTCCTGGAGGCAGTGGGTGAGTAGGGACTCTGTGGGCGTGTTCGATCACTAGTAGCGGTGAGAATACCTCTGCGCCGAAGGTGAGTTTTAGCCAGTCTTCAGCGAAGCGTTATGGTTCTTTTCCTTCTGTGTTCTCAGGTAGGCCTACTAGCCGCACATTATTCCGGCGGAGCCTGTTCTCGAGATCCTCCGCTTTGTAAGTGACTTCAGCCAGTTGTTTGGTAAGGCAAGCTAGTTCTGTCGGGATGGGCCTGGTGGAGTCTTCCAGCGTGGAGACCCGTTGTTCAACCTCAGTAGTCCGTTCTCGGAGATTCTGCATATCATGCCTGAGGTGCGATAAATCCACTTTAATGGTTTCCAGCTGGGAAGTCATGCTGGAGTGGACATTATTTATTGCCGCAAGAAGGTCAGTATTCGTTGGTTCGGAGGAGGCTGAGGCTGTGTCCTCAGATGCGCCTGGTTGCAAATATGCGGCCTGGTCTTGCGTAGTTGCTGCCTCGGGAGGTGGTGGCGCTGGGGACAGGTATTTCTCCATTCAGGTTGCGGTGGCATAACCCCGTGCTTGCCCATATTTTGCCTGGGGGAATGGAAGACTTCTTGTATGTATTTTGATCTGGACTGGAAGGATTAGTGACAGAATTATATTTTATATGACGGAGCTCGGTTAGAACGCGTGCTATCAGGTCGCCATCTTGACTCCGCCTGCCCTGTGTTGATATGTTTTTACAGGTTTTATTGGTTTTAAAAACTTCTGACTCTGTCAACTTTAACTTTGGCATTTTAATGATCTAGAAAATTCACTCCCCTAAAACAGAATTAAACTCTAATAAAGAATATAGCTTGGAATTGTCTATCCACTTATAAATCATATCCCAGTTAACGTGCCAAGGCAAAAGCAGCACAACAACATTGGCTAGCAAGCACTAGCAAGATTGAGGATCTGACCCAGTGCACAGTCTGCCGTATGAATACTGAACTTCTTTCCTCTGTGTTCCTCCATGCCACTTTAGAGGCTTGTGTTACAGCACTAGAGCAACAAATTGCAACACTGCTGTTTATTGAAAATATTGAAAGGAGTCTCTTGCTTGCTGAACAGGACCAAGTGGGGTCAATTAGTTTGGGGGGCTCTAACAGCAGGATGATGAGGCAGTTAGCTGGGTGACAGGAAATCTAGTGTGGGGAAAAGAAAAAGGTATTGCGATCTCAATCTAGCAATCATAGCCCAGTTAATTTGACTATGGTGGGCAAATTATTTGAATGCTTGTTAAGGGATCACATTTAAAATTGTATCCTAGTGAATGGCATTATGAGCAGCAATCATCATGGCTTTATGAAGGATAGATCAAATTTGATTGCTTTTTATGATGAGGTAAGAAAGATGCTGGACAGCGGGGGAGTAGTGAATGTGATCTATTTGGATTTTGTGTTTGATACAGTGCCCTACAAACGACTGATTTCTTAACTGAGGTCTGTTGGGTTATTGAAGTCGTTTGCACATAGATAGGAAACTGGCTACAGGATAAGGTACAGAGGGTAGTTGTTAATGATACAGTCTCTACTTGGAGTAAGGTTCTTATAAGGGTCCCTCAGGGCTTGTTACTGGTTCCACATTTATTTAACTTGTTCATTAATGGCTTAGGGGAGGGCATTTATAAGTAATGTATCAGTGTTTGCAGATGGCACAAAACTATGCAGCCCAATTAATTCCATCAAGGGTAAGGCATCCTTTCAACAGGATATTAGTTGGGCAGCTAAGTGGCAGATAAGATTCAATGTTGATAAATGTAAAGTCATGCAGCTGGGATGTAAAAAAATCCAAGATACTTTTACCCTTAATGGGACTACACTAGGCAAATCCATAATGGAAAAGGACCTTGGAGTCCTTGTAGATAGCGATGAGTGAATTTTTCGCCAAGTTTTGCAGTGAACAGATGCCCAAAGGACACTTGTGGGTGAAAAAAGTTGTCTCTTGTCAAAAAAATGTATTGCCCATAGCATTTCTGCAAAATTTCAACTAAAAATTCAGTAAGTAATGCCAGACAGCAGCATCAAGAGCAAATACGGTCTTGAGCTGTATTAAAAGGGGCACAGATTCATGGGAGGAGGGGGTTATTCTTCCGCTATACAGAGCACTGGTAATAATATGCTGCACAGTTTTGGTCAGGACATTTTTGAATTAGAGAGGGTGCAGAGAAGGGCAACTAAGATGGTTAAAGGTATGGATAATCTTAGCTATGAGGAAAGATTGGGCAAGTTGTGGTTGTTCATGCTGGAGAGGTGCTTAAGGGGTGATATGACAACCATGTATAAATATATAAGGGGATCATATAATAGTTTCTCTAATGCTTTATTTACCAGTAGGTCTTTCCAGCTGACAGGTCAGCATGTCAAATTAATGAACTACAAGCCATTTCTGCAGATTTTCCACACACTTTTTCATGAAAAAAAACGTAGTTCTGAGGCCAATTCTTAGTCATCTTCCAAATTTCACATAAATTAGCCCATTGTTTTACCATCTTTTGAGCCTCCAATAGACAGTCATAAGATGTCAAGGACCTTTGATGTCAATAGATGGTTGGAGATTTATATTCAGAGAACTAAAGAGTTCAGGAAATCCAGTATGTTATTTGTTTTCAAGCAGGGAAGAGGAAAGGTAAAGCTCCTTCCAAGACCACTTTCTTGGATTGTCAAGATCATTGCAAGAGCTTATAAGGAGCAAGGCAGTTCATTACTAAAGGGGGTGAAGGCTCATTCTACCTGTGTTGTCACAAAATCCTGGGCAGAGTGGACAGGTGTAATATAAAATTAATATCATACTTACTGGAATTTTCTTTTCCTGGCCATCCTCCCCATCAGCATGCCCACGCTTCTTTTGTCTGGTTTTTGGGACATAGAAATTAGACTGATGTGGCTAGGACAAAATGGGGTTTATAAGCTTTAAGAACCATTTCTTCTGTCCAGGCTGTAACCAGCAAGAGAATAATCCATTCATTTTTTTAATGCTGATGGAGAGGATGGCCAGGAAAAGAAAGTATGATTCTTCAAGGGTGAAGAAGAAAAGCACACACGGGGGTTGGTGCAGTTGGAGGGGACCCACTGATATGGCTGCACCAAGGTGTTGATGCAGTCCTGTTTTCGGTAGGACAATGGAGTGTTTTTATTATGGAAACTTATTCCTTACCTTAGAGTTATACATAAATCATTTTTTTCTCATTTAGTTCTGGACCCCCAGAGGATTCTTAGCAATAATTACCTGCATGGTCAGTTATGCTCCTATTACATCAGTATTAGAGATGTATTTGCTAAAGATGTTTTGGTCCAAGATGGTAGCTGGAACATTTTGTGTCGATGGCACGTCCAAGATGTTGCTGACTGGGTGATGACAGGGAGGTCACAATGCAAGCACTGTTGATGGATTTTTGCTAGTATGAGAAAGTGATTTGGCACTGCCTATAAATATGTTTCTCTTACAACTTGCATAGGAACCAATAGCATGGTAGATAGTTCTTAATTATAGATCTTATTAATTTGCTTATTAAATTCCCTAACTTTTCAGATGTCCACTACTGCAGAAAATGACTAACCTTCTAGAAAGACATCAAAGAAGACTTACAAAGCTTATGGGACAAGTAGCTACTAGACACCACCCTGATGGTTCTGCTGTCTGGATAAAGGAATTTATGAAATCAACTATGAGATTCTTGCTATGTTGTACTCCTAGTCACAATCCATAATTATGCCTTATGCTAATATTTAACCTGTTGGTGCTAATCAGTACCCACTGAAGGGTTCAAGCAATCTGTTCCTAAAACTATGCTTGGTTTGTGCATAATTTGTTTATCTCTGCCAAAAAATAAATAAAAAGTGCAGAGCTTTTTAACTTCTTGAACCCCCCCCCTCAAAAAAAAGAAACAATCGGCAGTAAGCTATTTTCAGTGCACTAAAGTTATACGATGTTGCTGAATTTTTAAAAGCTGGAATACAATTTTAGGCTGACAAACCACTGCCAAACCAAGTATACCTATCTAACTATATGAAAATAAATAAATATATAAAAGGGACAAGAAATGAAAAATACTGTATAAATGTTAATGCTTGGCAGAAATCATTTCAAAGTATTGCGCCACTGTTTGTTTTAATTTAATGTGGAGTTTGGTAGGGTTTTAGAGGTCCATGTTGCTGCTGAGTTCTAACATCCCATAAAACAGAAATGTGTTTCATATTAATCTGCTTTGATAAATATCTCAGTTCATTAAACATTTTTCTGACTGCCTAGAAAAATGTCAGTATTAGTTTTAATAATGGTAAAAAAATATTTAAGCTGCTTTTAGTTTGACATTTAGTAAATCTATCCATTAGCATCCGGTACAGTTGATTCTTCTCATAATAGCTTTTTCCCTTTAATGTCCACTTAAGATCTATAAAACTCAATTGGATGAGCCTCTACTATGGGGGATAGCCTATAGAAGTGTTGTACATCAAATCACCAAGGACAGGTGATGTCTCAGATCAGGGCCCAGAAGTAGGAGTAGGCAGAGTATTTGTGTCCCTGTCAGAAGCACTCCTCTTCTTATCTAAGATGGAGGCTCCCTGAGCCATGGACTGACGTTATTGTGTCGCAACATGTGAGTGATGTCTTCGCACCAAAAACAGCAAGAAAATTCGAAACAAAAGTAACGTCAAGAAGTGGGTTTAATGCCCGAAAATAGGTTGCACTTCTTGCCATTCTTGAGTGCTTGTGGATTATGAATTTACTTATGCTTAGACTTTTGACCTTCTGCCTTGTTCTTGACCACACCGATTGCTGCCTGAATCTTTACCACTAGGGATGTCGCGGACTGTTCGCCTGCGAACTAATTCGCGCGAACATCGACTGTTCGCGTCCGCCGAATGTTCGCGAACGTCGCGCGACGTTCGCCAATTTGGGTTCGCCTTAGCTGGCGCTTATTTTTGACCTCTCACCCCAGACCAGCAGATACATGGCAGCCAATCAGGAAGCTCTCCCTCCTGGACCACCCCTACACCCCCTGGACCACTCTCCTTCCTGCAGCGTTTTTTCATTCTGCCTGTGTGTGCTTGGAAGAGCTAGTGTAGGGAGAGAGCTGGTTAGTGATTTGAGGAACAGTTGATAGTAACTTTGCTGGCTAGTAATCTACTTGATAACTGCTCTGTATTGTAGGGACAGAACTCTGCAGGGATTTGAGGGACATTTTAGGTTAGGTAGCTTTGCTGGCTAGTAATCTACCTTCTACTGCAGTGCTCTGTATGTAGCTGCTGTGGGCAGCTGTCCTGCTGCTGATCTCTCATCTGCTGACTGCTGCTGCCAATAGTCCTTGTAAGGACTGCTTTTATTTTCTTTTTTGTTTTTTTACTTTGCTACTATAAGAGCCCAGTGCTATTAGTCTAGCTGTGTTGGGGAGTGGGACTGGTGTGCTGCTCCTCCTAGTAGTTCACCACTACCAGCACCAACCAGAGTCAAAATTGTTACAAAGTATCTTATTTGCACATGTTAGCTGTTCTGAGCTCTTTGCCAAAAGCTAATTAAGTTAGCTGTTCAGTTCAGAGAAAAGAGGGACTTTCCAGTACAAAAGAGGGACAGGGGGTTGAGTGGTCAAAAGAGGGACAGTTGGGAGGTATGCAAGTGCCACCTAGCTGTGTGAGCTTTTTCACATTCTGTCTAAATAACAATAATAATTCTGTGTCCGTAAACATCACCTGAGTGATACAGCAGCAATAATATATTGTAATATATAATATCCGTATCCACTACTGTATACGTTGCCCTTGCAGGCATTGTTTGCCCAGTCTTTAACCAAGTGCCACCTCGCTGTGTGAGCTTTTTCACATTCCGTGTCCAGAAACATCACCTGAGTGACGTAGTGTGATTTCTGCCCTTTACAGCACAAAACGCAGCGCTGTGTCAACAATGTATTTTTCAGATACATTTTTGCCCTTGATCCCCCTCTGGCATGCCACTGTCCAGGTCGTTGCACCCTTTAAACAACTTTAAAATCATTTTTCTGGCCAGAAATGTCTTTTCTAGCTTTTAAAATTCGCCTTCCAATTGAAGTCTATGGGGTTTGCGACGTTCGCGAACCGTTCGCATTTTTGACGCAAGTTCGCGAATATGTTCGCGAACATTTTTTCCGCCGTTCGCTACATCCCTATTTACCACAATTCTTTCTTAACCCTTTGGCTACCACAAATTGGACTTTGTACGTAGTGCTTCCTCCTTGGTCCAGACTTCTCCTCTAATTGGGCCTTGAGGTCCTGACAGTCCCTTGTGTAGACTACCTTACTACCTTATTTAAAAAAAAAATTAAAGAATATTATTGTGGAAAAAAATTGCACACAAGTGAGAATTATATTGTTCCATTCATTTTCAATGAGGCTGAAAAATATCCCATGCAGTGTTGCTTGTCCATCCATTGGCCAAGTGTGTAATAGTATTTTTTTAACTTCTGATCATTTCTTTCTCAGTAAACTGATAACATAAATAACGTTTTTGGAGAATATTCCCACAAACTTCAATACAACCTTGTCAGCTTTTATTATTTTGTTTCTAGCAAAATGTTGTGTTATTTTAAAGCTGTAATTGACCTTTCAGTTAACTTTTAGTATGTTAGACATTGTTCCAAGCAATGTTTGAGTTGGTCTTCATTTTTTTAATTGGGCTACAATTTTTTAAACAAATTTATCTATTTAGGCCATCTGCTATTCATCTTCTAGTCTCTCATTAAAACCAGTGCATGGAGCTCACTTTGTTAAAACAGTTTTGATTGCATTTGAGAGAGGTTTAAAGGGATACTGTTATAAAAAAAAATTAAATAAAAAAGATAAAATTTCTCTAGGGATTTAGTTCTCCTTTAATGATATTTTAAAGAGATTTATCGTTTGTTCCCACAGTACTTTAAAGGCATACTGTCATGGGAAAACATGTTTTTTTGAAAAAGCATCAGTTAATAGTGCTGCTCCAGCAGAATTCTGCACTGAAATCCATTTCTCAAAAGAGCAAACAGATTTTTTATATTCAATTTTGAAATCTGACATGGGGCTAGACATTTTGTCAGTTTCCCAGCTGCCCCAGTCATGTGACTTGTGTCTGCACTTTAGGATGGAATTACTTTCTGGCAGGCTGTTATTTCTCCTACTTAATGTAACTGAATGTGTCTCAGTGGGACTTGGCTTTTACTATTTAGTGCTGTTCTTAGATCTTCCATGGAGCTGTTATCTTGTGTTAGGGAGCTGTTATCTTGTTACCTTCCCATTGTTCTGTTGTTAGGCTGCTGGGGGGGGAGCAACTTGCAGTACAGCAGTAAAAAGTGATTGAAGTTTATCAGAGCACAAGTCACATGACTGGGGGCAGCTGGGAAATTGACAATATGGCTAGCCTCATGTCAGATTTCAAAATTGAATATAACAAAATCTGTTTGCTCTTTTGAAAAATGGATTTCAGTGCAGAATTCTGCTGGAGCAGCACTATTAACTGATGCTTTTTAAAAAAAAACATGTTTTCCCATGACAGTATCCCTTTAAAGTACTGTGGGAACAAACTATAAATCTCTTTAAAATATCATTAAAGGAGAACTAAATCCCTAGAGAAATTTTAATATATGAAAATTGCATATAAGGACGATGCTATGTGTACTGTGGCTATTTTAGGACATCCTCGCTAGAAATGCAAGTGTGCCCTGCAATATAACTTAGGTTGTACCTTGGTTCTGCCTCACTTTTAAAGTCCATTTTACACACATCTTTACTCACCCCTCTTTCTCAGTCATCCTTCTCCAGTGATTAGCAGTCCTCCTTTATTTCTGTTTTTGGCAAAATTTCAACCACAGAAATACAATTAAACCTTATTTAAAAACAAATTCTATATTAAGGGGTTTATTTACTAAAGCCTGAAAATTTCTTACTATTTTGTTAAAACCACTTTGACTAAACTCCTTTGCACATTTTTACCATATTTATAAATAAATGAACTCAAAAAAACCTAGTGCTGGCAAAGACTTGATAAAATCATGAAAAAAATCCAAATTGTAATTTGGATTTTGCAATTTTTGAGATTTGATGCCTTAAAACTTTTGGATCTCATCCACAAACCACAAATTATTAAAATTATTGTATAAAACCCAGAGCACATCTTCCAGTTGTAAACAGGGCATCTGCCATTGACTTCTACATGAACTCAGCAGGTTTGAGATGGAGTACTTTTTTATTTAGACTTTTAGCCACATCAGGGTTTAATATATCATGAAAAATTTGAGGCCTCTGAAATTTTTTTTCCCCTTTTAAACTCCAACCAAAAAAAGTCAGACTTTAAAGGAACAGTTCAGTGTCAATATAAAAACTGGGTAAATAGGCTGTACAAATGTTTCTAATATAGATATAAAAATGCAATTATAAAAGCTGGAGTGAGCTGATAGTCTAATATAACAGAACCCAACTTCCTGCTTCCTGCTCTCTAACTCTGAGTTAGTGAATTTAAGGCGTCCACATGGGGCATTACTGTTCAGTGAGTTTGCCCCCCCTCAAGTCTCTGATTGGTTACTGCCTGGTAAACAATCAGTGGAAACCAAGAGAGCCGCAAAGCAGAAAGTAGTGTTCTGGCTATTACAGTATGTTAGACATCCAGTCACTCCAGCCTTTATAGATTAAATTTTTGTCTAACTAAATATATATATACATTTTTTATTTTGCACAGCCTATTTACACAGTTTTTGTTTTTATCTACCCTGGTTACTACATATCCAACACAGATGATCCCATTCAGCCTCTTTAGTTTAACCCTTAATGAATAGCTTAATGTTACTTAGTATCTTCATGCTATATCCCTTATTTTAATTTAATTAACCTACCTCATGTACTATCACTCAGTATTATTGTTTTGGGTCCCAACACCATAGCTACAAATCCTGCCTTGTTGCACACTGGGAACATGGTTTTGCACTGTTAAAATAAATGGATCCATAGGTCTTGACACATACCACCCATAATCAATTCAAAATTGTGTCAATTACTTAATGTGACAATTCATCAATATATGCAAAAAGTGTGATAATCTATATTAAAATTTTTAACCCCCAAAACATGCATATGTAATTACTATTCCCATTCTCTATCCTAGGCCCCAAGTTAATACAATCTCCATAGTATAGGTAATACCCATTGTGCACAAACGCTATTTAATCTAATAATGAGTGTATGTGGTTTATACCATTATTCGTTTTGATGAAAACTATACAAGAATAAAAAATAAAACATAGTAACATAGTAAGTTAGGTTGAAAAAAGAGACACATCCATCAAGTTCATCCTTTTAACTTTTTTTCTAACTTGCCAAACTGGCAGTTGATCCAGAGGAGGGCAAAAAAATAACAGACTTCTAACATTTTTTCTGACTTTACTCCAATTATAATCTGCCTGCCTGCCCATTTTGATTACACATTTTTGCCTTATCCTCACTTGTATTTGCCTGTCTATTCTCTGAAGTGGAGCAGGTTTCCTGCCCTGTCAAGGCCCAAAATTGATGCCGATGAAGACCTGTTGTTGTAGATATTCACTTATTTCAAGACTACTGCAGGTTTTAGTTGCTGTTTGTTACATTTGTGTTTGATAATTAGGATTTACAGCATGCCATTCAATATCTAGTTTTCTCTCTTTATTTTGTACCATGATTATGTGTGTGTCCTGCACGTCTGTGTGGCCCCATTTTTTTTAAGTATTAATTAACATCATTATGAGTAGAATCTTAACTAATTGAAATATGGTGGTGTTAAGGTTTCTATTAAATTGATACGAACTCCATTTATACTGTAAGCTTCCACTTCATGCATTCAGTTATTTTAATACTCACATTCTATTTTAATGTTGATGTTTTGAGCTTTATGTTTATATGCCATCTTCCATGACTTTTGCATGTTTTTGAGCTATATATTGCTGTCTTCCCTGCTTTTAACCTGTAACTGGAACCACTGACCTTTTTCTATAGTCAGACTTAATCTGTTTACATCTTTGTTATGAGCCTTAAAAAAATTTGATCAATAGCCTGTATTGCAATCCCACACAATCACTGTACTACAATTGAGGAGATCATAGATATGTAGTGACAAGTGACTTATGCTCTGTTCAAACTGTAGCTGTATTCAACCTAACCATGCTGGGTTTTACTCATCCTTGAGCTGCAGGGCATCTTTACATAAAAGCAATGGTTTCAGTGTAGGCTAAAGCTATAATCTGTTCTCTGATGAGATTGCTAATACTGTGAAGTCAAGTGTCCCTTCCTTGATGGCTTAAGGGTCTTCAGTGCAGTAACTCACACATCATCTAAAACAAATCTCCACTTGTAGATATAAAAATTTGAACAGGGTATTAGCTTTTTTATTGAAGTTTATTTTGTATAGAAATGTACAGTTTCTGGTAATAGCTAAAAACAGAAGTAAACATTTTACTTCTTCCATGAATTACAAAGTTCTATTATAAATCCCATCAAAATAAAGTTTACTTTAAATACCCTGGGAAACAAATAGCTACTTGAAATGCTGCGCTGTATCAGTTCATTATAGAAAGAATGGATAGAAGAACACAAGCACTTCCAATAAACCCATTTACATTTTGTAGTATTATATTATTTCATTATTTGTTCTTATATATACTGTATAAACACATAAGCAAAACACTTTAGGTAAGATACACAGCACTAGGGATGTAGCGAACGTCGGAAAAAAAGTTCGCGAACATATTCGCGAACTTGCGCAAAAATGCGAGCGGTTCGCGAACGGTTCGCGAACCCCATAGACTTCAATGGGAAGGCGAACTTTAACATCTAGAAAAGACATTTCTGGCCAGAAAAATGATTTTAAAGTTGTTTAAAGGGTGCAACGACCTGGACAGTGGCATGCCAGAGGGGGATCAAGGGCAAAAATGTATCTGAAAAATCTGCCTGTGTGTGCTTGGAAGAGATAGTGTAGGGGGAGAGCTGTTAGTGATTTCAGGGACAGATGATAGTAAGCTTGCTGGCTAGTAATCTGCTTGATACTGCTCTGTATTGGAGGGACAGAAGTCTGCAGGGATTTGAGGGACATTTTAGCTTAGGTAGCTTTGCTGGCTAGTAATCTACTGTTCTCTTTAAACAACTGCCATACGTTGACCTTGTAGGCATTGTTTGCCCAGTTTTTTTGGACGCAGCCACTGAAGCACAGTTGCCAGAAAAAATATGCCATATAAATGCTGAAAATAGTAATTTTTCGCCATACGTTGACCTTGTAGACATTGTTTGCCCAGTTTTTTTGGACGCAGCCACTGAAGCACAGTTGCCAGAAAAATTATGCCATATAAATGCTGAAAATATAAATTTTTTTGGTTGCAGCCACTGAAGCACAGAGGCCAGAAAAATTATGCCATATAAATGCAGAAAATATGCATTTTTTTGGTCGCAGCCACTGAAGCACAGTTGCCAGAAAAATTATGCCATATAAATGCTGAAAATATAAATTTTTTTGGTTGCAGCCACTGAAGCACAGAGGCCAGAAAAATTATGCCATATAAATGCAGAAAATATGCATTTTTTTGGTCGCAGCCACTGAAGCACAGTTGCCAGAAAAAATATGCCATATAAATGCTGAAAATAGTCATTTTTTGCCATATACGTTGAGTCAACGTATGGCAAAAAATTACTATTTTCAGCATTTATATGGCATATTTTTTCTGGCCTCTGTGCTTCAGTGGCTGCGGCCAAAAAAACTGGGCAAACAATGCCTACAAGGTCAACGTCGTTGACCTTGTAGGCATTGTTTGCCCAGTTTTTTTGGCCGCAGCCACTGAAGCACAGAGGCCAGAAAAAATATGCCATATAAATTCTGAAAATAGTAATTTTTTTGGTCGCAGCCACTGAAGCACAGTTGCCAGAAAAATTATGCCATATAAATGCTGAAAATATAAATTTTTTTGGTTGCAGCCACTGAAGCACAGAGGCCAGAAAAATTATGCCATATAAATGCTGAAAATATAAATTTTTTTGGTTGCAGCCACTGAAGCACAGAGGCCAGAAAAATTATGCCATATAAATGCAGAAAATATGCATTTTTTTGGTCGCAGCCACTGAAGCACAGTTGCCAGAAAAATTATGCCATATAAATGCAGAAAATATGCATTTTTTTGGACGCAGCCACTGAAGCACAGTTGCCAGAAAAAATATGCCATATAAATGCTGAAAATAGTCATTTTTTGCCATACGTTGACCTTGTAGACATTGTTTGCCCAGTTTTTTTGGTTGCAGCCACTGAAGCACAGAAGCCAGAAAAAATTAAACCAGTAGGGTTTGCACCCTAGTTTGTAACGGTGGCGGAGGGAGGAGGAGGACGCTAAAGGACAGCTGTGTGTGGAGTCATGAGGCTTGAAGAGAAGGACAGCTGCATAGAAGTCAGAACAAGTCTTCCGGCGTGCAGTAACCCTCCGAGATCCACCCCTCATTCATTTTAATAAAGGTCAGGTAATCGACACTTTTGTGACCTAGGCGAGTTCTCTTCTCAGTTACAATCCCTCCTGCTGCACTGAAGGTCCTTTCTGAGAGCACACTTGAGGCTGGGCAAGACAAGAGGTTCATGGCAAATTGTGACAGCTCTGGCCACAGATCAAGCCTGCGCACCCAGTAGTCCAGGGGTTCATCGCTCCTCAGAGTGTCGATATCTGCAGTTAATGCCAGGTAGTCCGCTACCTGCCGGTCGAGGCGTTCTTTGAGGGTGGATCCAGAAGGGTTGTGGCGCTGCCTTGGACAGAAAAACATTTGCATGTCTGACGTTACAGACTGGCCAAAGGGCTTTGTCCTTGCAGGTGTGCTCGTGGCAGGATTACTGGCACCTCTGCCCCTGGAATGTTGATGAGTTCCTGAAGTGACATCACCCTTAAAAGCATTGTACAACATGTTTTGCAGGCTGGTTTGTAAATGCCGCATCTTTTCGGACTTGTGGTATGTTGGTAACATTTCTGACACTTTATGCTTGTACCGAGGGTCTAGTAGCGTTGCGACCCAGTACAGGTCCTTCTCCTTAAGCCTCTTGATACGGGGGTCCTTCAACAGGCATGACAGCATGAAAGACCCCATTCTCACAAGGTTGGATGCAGAGCTATCCATCTCCGCTTCCTCATTATCAAGGACTGCATCATCCACGGTCTCCTCCCCCCAGCCACGTACAAGACCAGGGGTCCCCAAAAGGTCACCACTAGCCCCCTGGGAAGCCTGCTCCTGTTGGTCCTCCTCCTCCTCCTCCACAAAGCCACCTTCCTCCTCTGACTCCACTTCTGGCACCTCTCCCTGCGTTGCAGCAGGTGCCTGGGTTCGTTCTGGTGATTCCGACCAGAAATCGTGCGCTTCCAGCTCCTCGTCACGCTGGTCTACAGCCTCATCTGTCACTCGTCGCACGGCACGCTCCAGGAAGAAAGCGAAGGGTATTAGGTCGCTGATGGTGCCTTCGGTGCGACTGACCATATTTGTCACCTCTTCAAAAGGTCGCATGAGCCTGCAGGCATCGCGCATAAGCACCCAGTAACGGGGGAAAAAAATCCCCAGCTGTGCAGATCCAGTCCTACCACCCAGTTCAAAAAGGTACTCGTTGACGGCCCTTTGTTGTTGCAGCAGACGTTCCAACATAAGGAGCGTTGAATTCCAGCGAGTCTGGCTGTCAGAAATCAAACGCCTGACTGGCATGTTGTAGCGCTGCTGAATGTCAGCAAGGCGTGCCATGGCTGTGTAAGAACGTCTGAAATGGGCCGACACCTTTCTGGACTGGGTGAGAACGTCCTGGAATCCTGGGTACTTGGAGACAAAACGTTGGACTATTAAATTTAACACATGTGCCATGCAGGGCACATGTGTTAAATTGCCTAGTCTCAACGCTGCCAACAGATTGCTTCCATTGTCACACACCACTTTTCCGATCTGCAGTTGGTGTGGGGTCAGCCACCGATCGGCCTGTGACTGCAGAGATGACAGGAGTACAGATCCGGTATGGTTTTTGCTTTCCAGGCACGTCATCCCCAAGACAGCGTGACAACGGCGTACCTGGCACGTCGAATAGCCTAGGGGGAGCTGGGGGTGCACAGGTGTGGAGGAGGAGAAGGAGGACCCAGCAGCAGAGTAAGAAGAAGAAGAAGACGAGGTAGAGAGCGATGGAGGAGTAGAGGTGGTGGCAGAACCGCGTGCAATCCGTGGTGGTGACACCAACTCCACTGTTGTTGTTGAGCTACCCATTCCCTGCTTCCCAGCCATTACCAAGTTCACCCAGTGGGCAGTGTAGGTGACATACCTGCCCTGACCATGCTTGGAGGACCATGCGTCAGTAGTCATATGGACCTTTGGCCCAACACTAAGTGACAGAGATGCGGTAACTTGGCTCTGCACATGTTGGTACAGGTGTGGTATTCCCTTTTTAGAAAAAAAATTGCGGCTGGGTACCTTCCACTGCGGTGTCCCAATTGCTACAAATTTGCGGAAGGCCTCAGAGTCCACCAGCTGGTATGGTAAAAGCTGGCGGGCTAAGAGTGCAGACAAGCCAGCTGTCAGACGCCGGGCAAGGGGGTGACAGTCAGACATTGGCTTCTTACGCTCAAACATGGCCTTCACAGAAACTTGGCTGGTGGCAGATGACTGGGAATGGGAACAGGTGGTCAAGGTGGAAGGCGGAGTGGAGGGTGGTTCAGACGGGTCAAGGAGAGCAGAGGTAGAGCAGTAAGATGCTGGACCAGAAGGAGTGTGGCTTTTAGTTTGCCTGTTGCCTTTGAGGTGTTGCTCCCAAAGTGCTTTGTGCTTGCCGCTCATGTGCCTTCGCATAGAAGTTGTACCTATGTGGCTGTTGGGCTTACCAAGGCTCAGTTTCTGACTGCACTCATTGCAAATTACAATGCTTTTGTCAGAGGCACACACATTAAAAAAATCCCACACTGCTGACTTTTTGGAAGTGTGCGATCTGGCGGTAACAGTAGAAGTTGGCGGAGTTGGCGGTATTGGCGGCAATGGCGGGTGCGTTGGCCGGCTGAACACAGGTGCCGATACATGTTGTTGCCCTACTGATCCCTGCGGGCTGTCCTCCCTGCTTCTTCTAAGTCTTATTCTCCTACTGCCTCTCTGACTCTCCGTCTCTCCATCTGAACTACCCTCCTCTTGCTCTCTTCTACTAGGCACCCACAAAACATCAATCTCCTCATCATCATTCTCCTCAGATGCATCAATTTCTTCTGACACATCACAGAAGGAAGCAGCAGCGGGGACCTCCTCCTCATCACTCATTATGTCCATCTCTATCGTGTTCTCTGCCAGAATTAAATCTGGTGTAAGGTCCTCATCTCCTTCATCTTCTTCTGGCAATAATGGTTGCGCATTACTCAGTTCAAGAAACTCATGGGAAAATAACTCCTCTGACCCCAGTGAAGAAGGGGCACCGGTGGTGGAGGAAGTGTTACGTGGGGTGGCCATAGCAGTGGAGGATGAGGAGGATGTTGTGGTAAAGTTAGAAACGGTAGAGGATGGGGTGTGCTGTGTAAGCCAGTCAACTACCTCTTCAGCATTTTGGGAGTTCAGGGTCATTGGCTTTTTAAAACTGGGCAATTTGCTAGGGCCACAGGATTGCATAGCAGCACGGCCCCTAGCACGGCCTCTGCGTGGCGGCCTGCCTTTGCCTGGCATTATTTTTAAAAAAACAACAACAACAACAAAAACTCAGTTGGTTTTTCTGGAAACGATAATACACACAGCTAGATGGCGGGTTGAAGAAAACAGTGTGCAAATAATGCCTACAAGGTCAACGTATACACTGCTACAGCGGTGGATACGGATTACGTAAAATATATTATGGCTGCTTGAAAAAAGTCACTCCGGTGTTTTTTCTGGAGACGGTAATATTATGGATATTTAGACAGAATGTGAACAAGGTCACACAGCTAGATGGCGGGTTGAAGAAAACAGTGTGCAAATAATGCCTACAAGGTCAACGTATACACTACTACAGCGGTGGATACGGATTACGTAAAATATATGAATGCTGCTTGAAAAAAAGTAACTCAAGTGGTTTTTCTAGAGACGATAATATTATGGATATTTAGACAGAATGTGAACAAGGTCACACAGCTAGATGGCGGGTTGAAGAAAACACTGTGCAAATAATGCCTACAAGGTCAACGTATACACTACTACAGCGGTGGATACGGATTACGTAAAATATATGAATGCTGCTTGAAAAAAAGTAACTCAAGTGGTTTTTCTAGAGACGGTAATATTATGGATATTTAGACAGAATGTGAACAATGTCACACAGCTAGATGGCGGGTTGAAGAAAACAGTGTGCAAATAATGCCTACAAGGTCAACGTATACACTACTACAGCGGTGGATACGGATTACGTAAAATATATGAATGCTGCTTGAAAAAAAGTAACTCAAGTGGTTTTTCTAGAGACAATAATATTATGGATATTTAGACAGAATGTGAACAAGGTCACACAGCTAGATGGCGGGTTGAAGAAAACAGTGTGCAAATAATGCCTACAAGGTCAACGTATACACTACTACAGCGGTGGATACGGATTACGTAAAATATATGAATGCTGCTTGAAAAAAAGTAACTCAAGTGGTTTTTCTAGAGACGATAATATTATGGATATTTAGACAGAATGTGAACAAGGTCACACAGCTAGATGGCGGGTTGAAGAAAACAGTGGCAAATAATGCCTACAAGGTCAACGTATACACTACTACAGCGGTGGATACGGATTACGTAAAATATATGAATGCTGCTTGAAAAAAAGTAACTCAAGTGGTTTTTCTAGAGACGGTAATATTATGGATATTTAGACAGAATGTGAACAATGTCACACAGCTAGATGGCGGGTTGAAGAAAACAGTGTGCAAATAATGCCTACAAGGTCAACGTATACACTACTACAGCGGTGGATACGGATTACGTAAAATATATGAATGCTGCTTGAAAAAAAGTAACTCAAGTGGTTTTTCTAGAGACGATAATATTATGGATATTTAGACAGAATGTGAACAAGGTCACACAGCTAGATGGCGGGTTGAAGAAAACAGTGTGCAAATAATGCCTACAAGGTCAACGTATACACTACTACAGCGGTGGATACGGATTACGTAAAATATATGAATGCTGCTTGAAAAAAAGTAACTCAAGTGGTTTTTCTAGAGACGGTAATATTATGGATATTTAGACAGAATGTGAACAATGTCACACAGCTAGATGGCGGGTTGAAGAAAACAGTGTGCAAATAATGCCTACAAGGTCAACGTATACACTACTACAGCGGTGGATACGGATTACGTAAAATATATTATGGCTGCTTGAAAAAAGTCACTCCGGTGTTTTTTCTGGAGACGGTAATATTATGGATATTTAGACAGAATGTGAACAAGGTCACACAGCTAGATGGCGGGTTGAAGAAAACAGTGTGCAAATAATGCCTACAAGGTCAACGTATACACTACTACAGCGGTGGATACGGATTACGTAAAATATATTATGGCTGCTTGAAAAAAGTCACTCCGGTGTTTTTTCTGGAGACGGTAATATTATGGATATTTAGACAGAATGTGAACAAGGTCACACAGCTAGATGGCGGGTTGAAGAAAACACTGTGCAAATAATGCCTACAAGGTCAACGTATACACTACTACAGCGGTGGATACGGATTACGTAAAATATATTATGGCTGCTTGAAAAAAGTCACTCCGGTGTTTTTTCTGGAGACGGTAATATTATGGATATTTAGACAGAATGTGAACAAGGTCACACAGCTAGATGGCGGGTTGAAGAAAACAGTGTGCAAATAATGCCTACAAGGTCAACGTATACACTACTACAGCGGTGGATACGGATTACGTAAAATATATTATGGCTGCTTGAAAAAAGTCACTCCGGTGTTTTTTCTGGAGACGGTAATATTATGGATATTTAGACAGAATGTGAACAAGGTCACACAGCTAGATGGCGGGTTGAAGAAAACAGTGTGCAAATAATGCCTACAAGGTCAACGTATACACTACTACAGCGGTGGATACGGATTACGTAAAATATATTATGGCTGCTTGAAAAAAGTCACTCCGGTGTTTTTTCTGGAGACGGTAATATTATGGATATTTAGACAGAATGTGAACAAGGTCACACAGCTAGATGGCGGGTTGAAGAAAACAGTGTGCAAATAATGCCTACAGGGCAAATAATGCCTAAAAGGTCAACTTATACACTACTACAGCGGTAGTAAAATAAAAAAAAGTAAAAAAAAAAAAAAATGAATATTAAAAAAAAAAAATTAAAGTTGGTGCTGCTGAACTACTAGGAGCAGCAGATTAGCGCACCAGTCCCACTCCCCAACACTGCTAGACTAATAGCACTGGGCTCTTATAGTAGTAGTAGTAGTAGTAGTAGTAAAACAACAAAAAAATAAATAAAAGCAGTCCTTACAAGGACTACTGTTATTGCAGCAGTCAGCAGATGAGATCAGAAGCAGGACAGCTGCCCACTGCAGCTACATACAGAGCACTGCAGTAGAAGGTAGATTACTAGCCAGCAAAGCTACCTAAGCTTAAATGTCCCTCAAACCCCTGCAGACTTCTGTCCCTCCAATAACAGAGCAGTATCAAAACGATTACTAGCCAGCAAACTTTCAACTGTCCCTGAAATCACTAACAGGCAGCAGCTCTCTCCCTACACTATCTCTTCAGCACACACAGGCAGAGTGAAAAAACGCTGCAGGGCTTCGGTTTTTATAGGGAAGGGGAGTGGTCCAGGGGAGAGCTTCCTGATTGGCTGCCATGTACCTGCTGGTCTGGGGTGAGAGGGCAAAAAAAAGCGCCAACAATGGCGAACCCAAAATGGCGAACGTCGCGCGACGTTCGCGAACTTCCGGCGAGCGCGAACACCCGATGTTCGCGCGAACATGTTCGCGCGAACAGGTTCGCCGGCGAACAGTTCGCGACATCTCTACACAGCACTTGTACGTGTATATCATCTGTACCATTAAATACATTTACACAATTATGTTACAATCTTTCTTTGAAACAGGTGGGAAAATCAAAAGACAAGAAATGCATTCATGCAGGGAGCTACTTAATCCACCAAGATGAATATGGGACATCTGCATTCATCATACAAATTTTTTTCACTACAATTAAAGATGTACTCATAGAGAACAATTGTATCCAATGGCTATTTAATTATACAATGGCGTACAGTGGCTGTATATGTTTGGTATATATTAAAGTCAGATGACGAGTCACCATACAGAGAGGAGGTGCAGCGGTTAACAGACTGGTGCAGAGCCAACAACCTGTCTCTCAATGTAGACAAAACAAAGGAGATAGTTGTTGACTTTAGGAAGACTAGGAGTGCCTTTTTTACTTCAGTCCACAATTCCAATTGGAATGAAAAATGTCCCGAAATTTGCAAAAAACATTGCGAAGAGAAAATTTGTACAAAAGTTTTGCTAAAAAGCAAGTTATGCTTATAAACAAGAGAGGAACTGGCCATTTCTAGGCCTACCACAAAAGCAATCATGATCACATGTCAATATTGTATGGAAGGAATGCCCAGTATTCTTACCACTAGCCATACATATAATGTAACTATCTTGGGCTCAGAAATTCTGTTATCTGAAAAGAAACAAATAAGGCATCAATTTCAAGGAAGATTTGGTTACAAAGGTATCAGAAAATCTTATTAGAAATGGTTATACTTAGTATAGATAATGAATGAAACAGTGTAACTATTTATAAAAAGCATTTAACACTCCAACTATCATTCATGCCTTTTGGGTAAAGTGTGTCTAGCTTTTTGATCCAGTATACCACCTCTGTGCATTGGGCTAATCACTTCAAGTATGGCCCATCTTAACTGGGACTGGTTATGGTTAGCAGTATTAAAATGTCTGGATACCGTAGTGTTGGTGGCTGTTCCTTTTTTAAAATTCCGTATATTCCCTTTATGCTCCTTAATGCGGGTTTTCACTGGTTTGGCCAATGTATGCAAGCCCACAGGGACATTTTAACACATAAATCACATTGCTTGTATCGCATGTGGCAAAGTGGTTTAACTTAACTGGAGTACAATTTGTGGGGTGTCACAAGGTTTCTCCTTTAATAATAGAGGAGCAGCAAATGCAGTTTAAGCAGGCAAATGTCCCCACTTTTGGTTGGCCTAGGAATCTCTGGGTACCTTTTATTCGGGGCGGATTAACCTCTGATGGGCATAGTATATCTTGGAGGCTCCTTCCTTTATTGTAACTGAATATTGGGGTTTTGTCAGTATACTCCTTAATGTTTTTTCTTGTTGTAGCAAAGGCCAGTACTTATGAATGATACATTCTATTTCTTTGCTCTAAGCACTGTATTGGTTTACAAAAGGGAACATAACAGAATTTCAGAGCCCAAGATATTTACAGTATATGTATGGTAACAATACTGGGCATTCCTTCCATACAATATTGACATGTGATCATGATTGCTTTTGTGGTAGGCCTAGAAATGGGCAGTTCCTCTCTTGTTCATAAGCATAACTTGCATTTTAGCAAAACTTTTGTACAAATGTTCTCTTCGCAATGTTTTTTGCAAATTTCGGGACATTTTTCATTGCAATTGGAATTGTGGACTGAAGTAAAAAAGACTCTTTGTATTTTTCATTACTCATATTATGAGCACTTACAAGATGACATCAGCACCGTACCACGGTTGATTGACACAATGTTTATGACCTCACTTCCTGTCTTACACCTTATAATGCTTGTTCACCTAATGACTTGTACACTTGATAAAGGGCTTCTGGCCTGAAAGATGTTGTGTGCAATAAAGAGCACTTAGCAGCAAGTTCTGCCTTTTTTCCTGCTTTCTCTCAGTTCTCTAACTAATTGGTTCAATTCCTACACCTGGAGAGGGGGTGCCTTACTGAGATCGAGATCACAGCTGCCAAATCCCCAGTCATTTCAACAATTGTTCAGAGTCAATTCACTAGCATTATGGCCTGCAGGGACTTTGCCGATTTCGCTAGCGAAGGAGATAGGCGGTACCATTGCTTTGCACTCTAACACCAGGCAAATTCTCGCTCTGGCGAATGGACGTAACTCCACAAATTCACTAAGATGCAGATTTTACTGAACATTACCTCATTCGCCAGAATTGACAGCTCAGACCAGGCGAAGCTCAGCTCAGACCAGGCGAAGTGGAGGACTTCCTCAATTTTTATTAAAAGGGGCATAGATTTGTGGGAGGGGGGTTATTCTTACACTGTACAGAGCATATGAAGGGCCCCATCTAGAATATGCCGTACAGTTGTTGTCTCCAGCGCTCCAACAGGACATTATTATTATTGAAGGTACAGAAAAAGCAACTACTTCAATAAAATATTTGAAAAATAACAACAGAAGAAGCAACTAAGCTGGTAAAGGTACAGAGAATCTTAGCTATGAGAAAAGACTGGCCAAGTTAAGGTTGTTGATGCCGGAGAAGAGGCGCTTAAGGGGTGATAATTATGTATAAAAATGTAGGGACCTTAAGGGGTTAAGGGCCCCTCCCCTCCCTGCCTCATGGCCTGAGATACGGGTTTTCTGCCTGAATTTTCCAGGGACAGAGCCTTTGGATTGGTGCAGGCAGCATGGCTGATCCCAAAAGGAACCACACGGTGGTACTGTGCAACCATATATAAAGGGGATGCCATGTGCTCTGTCAGCCATTACAGTTTCAGGTTACAGTGACTGATGTTATCTGCTGCAGATCTTTGTTTTACTTTGGGATAGTGACAACACCGGCAAAATGTAGGCTTTCAGTGGAGTGCAATAGGTCTGCCAAAGGCTGGGCAGGATCCTCCAGTGCCTGGATAACTAAACTAAGATGGTTTGGAGTTTGGATGCCGGATTTCTGTATTCACCTTTGGAGATGGGTGAGAGATGCAGTTCAGCATGGATGTCGTTTTGTGCTCACATTATAGCGTTGGGAGCTGGATAAGTCTGGATGCCTGCTTCATCTCTATGTGAGTCTGCCTGTAATGGTAGAGAAAGAGGATCTAGCATCTGTGTGAATCCCAAGGTTGAGTTGTGCCTAAGGGAGGGTAGAAAAAGAATAAGGATCCAGCGATCTCCTGTTTATGGAAACAGGCTGTTTGTGAGCCTGCCACGTGGGAGCAACACTTTCCTGTGGGAAAGCATGTGGGCAGGTAGTGCTACCTAGAACTGTACTCTTTTGGGGACAAGGGATGGAACTCTTGGGCTGCCAAAAGGAGTGGTGCAGGACTTTGCCTGGCGGAGAATCACAAGGACTGGAATGCAACATGTTCTAGGGTAGTGGGTCATGCTTTAAATGCATTTGTGTGTGAAACGTTACCTTTTACTTCCCCTTTAATATTACACTTATTTTATATAAAGTTATATTGTTATATAATAAAGTGTGTGAGTGATTTATTTCCTAATGGGAATATCCTCAGGAGTATTCCAGGACCCCATTAGGTGGAGGCACTGCCAGAGAAGAGTTTTCCCAGTACCTTTCACCTTGCAAAGGGAATTCAGGACCCAAGTTGGTAAGCTGGTACAACCTTGGCACCAGGGGGGTCACCAAGAGGGTGTTACAAATATATAAGGAGATCATATAATAATCTCTTTATTACTTTATTTGCCAGTAGGTCCTTCCTGTTGACACAAGGTCACCCATTCTAATTAGAAAAAAGGAGGTTCTGTCTAAATATTCGGAAGGAGTTTTTTACAGTGAGAGCTGTGAAGATGTTGAATTCTCTCCCTGAATCAGTTGTACTGGCTGATACATTAGATAGCTTTAAGAAGGGGTTGTATGGCTTTTTAGCAAGTGAGGGAATACAGGTATATGAAAGATAGCTCATACTACAAGTTGGTCCAGGGACTAGTCCAATTGCCATCTTGGAGTCAGGAAGGAATTATTTCGCCCATGTATTACAAAACTTCCTTAGTCATAAAAATATTGAAAGAAGAATTTGATAACAGAAAAGAACCAGTGAGCTCATCTGCTTTGGCCATTAAAGTGACTCAGACACTGTTAAGGACTGCATATTTTTGTATTCAGAATTTTGTGTTGAAATGTATTCCGAAGCTTCCATTGTTTTCTGACACAGTGGGTAGCTCTGCAGCCACAGCAATGCAAAAGCTTTGTTTTGTTGTCTTGTATTTTTTAGGATAGAAGATGACTCATCAAAAACTGGTTGATAACACTATGTTTGTTAATATCAGATTTAAAGAGATACTGACACCAGAAAATAACCTTTTTTCATAACACTGTCTTTGAATGCTTACAATTTTGCCATAAAAATATTTGCCTTAAGCTTTTACATTACCTATCTGATGCCCCATGTTCCTCTATGAGGGGGCTGCCATATTTGTGCAGCAGTAGTCCATTAGCATTAACCGACAGGTTGAGTAAGGACAGTCAGGTTGGCAAAACAGTCAGGGTAAGGAACTTCAAGTAACAATTACTTAAAAAAGCAGCAACTATATGTACATTTTAAGGTAGATTAATATTGTGAAAATAATTTTTTTAGTGTCAGTATCACTTTATGATATTTAGCATAATATGAGAAATTAAATTGCTTGCTATATGAGTAATTTAATAACATAAGTTTAAAGTACCCTAGAACAGGAAGGCCCAGATTTTACAGATGTGGGGTCTATGTATTATTTTTTATTAGAGGAAAAGTTTACTCTTACACCAATGAATAAATACTCAGACTCTGCAGTCACGCAAGGTATCGATTAGTTATAACTCTATAATATCTTTTTCAATGAACTTGAATCCTCACAAGACAAACGGCACCTTTAATCATAAGTAATTTAATAGGGAGTAACGAACTCCCAATCTTTAGTTCAACTGGCTATTGACCGTGTGGGTTAAACTGGAATAAAATAACGGACAATACCAAGTGTAAAGGTTCTTATTATAATTAATTGTTAAAGGTGTTTGAAGGTGAATACGGCATATGAATTGTCATATTCTGCAGAGAAGAGTCAGTTTCACTAGACTTTAAACAATAAGCAACTTTGTAACGTGTTAATCTGGTGTTATCAGTTAATTTCAAAGATTGTCAACATAGTTTCTGTTTGGGTTATTGTAACAATTAAGGTTTCCTTTAAATTGCATAACAAACTGAAACTAATCGTGGAGAGAGGTGGATGAAATACAGAGGTGTAGTGTTGATACAGTTACTAAACAAGGTTCTTTTTTTCTTTTCTTTATTGGGTCTATGTATTACACTGTCACAGAAATATAATTGACAAGCGGACTTCAATTGACATTTAGCAATGTAAAATGTATATGAAATATAAAGTAAGAAAGTAATACTTATCTAGCAGTTACTGTTTTTTTTTTAAAGTTATGAAGAAATTAAAACTAGGCCCGGAACTAGGGGTAGGCAGAAAAGGTACCTGCCTAGGCCACAACAATAGGGGGGACGCAGGGCAGGCACCTGCGCAAGGGTCTTGCATACCCCTAGTCTGTGTTTGCTCTGGTGCTCTATCTCCTCCCCTCTGTTGCTCTCCTATTTCTTTCTCCTCTGTCACTCACCCATCTCTTTCCCCCACCCTCTGTCACTTTATCCTCTCCTGCTCTCCCCTCTCTCCCTTGCACTCCCCTCTGCCACTCTCCCCTCCCCTGTTCGTCCTTGGCCCGGCCCTGGATTAAAACATCTATAATGGATGAATATAGCATAAAACTTAGATGCTTGCTCTTGGTGAAGTTTGTTGATTTCAGTTTTTAGAAGAATATACCACATGTAACAAGAAATTTCTGCTCCACTGGAAAAAAAAATAATTACATTATCATCATGTTAAACATGCAAGGGATATTAGTTCACTCTCAGTGGTTCACAAATCTTGGCTTAAACCCTACAGCTTATGGGCTATTTGTATGAGAGTAGGGTAAGAGTCTGAATAAACAAGATATTTAAATTAAATTGCTTTTGTGTGTAATAAGCTTTGAATAACGAGTTTTTCCTTGGGGGTGGTCAAACTGATGCGTGTTAATTAAAATGTGAAGCCAAAAATTTGTGACATTTCCTTATTTCTAAAAGAGCGAAATTAAAGTGTTGCTAAAGACAGCATTAAAAGTTGAGAACAAAATGCTGTAGCAGGAAATTAAAACAACATTGTTTTAACTAAAACAAGGAAAGAGGAATAATGTGCAGTTGCCCAGATTTGAACAAATTCTGAGAAACAACTAATTAAAATATCAGAATATTTATTTTTACATTTTTATTAAAATTATCAGGTTACAGAATAAAGGTACAGATTTGCAGGGAAATGCTTAAAGGGACAGTTCAGTGTGAAAATAAAAACTGTGTAAATAGATAGGCTGTGCAAAATAAATAATGTGTCTAATATAGTTAGTTTGCCAAATATGTAATATATAAAGGCTGGAGTGAACAGATGTCTAATAAAACAGCCAGAATCCAACTTCCTGCTTTTCAGCTCTATAACTCTGAGTTAGTCAGTGACTTGAAGGGGGGCCACATGGGACATTTCTGTTCAGTGAGTTTGCAATTGATCCTCAGCATTCAGCTCAGATTCAAAAGCAACAGATATGACCCACGTGCCCCCCCCCTCAAGTCTCTGATTGGTTACTGCCTGGTAGCCTGGGTAACCAGTCAGTGTAAACCAAGAGAGCTGAAAAGCAGGAAGTAGTGTTCAGACTGATATGTTATACATTAAATCACTCCCGCCTTTATACATTACATTTTTGGCTAACTAACTATATAAGAAACATTTTTTATTTTGCACAGCCTATCTATTTACCCAGTTTTTATTTTTACACTGAACAATTCCTTTAAAATAACAGTTTACTATATGCTAATACCAACAGCTGCTTTATCTTTTGTCTCTTCTTTGAGAGAGGAATGGAGGGAGAAAAGGGGGAGGGGGGAACATTTCTAAAAATCATAGATGCACTTTGCAATACATATTACTACAATATTTGATTGTTTGCTAAAAAATAAATAATTGAACTGTATATTTGAATGACAATGCAAAAATTTGTACAGTGTGGAAATTGTACTTGTTTTATATATTTTTAAATGCTGAAGGTAGACCTTTCACATTTTAAATGTAATAACAATGAGGGTACTTTCATTTCATAAGAACTGTAAAAATGTATCAGCATAACATGCACTATGCCTTTACATTGTTTTAATGCTTAGGCATGCTGTACAACTTCCTATTTACATGAGGCGCTGTCTTTTGCAACCTTTGTGGTTTATGGGTATTATGCATCCCGTTGACTGTACTGATTTGTCAGTGATAAAGATACACCAGATACACAAACAGTTGCATCACAATTATTATCTTTATGGAAACTGAACACAGCAAAATCCAGGTGCATTTTCGTGCTGATTCCTCACTTACTTTTTTGAGGTGAGGAGAGGTGAGGTGGAGGAGGACTTTCAAAAAGCAAGGAGTGATTTTGCCAAAAAATGGCTGCATTGAGGAGGAGGGGGAATACATCTCCAGCCCGGAGGAGGTGGCGCGTAGCACTGGATCCCTCACTATGTGGGATCTGAGTGGCCGCAGGAGGGGGAGAGAGAGGGAGATGGAGATGGAGGCAGTCTGGGGAATGACGGGAAGGGTTCCTGGGGGGAGGAAGAGGAGGGGGAGGCCACAGGGAGAGGGTCCCAGATCAGGGGGAAGGAGAGCAATGGAGATAGGGGTCTGAGGGCAGTGGAGATAGGGGGCACAGGGTCAGGGAGATAGGGGTTCCCAGGGCAGGGGAGATATGGGGTCTCGGAGCAGGAGAGATAGGGGGTCCTGGAGCAGGGAGGAGGAGTGCAGGGAGGTGGTCCCACAAGGCAGGGAGGGTGAAAAGCAGTGAGGAGGAGGAGGGGGCCAGGGTGGGGGGGTCTCACAGATCATGGAGGGGATCCAACAGGGCAGGGAGGGGGTCCCACCGGGCAGGGAGGGTGGGAAGCAGTGAGGACGAGGAGGGGGCCAGGGTAGGGAGGGGGTCCCACAGGGCAGGGAGGGTGGGAAGTAGTGAGGAGGAGGAGGCCAGGCTATGGAGGGGGCCAGGGAAGGGAGGGGATCCCACAGGGCAGTGAGGGTGGGAAGCAGTGAGGAAGAAGAGGAGCGGCCCACAGCAAGGAGGGAGGCACAAAGACCATGGAGGGTGGTCCAGGACAGTGAGGAGGAGGACCTGGCCCTGATAAGGAGGAGGCCCAAAGACCATGAAGGATGGCCCAGGACAGCGAGGAGGAGGAGCCAGCCACGTCAAGGAGGGTAGCTCAAAGACCACAGAGGGTGGCCCAGGACAGTGAGGAGCAGGAGCCAACCAGGGAAAGGAGGTAGGTCCACAGGAGGCATGAGGAGGAGCCCAGTGGGTCACAAAGGAAGAGAGAGAAGGAGGAGGATGACAAAGGAGATGAGGACCCCAGCACTAAACTGGGCCCCTGCTTTTCCAGTTACAAGAATGAAGCACTGGTGAATGAAGTCCTAGCACGATGGCATGTGCTGTTTGGAGTCAGTAAAATTGCATAAATGCTGCCAGACGACAACAAATCTGGCAGCAGGTAACGGACAAAATCAACACTGTAAGCTCTGTATGCAGGGATCAGCAGCAGTGTACAAGCGTTTCAATGACCTGATTTGATGGATTAGGGCAAAGTTAGCTACCAGGAGAGCTAAAGCCCAGAAGACTGGCAGAGGGCCTGTCCCTCCACTCAGGTTGAAGCCTTATGAGCTCCGGCTTCTTGACACAATGGGCAAAGAAGTGTGTGAAGGTTTGGAATGAGAATACTGTCTGGAAAAGTAAGTACACTTTTATAGAAAAAAAATATCTTACTCCTTTTTTCTAGATCCCCATCATTTGGATAAATGTATAATTTAACCTTTAGCATTTCACTCCTTTGGGAAAATATTGATCCTGTTTTGCACTTGAGGAGTTCCTTGCGTTTTTCTTTACAACATTGCAGTTTGTTTATGTACTAGTTATTTATGTGCAGCTATAACATATCTACAAAATGGTAAGCATTTATTTATTACCCATTTCCCCACTATAGCAGGGCAACCCTTTTGAAATAAAAAATAACAAAAGTTGTATAAAGGTGATACCTTTATTGGCTAACTAATATAATCATAGAAAGCTTTCAGAACAGTTCCTTTTTAGTTCCCTTTTCAAGCTGATTACAATGAAGCTGTAGTGTTCTCTGGTATATATACAACATTCAGTTCATAGGTCAAATGACCAACAAAAAGGAATATCAATCTATGTGTAAGGTGTCAAAAGTCAATTACAAGGGGATCTGCAAGAGACAAGCAGATAAGGTACAAGATAATGTGGGTCAAAGAGGATGAGTATAAATTAGGACAGCAACTTTAGCACAAATGTTTAGAAACTGCATTAACTTCAATCTGCAAACGTGAAGTGTCAAGCAACACATGCAGAGCCTAGAGCAACTGTATTGTCATATATTACATTATCTTCTGCTCTCATTATTGCAAATAATGCCTTTGTGTCCCGTATTTAATGTTAACCATTCCATCTCCCTTGCTTTGCCATTACAGATTGAAGTTTAACAATTCCATCTCCCTTGCTCTTCCATTACAGATTGAAATGTAACCATTCCATCTCCCTTGCTCTGCCATTACATTTGAGTTAATATTTGTAATGAGAATTAAAGTAGTTTGTGTGTGGGGGGTCTCTACACCAGGCTACTAGCCAACTACACTTGCAATTCCATATGATTCTGTTTTAAATACCTTTTTTCTGTATTTATTCTCAATTGTAGCCCCGGGTAGGACAGAGACCAGGACCGGGACCAGAATGAAGCCCTCAGCAACCCCAGGAAGAGGGTGAGGCTAAAGATAGTCATGAAGCCCTGGAAGCTCAAGGTACACACATGTTCAATGTTTTTGGCCTATGTAGTGGCTTATCCAACGTATTTAGAGCATAACTAATATCATACTATATTTCACATTACAGAACACTGAGTTGAAAACCGCACCTAGTCATTAGCCATTGTTCCTGTGGTGCCCCCAGACATAAAATCATAATCCCTTCCTTTATTTGTCTCTCTATGTGACCAAAGATGCAAACCACATTTACTTACTACCTTATTCAGGTTTATATTTTATTGGGAGGGTGGTGCCTCAATGTTAATGTGTTCAATGTTAATTAAAAGCTGTAGCTTTTCAGATAAATTATTTCTTAGAATTGTTCCTTATTTTAATTTCATTGGTGCCCTTTAAACAATCAATAGTCCTTTTTTTTTCAAAAAATACTGCATATTTTTCAAACCTACAGATTAAATTTCCACTCAAATGTTGTCATGTTTTTGCCATCCCCCCTAACATATGTGTGTGGGTTTTTTTTCTTTTAGCCAAGGTTTTAGCAGCAGCTCCACCAGGATTTATGGATGAGACAATTGATGTCTCCAATGGATGGCCACTTGCATGATATCAATTTGAGCATCCATCGTGAATTCCAAGACCCGGTGGTAGTATTAGAAGCACAGCCTCACCAACCACAGGGTTCTGCTGAGGGTCAAGCCCCTGGTCCTTCTGCTGCTCCTCCTCCACCCCCTGAAGCTCCCCAACAGTGGAGGGGAAGGGTGTGTGGAATGGAGCAAGGTCCTGTCCAAGGGGACAAACGCAAACATCCCTAGATCCAGTCTGTGTCACTTTCCAAGCTACAGTGGCCTCTTTGCCCATTTTCATCTGGCCATAAACTTTGCCCTAATCCTGCTTCAGGTATGATTTTGTCCATTACCCAGCAATGGGACTGACTCCTAAACAACATGTGTCATTGTTTACACTGTGCTGACTGGTGCTGACGGATTGTGACATCATGGACACTTCCAGGAAAGCCATGATGCCCATGTGGGAATCACACACCACCTCCACATTGATGGGATGGGAGCACTTGTAGTTATGGTAGTGCTCCTGTTGTTGGCTTGGTGATGTGAGAGGCAATTTGGAAATTGGCCAATTAGGAAAAATCCTGGTTCAATCTTATACACTCTGCCTGGGTAGAGGGGAAGGAAATGAGCCTTTGTGAGTGTGGCAGTAGTGCCCTCATAACTTGCATTAGCATTCTGCTGAAGGTGGGCTGGCTCATGCCAATGAGGCGTGAAACTACTTGCTGGAAACTACCACTGCCCTACCACTGCACGCAGCTGCATGTCCCAGGCAGTGCTTGAGACCGTGCCTTCACAGGTTCAATGTCCTCGCTGGAGAATGGTGGCACGGCTCAGGCGGTACATCTTTACAACCTCATCATCAGGCAGCTGGTCAAGAGAAAGGATTAGCCTCCTGAAGTGACGAGGCCGCCTGATACTAGCAGGAGTTCTTCTGCTGTTCTTCTGCTGCTCTTCTACTTGTTGCAGCCTTTCTTGGACAGCAACAATACCTAGTGCAAATAATGCTGGCAGGTCCATACTAAAACTCCTAACACTCTCTTTCAAATTAAAATAGCATCAGGTGAGGGTTTTTATTGGTAATCCAGTGTTTCCCAGCATTCCATGCACCCTTTAACTATTTACTGTGCCATTGTCAAATTTGAATAGTCAAATTTGAATAAAACATTTGGATGTTCAGATTTGAAAACTTGATTTTCGAGTTTGAAAAACTCGACCTTCAAATAACACAACTCGAACCTTTGAATTCTAAATAATACTGTTAGAAAATTTCCAAATTCAAATTCAAACAAAAAAACTCACTTGACCATTGATAAATCTGCCCCTTAGTCCCCCTGGTTTTAAAGTTTTAAGAGAATATATCCAAGTTCTGTAGTAGTTGTCATTCCCTGATCATCATTGTCTGTAGCTTACAGATTTGCTGTTGTATGACAGCATGCTGCACAACCAAAGGGTGCCCATCTCCCTTTAATTTCCCCTTCATAAATCTCTCAATGGTACTTTTAATGTGGGACTTACAGCATGTTCCCCAAAGAGGGTTTTCAAAATAAAATAAAAAATAAAAGCCAGTTGGAAATTGTCCTAGAATATCTCTGTACATCAAACTAAAAGTTAATTTAAACCTGAACAACCCCTTTAACATCAGCATACATATTGTACCCCAGGCAACTTCCATAATTAGCCAAGCGTTAATTTAATGTCAATTTAATGTCAGAAGTTCATTGTAAGTGAGGTGCAAGAATGTTGTTGTTGTTGTTATAAAAGTCCAGTTCTTTTAGTATGTATACATTTAACATTCAATACCATGGATGAGCTATCCATGCATTTATTCCTCTGCCTTAGCTGAAATAGTTTAACTTTCAAAAAAGTTATGAAATTGTACGGTAATGTGTAATGAACATTTACTGTATATTATGAGTTACATGAGAATATAAAATGCTTTGTGTTTTAGTGTCCATTCATTGTTGTAAAATCTGATAAAACATTTATTTCCTCTATGCTCTACATGTATGGAACCTGTTATCCAGAATGCTTTGGACCTGGATAATAGATCTTTCCATAATTTGGATCTTCATACCTTAGGTCTACTAGAAAATCATGTAAACATGAAATAAACCCAATAGGTTGGTCTTCGTTTGGATCAAGTACAAGGTACTGTTTTATTATTACAGAGAAAAAATGTAAAAAAAAAAAATGATTATTTGGAAAAATTGAGTCTATGGGAGATAGCCTCCAAAATGTGGAACTTTAAACCAATCACCCATTAATAGGGCCAATGTATAATATATGGTATAATAATAGAGAAAATTTGAATCTGACAAACTCTCCCTATATATAACAACCACTTCTGGACAACCCCCTAATCCCAGCATGGAACCCAGTACCTTTAACAAATAGCAAGAATCAAAAAGAAGACCTACAAAAATAACTGACATTATAACCAAGTATAACAAAGTAATTCCTCTAGCTGACATACAAAAAAAGTGGGGATGTCACCCCAGAGACACTTGAAATTGTCACCAGTTACACTATTTCATTCATAAAAACAAGGCAGTGGACTGGAACAGATTACATACAATTTGGGAAAATCTACTAGACCAGGAAGATAACATAAACAAAGCAATTTTAACAATTTACAAACTATTACTGTCCAACAATATTTCTCCCAAACACGTAGCCCATAAGGAATGGGAAAGAGACCTGAATTCCAAAATTCCAGCCCCATTATGGGATAAGATTTTAACCACAACACACACACACATCATCCAGGGCAGCAAGAGTAAGGGAGATGAATTATAAATTAGCTACCAGATGGCACCACACTCCAGCCAAACACAATAAAATCTACCCAAACAGCTCAGACATATGCTGGAGATGAGACCAAGACAAAGACACATGCCCATATTTGGTACAAATGCCCTTTCCTGAAAAACTACTGGGGCAAGATATTACTGGATATAGCGGAAATCACACAAATTACAATTAAGGAAAATTAATTCCATTAATCCTGCTAAACATAATAATAGAAAAAAAATAGTGTACTGTCTGGCACTTACCTTGCACCTGCTAAATGCAGCCAGATCTCTTATTCAGAAACACTGGAAGACAATATCTCCTCTGTCACATATGGAGTGGCAACAACTAGTAGAAGAAATGGAAGAGATAAAACACATACCACACAATTCCAGAAAAATGTACTGGAAAACTTTGGAACCCTGGCTTTCCTTCCTAAAAGATAGATCTATATAGTATTACCAACACGCCAGCTGGGAAAGAATATCACATTAGATGCTCTATACTAAAATGCAACAGTAAAGGGAGATACCTGATATTAAACAAAAATGGCTTACATGTTTATGGTCAAAATGTGCTGTCATAACTTATCATATGTATATTATGATGTGTATTTTTAGTACTTCTTCTCCCCCTTTCTCCCCCTTTCCCTCCTCTTACCTTTTCCCTGCCTCTTGCACCCCTTTCCCTATTAAAATTTGGAAAATAAAGAGTTTTAATTTTTTTTAAATGTAAACCTTAAAATAATAATAATAATAATAATAATAATAAAAAATAAACCCAATAGGATTGCTTACCACCAATAAGGATTCATGCAGCTTAGTTAGGATCAAGTACAAGGTACTGTTTTATTATTACAAGAAATCATTTTAAAAAATTAGGATTATTTGCTTAAAATTAACTTCATGGCCTTTCTGTTATATTGAGTTTCTGGATAAGGGATGAATGCAAATGATCCATCTTACACCCATAAATTGACACAACTGCACTAGTGGTGCAGGCTGCACATTGACCTGGCTTCGTCTAGATGAAGGGAGGGTGGTACCCCCCCCCCCGTACCCCCCCCAAACAGTCATACATTGGTGAAACAATAAATGGGGTAAGCTCCCCAATATTGGAATCCCAAACCCAGAACAAACCCCAAGGTCCTAGGAATGGCTAACTCTTCTGCCTATAACAGCCACCTTTTGCTTCAGGAGGAGCCCTCTGCTACTCGGATGCCACCAGGTCTTAATGCAAGAGGACCAAGGAGAGAGTTCTGGGCAGACAAGGGAACCATACGTTTCCAGCAGGAACAGAGAACAAGAAGCGTGGTCTAGGGACAAGCCGGGTCAACACCAATCAGGAGAAGCAGTACAATACAGGAGACATATCAGAATACTTAAGAAAACGCACCCAGGATCTATTTACAATAGACCTACAGTACAGTATGTTGGGCAGCATGTTTTTTCCAGTGGGCGCTTTAAATATTAGAATTTCACGCCAAGGTGTCCCTGCAAGGAGCGCTGCTGCTGCACCGCTGATCACCAGGTATTCTTATACCCAACTGCATATAAATGTGTGTGCGGCTCTGTGCAAATTGTGCACTAGTATGCAGTACCTGTATATAACTTACATATACTGAATTTAAATTAAAATATGCTTCCCCTTAATGGAAAATGTTACTCCTACCTTATAAAAAGAAACAAACTATAAAAAATTGATTTTATTACATAAAGTTTACGGGTGACAATTTTTTTTCACCCATCAGAGTCTTATGGGTATCTTTTCCACGGTGAAACCTGATTAAAAAGTTCACTCATCGCTAATAATAAGAGAATACTTAACCATGCATTCTGTGGGTGCATCAGTTAGAAGTTTTTAAGTCAGACTCACATCTGCTTTTTTGTGCTGATTTGACAAATATTTGGAAGAAAAAAAGGACTCACATGCCCCTACTGCAGCTCTTTCATTGTGTCCAGTCCAAATAGTGTGTTGGTCCCCTAGTACTGGTCTCCATCCAGTGAACATCATATCTAGGGGGGGTTTAGGTGGGTGAGAGAACCAATCCACACACATACAGTAGGATAAAATCACTGTCCAGCTTTATTTGAGTAATTAAAACAACAAACAGGCATCTTTTACAGATGTACTCCTACTCTATGACATGTTGGATCACCTGACGCGTTTCATGCCTCTTTCTGGCACTTCATCAGAGGTGAGGTCACAGGATATCCTGTGCCTTATATACCTGTGTTCATTAAAAAAATCTCAGATATAAAATAAACAAACAGTCTGTGCTTTGTTTGTTACAAGTCATATTGGTCACAGCTAGCATTATCATTGTCAAGACCGCCGGGAGCGCGAGGAGTCGCGTCCGCTCCCGGCGGCGAAGAATCCAAAATGGCGGCGCCCAGGCAACCCACGTGGGTTCCGGCGCCGGCGCCGTGACGTCAGCGCGGCGCGAGGGTCGCGGGCGCGCTGACGCTGGCGCAAGGGCGCCAAATTCGAATATAAAAGGACGCCTGAGGCGCCAAGATGGCGCCCGAAAATAGGATTCTGTTCCCTGAGTATTCCTGGGTTCCCTTGCTGTTTCCTCTGCTTATCTGCCTGATTCCTTGTTGTGACCCCTTGCCTGGACCTGGACTTCGCTGATTCTCTGCCTGCCATTGACCCCCTGCCTGGCCTTGGACTTTGTTTGTATTCTGCCTGTCTTTTGACCTGTGCCTGGACTTTGATTATTCTCTTGCCTTACCCCTGGATACCACGACCCTGATTCCTCGTGAGGGGCTTCCTCCTAGATCCGGACTTCTCCCCAGAGGGGGCTCCCGGCTCCCTGACATTCATAATGTGATGTTATAAAAAGAACACATTGATTTTTACACTTGCTTGACAATGAAGCCATTCACTTAAAAATTATCCAATGTACACATATATAAATTGTTGTAAACACCTTATGGCTGAAAAAAACATGTTACTTCCCAGTCATTATTGAGACCATGTGGATGCCTAGTCCTCAAGGTGAAGATCCAAAAAGTTTCCCTTTGATCTATTATCCTCTTAATATCGCCTCCACGTGGTCCCAATTTGACGTGTTCTATGCCCTGAAATTTAACATGGGAAAAATCACCCCCATGTCTACACATAATGTGTTTACTTATAGCAGAAGTTCGTTTATTCGAAAAATTTGTTTCTTCTATTTTGTCTAGATCTGTGGGTATTAAATGCTCTTTTGCTCTCTCTTTTAGTGACCGATAAGTTCTGCCCACATATTGAATACCACAACTACATGTCGCTAAGTAAACGAGGCCCCTCGAATCACAATTTATATAACTTTTTATGGGATACTTCTCTCCTTATTTCGTACTCTCAAAGAAATTTTGTACTAATATGTGTTTACACACTTTGCATCTATTTTTCCCACATTTAAATGAACCATGTCTCTCTAATCAATTTTTGTTTGCTTTCATTTGTCCATTTTTAGGTCGATATAAGCTGGGGGATACATCATTTGAAATGGTCCTGCTCCTTCTAAATACATACTTCAAACTCCCCAGCACTCTTCTATCCAGCAGGGGATCGACCTTCAATACATCCAGCCTTTTATCTATAATCCTCCTTATTTGATCAGCTTGGTTGCTGTATTTGGTAATAAAATATATATTAGATCCATCAAATTTTATATTCACATTTTTGTGTATTCTCCTCTTATTATTTCTGTTTTTAACTGGGTGCAAGAGCTCTTCCCTTGAGGTACTAACTGCTCTTTCATACGCTTTCTTTATCACGGTAACATCATATTTCCTCTCAATCAATTTGTCCCAAAGTATCATCGCCTGTTTATTGAAAGAATCCCAAGTGGTGCATATGCGTCTAAGTCGCAAAAACTGCCCAACTGGGATTCCCCCAAAACGGGTTGAGGATGACAACTATTGGCTCTAGAGTGTTTCTAGCTATTGGTTTTACATAAAGATCACATCGAATTTCACCAACATTCGTTCCTTCCAACGTAATGTCTAAGAAGTCTATCATTTTAGTATGGGTCGTGTGGGTAAAGCGTAAGTTATATTCATTCTGGTTGCAATATTCCAAAAATGTAATACTCTCTTCTTGAGTACCCCCCCAAATGAATATTAGATCATCTATAAATCGGTGATAGGTGATTATTCTATGTCTGTAGGGGTTCCCACATCCATAGACGTGGCACCGCTCCCACCAACCCATGACTAGGTTGGCATAGGTAGGGGCAAATTTGGCCCCCATAGCGGTACCACGTCTCTGGAGGTAAAACACTCCATCAAACATGAAAAAATTGCGAGTAAGTAAATATTCAATGCTTAGAAGAATGAATTCCCGTGTAATTTGACAAATAACATAAAGGGAACAACACTTCATGGAACCCTATCTCTTTACTTAACCTTATAAATATTAATTTCAAGAGATTCTGTCATGGGGTGGGGGGAGCCTAGTCTTCTTCAGAAATAAGATAATTTTTATTAAAAGAATGAGTTGCATTTTTATTCAAACTTACCATTAGCTGTATTTCCTGTTATTTTTTAAAACTTTGCATTTGCAGGCTGTGGCATACTTACAGTCAGCACTGCAGCTGTGTTTCCAGTTTTCTGTATTTGTTAAGGCAACATTGCTACCAATTTAGAAATATAACATAATAACGATGCTAAAGAGGGCAATAATGCCTAATGTGACACAGAACAATCCATCCAGCTGGGCTGAGCAGCATGTTGTCCAACCCTGCAGTATAACGTTTTGATGATAGCTGATCACATTAATAATACATATAATTAGCAATAAAAGAAAACAAAATGGAAACAACAATTTTCACCTGCTAAGAGACTACTTAAATAGATTTTTTTGCAAAGATGGGCTATTAAACCTTCATACTGTGCTGAACATCAGCAGTTTCAATATATAAATCAAATAAAAAATAAATATTTGTAAAACCCTTTAACAGATTATTTAAATTTGATTCTGACTAACATTTTATTGGACCCTAAGTTTGTGAATGTTTTTGTATTGTATTTTTTTGTTTTTTTCATTTTTTTGGTTATGCAATGCTTGGGTTTGCCACTAAGCTTTTTTTAACTTGGGTTGAACGCCCATTAAGTTCAACCCCTCCAAATGAAACCCAGAACACACACTGATCCCCCCCATATACCCACACAAACCATATAGACCAGTATTTATTAATTGTAGATTTTAGTATCACTGTAGCCTTGGATATTATGCTTGTCCAAGAAATCTTTCAAGCCCCTCTTAAAGCCATTAACAGAATACGCAATCACAACCTAATCTGGCAGTGCATTCCACAACTTCACTGTTCTCACTGTGAAGAACCACCGATGTTGCTTCAAATAAAAAGTTATTTTTCTCGGGTGCAGTGACCCTTTTTCTGGAAAATAAGAATACTGATATCTGTCTATAACACCCTCTAATATACTTATACAGAGTAACAACGTCCCCTCTTATGTTTCTGTTTCCAAAGAAAGCAACCCCAACCTTGACAGTCTACCCTCATAATTTAAATCTTCCATCCCTCTAACCAGTTTAGTTGCATGTCAGCTCAGCATTCTTAAGGGACTGGAGCCCAAAATTGTATGGCATAATAAAGACAAGGCCTTACCAGGGACCTACAGTAGAAAGAGGCAAAATTATATTTTCATCCCTTTCATCTTTTATGTAAGACAGTACTTTATTAAATCCCCAGGTCCTTTTCAATAAACCAAAAGTGCATAACCCTGCATTTACCAACATTGAACCTTGTTTTCCAGTTGGCTGCCCAGCTATAAACTCTGTGTTGTACTGTATCAAAAGCTTCAGCAAACTCTAAGTAGATTACATGTAGTGATGGGTGAATTTGGTCAGTTTCACTTCGCCACAAAATTCGTGAATTTCCTGCGGGCAAAAGATTTGCAAAACTGGTTTCTTGACAAAATTGTTGCTGGTGTCAGAACTGTCGCAATTTACGCAGCATAATTTGCAAATGTATTAGCCGGCGGCAAAACGTGTAAATTCACAGAGAATTTGTGCCTGGCGAATAAGTTCGCCCATCACCTCCTGATAAAAGGCAATTAAATTATTTTGGCAAGATCTGTTACGCAAAAAACATGCTGGCACAAACTCATAGTATTATGATTTGCAATTAAGTCAAGTATCTTATCCCTTAATACCCCTTCAAAAAGCTTTTATACTACTAACATCAAACCAACCAACATATAGATTTTTAGGCTGAGAACAGGATCTCTTTTTCAATAATGGCACCACTTAAGCAATTTGCCAGTCTCTTGGCCAGACCTCAATGAATCCTAAAAAACAAGGTGACAAGGTTTGGCAATTTGGCAGAGCTAAGCTTGTTTAGTACCCTGGGATGAATAGAATCTGTTCACGGACCTTTGTTTATGTTTACATTTTCTAGTCTCCTTTGAATTTCCTCTTGTGTGAACCAAGGATCAGTAGTTGTATTACTAGACTTGGGATATTAAGAATATAACCTTCAATAGGTGGTTTCTCAGTTGTGTAGAGAGATGAAAAAATAAAATCTTTGCTTTTTTTCTGTTCTCATGGGCCAACTGAATCCCCTCTGATATTAATGATCCCACCTCTTCCTGCTTCATTTCTTTACTATTTTCATATTTAAAAATAATTTGCACTTCTTTTAGCAATACCTATTTCCATCTAAATTTTAGCTTCCCTGGCATTTTAAAAATGTCCCATTTTTCTTCTGTGTTTAACTTTGTGAAAATCCTTTCCCAATTAATATTGTTCAGTGATGCCCTTATACTGGCAAAGTTTGCACGTCTAAAAGGAAATGTTTTAGTTGCTCCCTTATACAGTTGCCTCTGTAACATAACCTAAAGAAGACAATGTTATGATCACTATTCCCTAAATGCTCACCCACACACATGCTGGAGATGAGTTTGGTATTAGTTCTCACAAGGTCCAAAAGAGAGTCATTCATAGTAGGTTCTTTAAATAAAAAGTTGTCAGTAGGCATATTTACAAACCTGTTAGCTTTGTCTGACTTGGCCCCATTACCCAAGTCAGTCTCTAGATAATTGAAGTCACCCATAATAATAACTTGGCCTACATCTATTTGTAAGAGTAGCTGGGCTTCATTCTCGCCAGTTATACAAGATGGTTTGTAGCATACACCAGTTTTCTTTGTGATCTTTTGCTTCGGCTTTACATACACACAAAGTCCTCCAGCCTTATTAATCCTAAAATGGGTGTAACCATTTAAGTTTGCTGGCCAGTCAGCAATTTAAATACATTTATCGTCTTATAAAGTGGAATTGTTTGCAATTTAGCTTTAACTGCTGATCCTTCAAAGAGTAAACATATTAAATATTAAAATAGCTTAGGGCAAGAACTTATAATGAGTGGGTTACTAAGTAAGAAAGAAGCAAACTAAAGACCATAGAACTCTGTAATAAATTTTGAGAATATAAGTTAATTTAAAAAAACATTAGAAAAACACACAGACATTTTCAAACAATGGTATGAACTACAAAATATCTCTTTCGTGCATTTTTGATTTGAATGTCTATATTTCAATTTATCATGCTATAACCAAATGTATTGAGAGATCATTTGCAGCTGATACTCATTGTTTGCTTATTAATTTAAATGACTCATACATTCATAGATATTAGTATTTATATTTGTATTACCATTTGTACTCTATTACTTCCCTTGTTACTAAAGTCAAAATAAAGGGTTAACAAAATGAAACCAATGGTAGGGGCAAATTGCCTGCATTACACAATTTTTATAATATAACTCTAGCAAGACAAAAAAAATGTTTTTAGGTTTCAAAAACGCCCCTGTACTTATGGCACTGTTCAGTGGATCTTCCTGTTATCACTGTGTTGAAATGTACCTTATCCTCTAGCTTACTTTGCTTAATAAAATGTGTTTTCCCAATAAAGGAGTATACTCTGTATTCTGTAATATTTCCAAGGCTGTTTAAAGGTCTTGCTGGGCCCTGAGAAAAGAGTCAATTGTTGGGTCCACATTACCGTGAGCAGTGCACCAATATTTTTTTGAAACCACTCCTACTTTTGGCCACACCCAAAAATACAAAACACGTTTTACTACAACACAACCCAGATAAGCCAGTATAATTACTATACAAAATGAATAATGAGGATATTAAACCAAGATGTGCCAATGTAAACCCTAAGTAAATGAATAATAGGCATATTAACCCTATAAGTGCAAGTATTATACTATAGAAAATTAATAATCAGCATTTTATCCCTAGTATAAATTCTACAGAAAATAAATCAGCATAATTTCCCTAGACTAGCTAGTACATGTACTAGAGAAAATAAATCAGCATATTAAGCCCAGCTGTGCCAGTATAACCACTGTCCAATAAGCAATTTATCAATCAAACACTGCCAGTAAGATCACTGAAAAATGGCCAGTGAACACTCCATTAACTCCATATATGCCAGCAAGAGCGCTGACAAATGGCCAATGAGTACTCCGTTAACTTCACACATGCCAGTAAGATCACGAAAAGATGGCAATTAGCACTCCATTAACACCAAATATGCCAGTAAGATCACTGAAAAAGTCCAAAAAAAACCCTCCATTAACTCTATACATGCCAGTAAGATCACTGGCCAATCAATACTCCATTGATTCCACAGTGGAACTAGGTTAAATTTGTAATAGTTCCCTCTAGGAGTGAAAAGCTGGAACAGGGTAGATAGTAGAGTAGTCAGAGGCTTACATGCAGAGCCTAATAAAGGTTATTACCCTGCGGTGTCAGAGCTGCTGATACAGTGACTCAAGCGGTCAGGCTCAAGTGGATTCCTGGGGTAAAAAGCAATCGGGAGCGACACAAGCATGAAAAAAGTCCCTGGGATGCCAAACAAGGGCTTTGAGTATTCGGTAGCCCCTATGTGGACTGGCATTCTACAGGTACATCTATTTGGCAGTACACCTGGTTTTTATGCAACCAAAACCTGTCACCAAACCAGGAAATAAAAAATAATCACCTGTTTTGAAGCCTCTGGGAGTAACATCCAGAGGTTGTTGAGCAACATATTGCTCGTAAGAGACTCTTTGAGGAACACAACTCTAGAGATTGTTCACCAAGGCATGCAATGCTACCTCTGGGCTTCTGAATGCTTCATCTGATATTGTATGAGTTACAAATGATCAAGAATGTATTTGTGCATTTACCGATTTTCTGCTATCTGAATCAGCACCCAACAGAGAGAATTTGTGTAACAAATGTGAAACAATCCAAGATTCTGTGTGCAATTCAATGGGGTGCTCTATCTGGATACTCTGCTTCAAACAAGGTTTCCGTGGTGCAACTTCCTTTCTCAAGTGCTCCTTGTGTAACATCCTTCAATAAAGTGTTTCATTTCTTTTTATAGAGCTAGTGGTGCCGTAGTTTATTTAAAAGATCAAGCTTTGTGTTTGGAATCAGTGTGGTTCATTCAACAGTACTGCAAGGGCCCACCTTAGAGAGAAGAATCACATGTAACACATACCCTACCAGGAGATGCCAGGCATTGTGCCTAACCTAACCGGGTTTAAGGTAACCTAGATTGGGTAACCTGGGACTGGGGGGGAGGTACCACACCCCATCTACCTGTTACACTACGGTAATATGTTAGCAAAAAAGTAAAAATAGGCAACTCCAGAATATTACTAAAATGTTTAGTCCTTTAATAAAAGTGCTTTTTTTAAAAAAAAAAAAAAAAAAACACTTACTGAGATCCCATAAAGATTTCTACTGATGTGGCAGCTCTACTCATTTTCCGTTTGAGAGTTAGACACATTATTTTAGCAGTAAACTGACAGATGATCTCTTTTGCCAAACATAACTTTTTAGTTAAAAACAATGTATGGGAGGGGGCGTGGCTTGGACGCTGAAGAAGATGGCGGCGTAAACCTTTAGCTCCTCCGTTACGGCCCGCTAAAAGCATCCATAAGCACCCTAATTCTGGCTTCCAACTCTCTCTATGGACCCCGCACGCAACACAACATACCCCGGTACCTGCACATGAAGTAAACCGGCGGTCTGCACAATCCTGACTGCCTACTGCTGGAGCCGCGTCTTCTCCCTCAGCAGCGAGTCTGGTGATCGTGGCGAGGAGGGGTTGGTTTACCCGGCTCACAATGCGGCTAGCTGTGTATTAATCCGGAGGTTAGTGGAGTCGCTGGCTTGACTGCGACTGCGGTCCTGATCCGACCTTAGCCCCGAAGCCACTTGCAGTGCGCGTTGTGCGGCCTTGTGTGAACTGCTACGGGGCGCGCCTTCAGGCCACAGTTCCGTTGCGCACTTCTTTGGAGTGTGTCAATACCCTACAGCGACTTACAGGCCGCTCGACTCCCTGACATTGGCGCTCCTTCACACCCTCACGACAAATAAAGGGCAATAGTGAGCTGCAGAAAGCATACGACCTCACAGTAGGCCATAGGACTTGCAGCACGCATATCCTGTGCACGGCCAATCACCTTCCACCATTAGAGGAGTGGGGACATCTTGGACGGGGATCTGACCTCATCACCATTAAGACACACGCTGGCACCTTGTCCCATCAATAAGGGGCCCTGTCTGCAGTTTTGAGCCAGGCGAATACGTGGCATATAGTGCTTGGCAGAACTGCTAGTTCGGCCGGAGGTACTGCTCCCAGAACCCCACCAACACAACAGGCTGACATATCCACAAGACAACAGCTATTACCGAGAACCGGGCTGCTCCGGAGGTCGGTTACAGAGACATTCTGCTCATAGCTGACAGCGTCTATAGCCGGGGTCTATTTACCTGGCTCACAATGCGGCTAGCTGTGTATTAATCCGGAGGTTAGTGGAGTCGCTGGCTTGACTGCGACTGCGGTCCTGATCCGACCTTAGCCCCGAAGCCACTTGCAGTGCGCGTTGTGCGGCCTTGTGTGAACTGCTACGGGGCGCGCCTTCAGGCCACAGTTCCGTTGCGCACTTCTTTGGAGTGCGTCAATACCCTACAGCGACTTACAGGCCGCTCGACTCCCTGACATTGGCGCTCCTTCACACCCTCACGACAAATAAAGGGCAATAGTGAGCTGCAGAAAGCATATGACCTCACAGTAGGCCATAGGACTTGCAGCACGCATATCCTGTGCACGGCCAATCACCTTCCACCATTAGAGGAGTGGGGACATCTTGGACGGGGATCTGACCTCATCACCATTAAGACACACGCTGGCACCTTGTCCCATCAATAAGGGGCCCTGTCTGCAGTTTTGAGCCAGGCGAATACGTGGCATATAGTGCTTGGCAGAACTGCTAGTTCGGCCGGAGGTACTGCTCCCAGAACCCCACCAACACAACAGGCTGACATATCCACAAGACAACAGCTATTACCGAGAACCGGGCTGCTCCGGAGGTCGGTTACAGAGACATTCTGCTCATAGCTGACAGCGTCTATTCCGACAACTTCTTGGAACTCCCATGTCCTCTACCGTTCTACGCGACTGATCACCTACTAACCCTCTGCACAAATCCCAACCATTACAACACTGTATGTTGGATGATAACAGATCTTTGACAGTTCCCGAACACCCATGTCATATTAAAGACAGGTTCCGAGACTGATACCTCAGAAGTCCTGTAGTCCTGAAGCCGTAAAAGGTCTGCTCTACAACTACGGGACTTACCCCCCACCGTCAAACATTTACGCTACCTCTCAGATTCAAACAATATGACAGGAGGTAGACAGAAATCGACAAGTAATCCTGCTGAGGGGACGTCAGACTTTTTCAAAAGCAGATCTGCGACAGCAAAGGCTGCTAAAAATACCAACCCAACTATGGAACAAGAGTCAGAAGCCCCATGCACCAAGAAGGATATAAACGAGCTGAAATCTCTCCTCCTTTGCTTCAAAGATGAGATACAAAATGACATAAGGAACTCCCTGGCTGAGGTCAAAACAGAACTTACAGCAGTGGACCATAGGGTCCTACAGTTGGAACAAACTCAAGACTCCATTGAGGAATCCACAGCGAATATGGAAAATTTGATCCAGGACCTCCAAACTCAAGTGAGAGACCTCCAGGAAGCACATGAAGATCTAGAGAATCGTACTAGACGGAATAATCTCCGTCTCAGAGATATACCTGAATCTGTGCATATCGACACGTTTCTACCCAAATTTTTCAAGGCGCTAACTCCTGGCATAGAGGACAAATTTTTACTGCTGGACAGAGCACACAGAGCACTCCGGGCCAGACCGAAACCTAATATGCCCCCCAGGGATGTGATTGTGCGATTCCACTATTACCAGACCAAGGAGGCTATCCTGAGAGCATCTCGAACAGCTCAGGTAGAGCTTGATGGAGTATACCCCAAAATCTATGCTGACCTTGCCTCATCAACTCTGCAGTTGATGCAGTGGGGTGCATTGGAACTGCCCCCCCCTCTTGGAACCCCTAAATAGTCTCCCATTTAGCGAGACTACAATATTTTGTGCTTACTTATTAAGTTAATTCTATACAGTTGCTCAGTGGAATCACGTTTTGTGACTCACCTCATAATATTGTGAATATATATTTTGAGCGTATTTTCTTCTCCCACTGTCTATTCCCCTCCCTGCTATCTCTTTCTTTAATCTATTCTATTCTATACTTTCTTCTCAAACAGGTCTTCTTGGACACTATTCAGGCTGACATAATGGCAACTGTGATGGGCCCACGGACCACTCCCGGCACTCATCCCTTCGATTTAAAGGTATGCTCACACAATGTTAACGGCCTGAATGTTCCACAGAAACGTACAATGGCCTTTTCAGATTATGCTAAACAGAAAATAGATATCTTGCTGCTGCAGGAGACGCACTTTAGCAAATCATCTACACCCAAATATATGTCGAAACACTACCCACAGTTATACCTAGCCAGTTCTTCGAATAAAACCAAAGGGGTAGCTATCCTAATGGCCAAGAATGTGAAATTCCAACTCAAACAGCAATTTATGGACCCAGTTGGTCGATATGTAATATTAACAGGCCTCCTACAGAACCATCTTACCACGTTAGCATCAAAAAAGTCTTTTTTAAAAAATTTTTCAACAAACTAGCAGAGCTTTCAGAGGGTAGACTTATTGTAGGGGGAGATTTTAATACAACATTGAATAATAATCTGGACAGGTCTCGAGATGTGCAGTTGGGAAAAACCCCTAATACTCAAATTCAAGATTCCACATACCTAACCAGGTGTCTAACAACTGTAAACTTGGTGGATGTCTGGAGGGAAAAACACCCTATTGATAGGGATTATTCGTACTACTCCTCCGTCCATGCCTCTTACTCCAGAATTGACTTCATCTTCACTAAATCCACAGTTGTGGACTACATACGCACTGCTAAAATCCATGATATTACATGGTCTGATCACGGCATGGTGGAAACCGTTTTTGCCAATTGGGATGAGGTGAGGGGGCATGGATGTTGGAGACTGAATGAGTCCCTGCTCTTGGACAAAGATATTTGTGCTGAGGTCTCCACAACACTGAGGGATTATTTCAGTACAAATACCCTAGAGGATACCTCAGTTGCGATCAGATGGGATGCCCATAAAGCAGTGATCCGGGGGATACTTATCAAACATGCCGCAAAATGGAAAAAATGTAGGGAGGAGAAAACCCAGCAACTCTCACAGAGGCTGCACGATTTAGCTACCGCCCATAAACAGGACCCAAACCCCAACACTTACAAGGACATTCAGGACACGAGAACTCAGCTGATTCAAGTCCTCTCAGATAAAGCGGCCTACGCTATGAGATGTACGAAACACCCCCTACAGGGACAATAACTAGGGACACTAAGCAAATACTTCACACATTCAGGGCTTTTTATACAGACTTATATACCGCAGATAAAGCTCCAAATGCGTCACAGGCACTAGAGTCTGATGTAGTGAAGCACTGGATCCCCCCCACCATCAAGATAGAGAGCTGCTAGAGGCACCAATAAACAAGGAGGAGATAGAGAGAGTAATTAAAGACTCTAAATCTGGCAAAGCACCTGGCCCAGACGGTTATACGACTAAATATTATAAATCCTTTGTAAATCAGTTGACCCCCTTCTTGAGAGAGCTTTTCCAATCTTTCCTCGAGGGGGCTCCCCCGACGACACACATGCAAACGGCCACCATAGTTATGATACTGAAACCAGGAAAAGATCCAAATAATTGCGACAGTTACAGGCCTATATCGCTCATCAATACGGACCTTAAAATGTTTGCGAAAATATTGGCTAACAGATTATCTATGATTCTTCCCCACCTTATACACCACGATCAAGTAGGTTTCGTACCAGGACGCCAAGCAGCAGACAACATCCGTAAAACGATAGACCTGATTTGCCGAGCACCTACACATAACACCTCCTCTCTTCTGTTATCGTTAGATGCACAAAAAGCTTTGACAGATTAGATTGGAGATATATGTTTGCGGTGCTCCACAAATTGCAGATACCTACACCATTCCTTACGGGGATTAAACAGCTTTACACCACTCCATCAGCTCAAGTGCTTAGCATGGGACTTCTATCCGACCGCTTTGCCATTAACGGAGGGACTCGCCAGGGTTGCCCCATGTCTCCCCTGATATTTGCCCTTTCCCTAGAACCGTTGGCTCACGCTATCAGACAAAACCCCGATATTAAAGGCATTCGAGTCGGAGAAACGGAATATAAAATCAGTCTTTTCGCTGATGACATCATCCTTACATTGACAGCCCCGCAAACCACGCTTCCTAACTTATTGCAAATTTTAACTCAGTTCCAACTCATTTCAGGTTACAAAATAAACCCTACCAAATCGCACGCATTGCCACTGCATATGTCCAAGGCGGAACTTAAACTCCTACAACTTAACTTTGACTATAGGTGGGAGACAGACTCATTGGAGTATTTAGGAGTATACCTTACTTCTTCCTATGATCATCTATACAAGGCTAATTACCCTAAATTAATCGATAACCTAAAAAAAGATCTGGACAAATGGCACTCATATCACCTCTCCTGGTTTGGTAGGATAGCAGCTATTAAAATGACACTATTACCTCGAATACTTTACCTCTTTAGAACATTACCGATACACTTTCCTGAAAAAGCTTCAAAAAGCTATTTCGAACTTCATATGGGGGGGTAAGAAGCCCAGAATTAAAGCAGCTATCATGACGAAGCCAAAATCGTTGGGTGGCTTGGGAGTACCCCATCTATATAGATATTACCTTGCTAGTAGGCTAGAAGCAATGGTACACACACATGCACCAACAGAAGAACCCTGGAAAGCCATCGAAAATCATTACTCAGCCCCGCTACAACTCGCCCATTTATTTTGGATCCCTAAGACAGCTAGGAATTCCCCTCCACATCTTCTTCCCCCGTCCCAGCAAGCATTAGATCTTTGGGACTCCGTAGCATTCAGGATGAAATTAAGCAACACTACCACGAAATACAGAACTATTTTTAACAATAAAGATTTCCCTCCAGGAAGCTCTCCCATGGAGTTTCAAATATGGATATCTGCGGATCTGACGACCTTACTAGATTTCGTTACTGATGGGATAGTTAAATCTTTCCAACAGCTTAGGGAAGAATGTAGTATCCCCCATGCACAATTCTATCGATATTTGCAGATAAGGCATTATGTGGAAGCTGCTTGCAAATCCCAAACGTCTCAGACCCTTACATATTTTGAAAGGATGTGTCACGCACACTCATACCCAACACACCTTATTTCACTTCTGTATATGTACCTCGCGACAGACAATACAGACACACGTCAACCTTACATGCTGAAGTGGGAAGAGGACTTAGACCTCACAATTTCTGAAAAATCCTGGACAGAAATTTGGGAAACGGCCAAACGGTCCTCAATCTGCGCAGCCTCTAGTGAGAGAGCTTATAAAATAATATTTCGGTGGTACTACACCCCTACACGCATTGCTAAATTAAGTGGCAACCCGGATCACTCACAGTGCTTTAGAGGGTGTGGGGAGAGGGGTTCCTTCCTGCACACCTGGTGGACCTGTACAGTAGCCCAGGAATTCTGGAGAATGGTGGCAACTTTGCTCTCTGAAGTTCTACATTGTGCTATACAAGCTTCTCCACACACTTTTCTCTTGGGAATGAAAATTAGGGCCATACACTTGAAACAAACACGTAAATTGGCCACACATATCCTGACAGCAGCAAGATCTTTATTGGCGGCAAACTGGAAAAGCCCTACAATTCCGGGCTTACAAATGCTGATATCTAAGGTAAATTGGATTAGAGCGATGGAATCCATACGATACAGACTTCAAGATAGAAGTTATGAGGGGGAACTGGAGTGGTATCCGTGGGCCCAACATCTGGAGACTTTGCAACTTCGAGGTACCGTCCAGTAAGCTGAATTTCCTATACCCCCAGACCTAGTCAGACCTGTCTACTTTTCTTTTTCTCTTGTTTCTTGACCCTACCAAAACTTCTTCCATTTCCGTGTGGATTCAATGTTTCGTTATTGCAATGTACATTTTCAAGATATGATGCATACGTGTTGATTGAGCTAACTGAAAGGATATACTCTGTTGTGAAGCATCTGATATAGCCCACTGCATATTTTCTAACATCATTGTTGTATCTGTTCTCTTTCCTTGGAAATGAAGATCAATAAAAAGTTGTATGGGTTCAATAATACAGTAGATCCCACCTGCTCAACCAAATACACATTGTGGTTGCTATAAACCAGTAAAAACAAAGATGTAGACATGCTTTTTGGAATTATAGTAATGCAAAAAATGTTTAAATACATAATTTTTTTTTTTTGCTATAGTTCACACAGGAGTGGACATATCCATGTTGTAGGTTCCATCATTCCCAACTACAGATGATCCCAGTGGTGGCTTATGAAATGAGCAACTATTGCTGTGCTTTAATGGTGGTGTCACGTAAGGTATCCCAAACTCATAACTAACTCCAAGGACCCAGTCAAGGCCCACTCTTCTGCTTATGGCAGCTGTCTTTGGCTTCAGGAGGAGTCCTCCGCTATTCACATGCCGCCAGGACTAAAAGTGAGAGGACCAAGGAGAGAGTTCTGAGCAGGCTAGGTAAAGGATGTGGAAAGGATGGGGGAGCAGTCAATGAGATGTGAAACAGGCAGGATCAATATCAGATAGATACCAAAAGACAGTACCAAAACATATGATAGAGAGTAGTCAAGGTCACAAACCAAACAGCAGCGTGATACAAAATTGTAATCCAAAGAATAGTCAAATACAGGCTGAGGTCAGTACAGGCGGCAGAATGGCAAGGTCAGGAACAGGCAGAGGTCAGGAACACCAATCACAATCTCAATAATTTCTCCAAGACATGCTATTCAATAAAAAATATATATTTTATTCACATCAGTAGTTAAAAAACATGTATAGTATTCCCTCTAACGCCTAACGCGTTTCATGCTTACCCAGCACTTAGTCATAGGCAGAATCAGAATCATAGGATTCTGCCTATGACTAAGTGCTGGGTAAGCATGAAACGCGTTAGGCGTTAGAGGGAATACTATACATGTTTTTTAACTACTGATGTGAATAAAATATATATTTTTTATTGAATAGCATGTCTTGGAGAAATTATTGAGATTGTGCTTTTACCTCTGTTTGGTCACTAGAGGTCTCCGACATGCTCATTAATAGTATTTACTGATTCTGCTCCCAATTTGATTTAAATAAGAACACCAATCAGACAAGAGAAGCGCACCCAGGAACTATAGGAATAGACCTTTACCTTGGGAAATTAAAAAATTATTCTGTGCCTTTAAATATTTGAATTTTGCACCATCCATGATGAAGGCATTCCAAATGTACCCAAAACTACCTGAGTGGTTTGTGAACCCAGAAGCAGCGACAAACAGGAGCGGAATCCTCGCCATCCCACTAGACCACCAGGTTGTCTTTTAGGGGAAAAGCAAGTCAAACTTAGTCCCTGTGAAAAATGTATAATGAAGCAGTAGATCCTTGAATGATATAAATTATGAGGGTAGACTGTCAAGGTTGCGGTTGTTTTCTCTGGAAAAAAGGCACTTGCGAAGGGAAATTATTACACTTTACAAGTACATTAGAGGACATTATAGACAAATAGCAGTGGACCTTTTTAACCATAAAGATGATCACCATACCAGAGGCCACCCCTTCAGACTAGAAGAAAAGAGCTTTCATTTGAAGCAACATACAGTGAGGACAGTGAGGTTGTGGAATGCACTGCCGGCTAATGTTGTGATGGCTGATTTTGTTTATGCCTTGGATGATTTCTTAGACAGACATAATATCAAAGGCTATTGTGATACTAAACTCTATAGTTAGTATATGGGTATTTATAATTTATGTGAAAGTATGGGAGGGATATGTGTATGGATATTGGGTTTGGAGGGGTTGAACTTGATGGACTTTGTCTTTTTACAACCCGATTTAACTATGTTACTATGAATGCATTAGATAAAAGTGAGTGTAGGACTAGCCAGGAAAGGCATGACTTTCACATAGTTAAATAGCATAATTTTTTATCAGTACCGTATATACTCGAGTATAAGCTGAGTTTTTCAGCAACGAAAATGTGCTGAAAAAGTCTACCTCGGCTTATACTCGGGTCAGTGGGCAGTAGCTGAGATTGCAGTCACTTTTAATCATTCCTATACCAACAGTTCACTTGGGGAGAGACTGCAATATCCCACAATGCCCTCTGTTGGTTATATGAAAGAATAACAGTGCGCCCTCTGTTGGTTATATGAAAGAATAACAGTGACTGCAATATCACACAGCGCCATCTGTTGGTTATATGAAAGAATAACAGTGACTGCAATATCACACAGCACCCTCTGTTGGTTATATGAAAGAATAACAGTTCGCCCTCTGTTGGTTATATGAAAGAATAACAGTGACTGCAAAATCACACAGTGCCATCTGTTGGATATATGAAAGAATAACAGTGCGCCCTCTGTTGGTTATAAGAAAGATTAACAGTGACTGCAATATCATACAGCGCCCTCTGTTGGTTATATGAAAGAATAACAGTGCGCCCTCTGTTGGTTATATGAAAGAATAACAGTGACTGCAAAATCACACAGTGCCATCTGTTGGTTATATGAAAGAATAACAGTGCGCCCTCTGTTGGTTATATGAAAGATTAACAGTGACTGCAATATCACACAGCACCCTCTGTTGGTTATATGAAAGAATAACAGTGCGCCCTCTGTTGGTTATATGAAAGAATAACAGTGACTGCAATATCACACAGCGCCCTCTGTTGGTTATATTAAAGAATAACAGTGACTGCAATATCACACAGCGCCATCTGTTGGTTATATGAAAGAATAACAGTGACTGCAATATCACACAGTGCCCTCTGTTGGTTATATGAAAGATTAACAGTGACTGCAATATCACACAGCGCCCTCTGTTGGTTATATTAAAGAATAACAGTGACTGCAATATCACACAGTGCCCTCTGTTGGTTATATGAAGGATTAACAGTGATGGCAATATTACACAGCTCCCTCTGTTGGTTATACGAAAGATTAACAGTGATGGCAATATAACACAGCAAATAGGTAAAAAATCACTGGCACTCAAAGGGCAGGTGCAAGCAGGGGCAAGCCCTTGCGTTTATTCACAGAAAAAGCAACGTTTCGGTAAACGATAAAGGGGTCTGACCCCGAAACGTTGCTTTTTCTGTGAATAAACGCAAGGGCTTGCCCCTGCTTGCACCTGCCCTTTGAGTGCCAGTGATTTTTTACCTATTTGAAGTTGGAGGGTGCCGACCCCCCGTCACCGTGCACCGGGCAATCAACACGAAGGCCAGGGAGTGCGAGAAGAGCTTTTCATCTGAATATCACACAGCACCCTCTGCACATGGTAGTGGGACAGTGGGAAAATGCACACAGTAATCCGTTTGGCAATTCTCTGTACCATCAACTTTGCAAAGAAGTCCGGTTGATCGCTGGGGGGTCGCTTTGGCAGAAAGAAAATTGGATATTCTAATCATTCTTTAAAATTGTTCTGAATCATGTTAAAAATGCATGACTGTATTTAACACCTGACAACACCAATTGGCTCTACCAGATAAAAATTGGTGTCTGGTGCATGGTAGGTGTGCACGGTAGGTGTGCACAGATTGAAGTTGTCTATTTCCTCAAAAAAGCTTTGAACAGTGGCTACCATCTAACAAAAGTATTTAAGATTTAGCCATTTACAACCCATAAATATATTGTGAATGTTCTTGTGATTAATACCATAGCTAAGAGGGGGAGGAGGGAATTGTACATCTTCTTTACTAAATGGTGCATACAGCAAGATAATTAAATGCAATACAGAGTTTGAATATGATGAAACGTTATAATTAAATGGCAAAGATAAAACAAAAAATCCAGGCGTGATACAGCCTTTATGACAGAGTGCAGTCCCCAGCCCCACAAATTGTATGCAATACAATGGTGCCCCAGAATATGCAGGGATTTATATAGGTTTGAATAGTACAATGCAATGTATTAATACATTCTGTATATGATGTATAAATACAAATGCAATCATAAGAAACTGTAAATAATAGAGTTACTTCAAGCAGCATGGATCTTACAATAGGATGACAGTAACAAAAGGTTAGAAGCCAACTAAAACCTGATAAAGTATTGTGCTAAAATAATGTACTTGTGCTTTTATTTACATTACACAGCTAAGGAAACTGAGAATATTGCTTAATATATTCAAATATTGTATAACAGTGGTAACAATACATTGGATTACACGTTATAGTAATACTTTCCTTTCTCTAAAATAGATTGGATTACCTATCTGTCTGAGTGCAATTCTAGAAGTCATGACAGCCACTTCCACTTCTGTAGTTGAAGGATTTGTTCACCTTTAACTTAACCTTAATATAATTTAGATAGTGACATGTTAAGACAATTTGCAGTTGGATCTCTTTATTACTTTTGTATCTTTATTCGTTTTTATTCAGGATAAATTCAACAGAATAAGTTATTATTTGTACTTTGTACAAAAAAAGCTAGAAAAGAAAGCTAGACATTTTAGCTGCACAAATTATTATGTTTGTAGACTTGGCAAGTGGGGATGTTCTGAATAGGCGGAAAAATTAGTAAAATATATGGGGGGAAAAGAAAAAAAAAAGAAAGGAAACAAAGTTATCAAACTGACAATGGTCCAAAGCTGTGTTTTAGATAGTGTTATCACCTGCAATGTTATATTGATGTGCCCCAGGTAGGAGTTTGGTAGAATTATTTGTGTGGTCTGATATTTATTTTGTTTCTATATTCCAACTAAGGTGTCCATATGTAGCCGTATGTAGGAGTCCTGTTTTCATTGCAAGCTGCCATTAATTCCATTGCTGGACTCGAGTCGAAGGTCGAAGTAGCCAATTCGATGGTCGAAGTAGCCAAAAAAACTTCGAAATTCAAAGTATTTTTCATTCTAATCCTTCACTCGAGCTAAGTAAATGTGCCCCCTAGACTCCATTATAATTAAATAATCTAATTATTTTTAAATTCATCCCTTTTTCTCTGTAATAATAAACAGTACATTGTACTTGATCCAAACTAATATACAATTAATCTTTATTGGAAGAAAACCAACCTATTGGGTTTATTAAATGTTTACATGAGTTCTAGTAGTTTAGTAGAAATGAAAATGCAAATTACAGAAAGCTCCATTATCCATAAAACTCCTGAGCATTCTGAATAACAGGTCCCATACCTGTACATGACATCAGTTTTTTATAATATTCTATATGGTTTGCACATCTTGGTGCACAATGCTTGCACTGCCTCCTGCCATTGCTCTGACCTAAAAGCTCGCTGCAAATATCTGCCCCATTTGATCACTAACCCCCATATGTAATAAAGGGCACTAAGTTTGCCCAGGAGCAGTAACCCATAGCAACAAATAAGCCGGGTGACTGGTAAATTCTACCTGCTGATTGGTGGCTGATTAGTGTTCCTGCCGGCGAGGGAGGGGCCGCACTGAAGGAGCCGCTTCAGGCAGTGCTGCAAGTAGAATCAGCGCTGTGGACGGGTTTTATAGTTTGGCAGTTTTTTTCATGAGAAAATGCATGATCCTTGTGTGAGTATATTTGGTATATTCAAAAGGTTTGAAGTTTTTTTTCAGTTTTAAAAATGTTAGGTGTGTGCAAATTCCATATACAGTAAGTCCATGATAACTTGTATACTTTACCTTTAATTATCCATTGTTGTATTGACAGGTGATGGAGGAAATATTGGAGGCTCTGAAGAGGAATTCTAGGGAAAGGAAATTTGTTGGGGACTTTTCTAACTTGAAATTTGTCCCAGACAATAAATATAGTTTTAGTGGTAGGCAGCATAGTGAGTTTTTGGTCTGTGCTGTGGTGGGGTCCATAGCAGTTGAGGTATGTTTGTGTTAGTCAGTTCTTCTGTTTCTAAATTCATTCATTTTCTACAGAATTGAGGGCTGTGCATTTTAATGGATGTATCTATTAAGGATGTTCTGAAGTAAGCATTAATATTTGTTAACCCTAGACCTCCTACAGAGGCTAGTTGTTGCAATACCTTGGCAGCTGTACGTATGTTTTTCCCTGCCCATATGAAGTAATGGATTTGCTTTTGTATGGTCCATGTCACGATATAGGCCTGTAAGAGTCAATAAAACAGGCCAAGGTATTATTTCATTTCTTCTCCTAAATCAGACACATAACAGGCCTCACTTCACTAAGATCTGAAATCAGCCATTTGTAACGGAGTCACAGCCTATGATCCCCTTCTTCTAGCCCGTGTTAGGCACTGCTACTCCATTCCGGAGTGTGTGGTTCACCCTCCTGGCCTTTTAAGGGATTCCACATGTACAAGGTGGTGTGCAGTTATACTTACCTTTCCCAGAAGCATTGCACCACAAATCTTTGACTCTGATCTCAGTTTTCAGTTTTGGACTTTGACAAACGATCTTCTCCTCACTTGGCTGGACAGATTTCAAGGCTTGACTCACAGGGCCAGATTTACATAGTGGGTGCCCCTAGGCCCACTGCTGTTCATCACCCCTGTCCCCTCCCCTTCATTCATGTAAATTTTCATAATCTGGACCAGAAAAAAGGGGATTGACGCACAGGAAATTTAAAAAGCAACTGTATCTCCTGCTCATCCCCAGTTTTTTAACCAATGTGGGTGTGGTTAAGCAGCATGACGCCCTCTAAAATCCTGCCGCCCTAGGCCCGAGCCTTGGTCTTTGCCTTTCCACAAATCCGGGCCTGTTGACTTGGCGTGTTCTCAGACTTCAGTTCCTTCTATTCCTTGTTCTCAGTAGCTTGGACAGAATTCTTTGGTAACGACTCAGCTTTCTCCTGTTCATTGTGAGTTCTCTGATCTTGATTGATTTTTGTTGCTGCCTAGTTCAATATTAAACACTGGTGTTACTCCTGCTGAAAGACTGTGTTAATCCTTGCTGAACTGCAACTCTCATCCTGCTAACAGCTTGTGCTATTAACTCTTGCGGGACTGTATGTCATTCTACACTACTCCTGCTAAAAGACTAGTATTATAATCTTTGCTAAACTGCAACACTCATTCTGCTAAAAGTTTGTATTTCTGCAACACTATTGCTGCTTAAAAGACTGAGCTAACAACCCTTGCCACACTGTGTATCCTGCAACACTATTCTTGCTAAATTCTGTACTAATACCTTTTGCTAACTGTGTTTCACTGCAGGCCAATCCTACCATAGACTGAATTGTTGTTCCTGGGTTAGTCCTGCTTTCATTCACTGCAAGAAATGGAGCTGTTACTCCAGCAGACTTGTCTGCACTGGTATCCCCATCAGGTCTGCCCTGTGTGCCCCAGCGGTAACCACTCACTTACCTTGGTCCGGTCAGCCATTCCCAGCTGGTTTGGTCGGTCCTCCTCTCATCCTCGTTCTGTGCATACTTACCTCTGAAAGGGACCTCTACATCAATTACCTGCGGAAAAAAGTTATCATTAAGATCATGCTTCTCTACTGAGAATATTGTCCGCCTACAGTTCCCAGCAAAGCCGCCTCACAGGTGAAGCAAAGATCACACATAACATATACTCAGACTATTTAAGATTATTATCCTCACATAACCCATACCTGTTGTACCAACACAGTATAAAAAACAGGTGAAGGGTTCAATGTAATATCAGCTTTCAGATGAGTCCAAACATGACTAGGTATCAGATGTGAATATCTGGGAAGGGGCAGGTCGCACAGTATTTTAGTATCTATGGAATCCATGAGAGAACTAATAACCAATGAATATCATATCATCTCTCTCCTATATTCCTGTAATGGTCATTATATTCTTGGCCCAGTTCCTACTCATAAGAGGTAATAAAAACTAAATCTGTGTCCTGCTAGGCCATGCCCACTTGTATTCCTGAGAGAGGGGGGAGCGTCCAGTTATCTGATGCTCCTGAAATCACTGATAAATTGTCAGCTCTTCTGACTAAGAATTGGATTACTAAGGAGGACCCATTTCCGTGGGGGGTTATGCTATTTACTTCTCCTTTCCTCCAGCACCAGGAATTCTATATCTTTGAAGCTAAATATAGGTTTTCCATGTTTTGCCTTATATTTTATAAACTATTTGTATTATTGAATGTATGTCTTTTTGTAACATATTTTTGTTAATTTGCACTGTTATACTTTTAATAAAATTAAATACATAATTTAATAAGTTTGTCTATGATGCTCTAACGGAACCTAGCCTGAAAAGTGTAACTGTGAGCCTTAACCCTCTGCATGCTGAATGAAAACAATAGTCTGCCTGTATGCTGATTAACCCTTGGTGTGCTGGAGTATTTGTTGAATCAGTAGGAACTAACCCTGACTATAGTGAGAGAGTGTTTAATGCATTGGTGTATTGTGAATTATTACCTATTAGAGAGAGAAGGGGACATAGTCACATGAGTTTTCTATCGCCTGATGATGGTGGCAGCAAAATAATTTTCTGGGTGTTGGTTGGTCTGTGGGGTGCCTTTGTGTTAGGCTAGCCTGTGTGCAAAGTGTGTGAGAGACTAATTTAGTGACCGCACCTAAAGTCACATGCAGGTGGGAGTACTGTAACCGTGACAGTCCTGAACAGATATCACATTTTTGCCAGTACATTCATTTTAGCAGCAGTTATTCTCCCCATCCATGAGAAATATTGTGGTTTCCATCTAAGATAGCTGGTCTCAATGGTTTTCTGTAGGGAAATATATTTATATTTGTATAACACTTGTGGATCTTTAGTCAACTTAATACCAAGGTTAAGTGAGAAATGTATCTCTCCATTCAAATGGAAAATTGCTTATTTGTTATTGTTTCTCAGAAAATGGAATATTGTTTGGGAGGGCCTGTGTTTAGTCTGGGATACTTTTGTACCATGAGATATGGTGAAAGTAGTTCAGTTCTTTTAAAACATTAAGTAGGGTAATATGAAAGTGGTCAGGGATAATATTATATCATCTGCAAATAACCCCAATGTTGTAAGGTCCTGATTTTGTGGGGGTGCCTAGTATGTCAGGGTTTTATCTAAGTCTGATTGCTAAAGGTTCAAACATGAGAGGGAAAATCAGGGGTGACAAAGGACACCCCTGCCTCGTACCATTGGAGATATTGAAGGCGTTCTACAGGACCCCATAAAGCAATCACTCTGGCAGAAGGGTTGGAATAAAGAGGCGATATTGATTTAAGAATGTGTCCCTTATCCCAATTTTGAGAAGCATTTGTGTCATATATCCTCAGTGAATCCTGTTGGACACCTTCTCGTCATCTAAAGCCAATAATAGTCTGCATCTTCTCTCATTTGATGAGTAATGATGGCCAAATTTGTCCCGTTTTGCTTTGCAACGAAATTTGCGAATTTCCAGTGAAATTCGCGAAAGGGGTGGAAAATTAATGAAACGTGAATTTTGACTCCAGCGAAATTGTCACCATTGTCGGAATTGTCGCCAAGTTTATTTGCCAGAAGCAAAATGTGTAAATTCGCCGCAAATTCTCGTCTGCCAAATAAATTTTAACATACACAACATTAACTTACGATAACTACGTTAGCACTCTAAAGATGTGAACACATTGGAGTCAGCACATATAACCATATAGTAGGGGGCCTGAATAAAAAGATATAATAGTAGCAATAACCATAACATTAATGACAAAAATGAAAACCAGTTGAAAAGTTGCTAAGAATATGCCATTTTATAACATACACAACATTAACTTAAAGGTGAGCAAGCATGAATCCTGTTGCTTTTGTGACTTGATGATTGAAGGCTTATTTACAAATTGCTTTGCATTTGGGGTTTTTGACAATGTTACAACAAATAACAAAATGGTCTATGCCCTATGTGTCAATACCTGACAAAAGGGCAAAAATAAAAGCAACAGAACTGTACCCCTTAAAACAAATCCAAATCAAAGTAGTGCTGCATATTTTCTACTTACAAAGCAAAAACTCCCCACGTCAGCACTATAAAGATGTGAACACATTGGAGTCAGCACATATAACGTTGCCAGGGGATTCAGAGACAGAATATAGTAACATAATAGTTGAGAATGAAGTATTACCACATCTATCAAGTTGAATTCTTCATTCAATCAGCTTAGCAAGCTTTCGGGTAATATATAAAAATATGCAGCATAAGGGAAACACGTTCCATTCGACTTGTCACTTTTATTTAATTATATAAATGACTTGCATTTTGATACTGAACACAATCTATCTGTGTTTGTCAATGATCCAAACTATATCAAATAATATCTATAAAAATGTTTTGTGATTGCAGGGAAATTAGAATATATCAGTATAAGGTTATGTATTTGGAGCTTAAAACAGGATTTTACGGGGGCGGCATGCTGCCCAACCACACCCACATTGGTTCAAAATTTCCTGTGTGCCAATCCCCATTGCTCCAGTCCAGATTATGAAAATTTGCACGAATAAATGGGAGGGGATGGGGCGACGAACGGCAGTGGGCCTAGGGGAACCTCCTATGTAAATCTGGCCCTGTGTTTTTGGCTTCTGTACCAGCCAAAGGCAACCAAGGTCCTTTAGCAGAAAAGATCTGTGCTTCCAAAGATGCCCAGTTCACTGCACATATTCTGGGCCGCTGTCAGTTACTGACACAATATAAAGGTCTATTAGCAAATACTTTTTGGAATATGACACTTTAAGGGGCAGATTTACTAAGGTTCGAGTGAATTTTTGAAGAAAAACAAAAAGTTCGAATTTCTAAGTAATTTTTTGGATACTTCGACCATCGAATAGGATACTACGACTTCAAATGTACTTCGACTTCGATTTGAAGTAAAAATCGTTAGAATATTCAACCATTCGATAATCTAAGTAATGTCTCTTTAAAAAAACTTCGACTTCAATACTTCGCCAAATTAAATCTGCCGAATTGCTATGTGGGGACCTTCTACAAACTTTTTCTAAGTCTTTACACATCGATAAAAATCCTTCGTTCGTACACTAAAATCATTTGAATCGTTTGATTCGAATGATATAATAGTTTGATCGAACGATTTTTATTCGATTGTAGGATTGCCAAATTCGGTGAAAAAACTTCGAATCCGGTATTAGAATTAGAAGTTTTTCAATTCTAATTTTTTTGTACTTCGAAATTCGACCCTTGATAAATCTGCCCCTTATATTACTTAATTGAATACTGAAGATTATGCAAGATTATTATGTTGTGACCACTGCTTTTGCTCTAGCATAAATACATAGGTTAATGAGAATCTCCCATAGCTTTTATCAAGAAGTCCAACTCATCAGCTGGTGCTGGGTTTTTTTTGTAGGAAAGATGATTCCTTGAGACCTTGTATCAGTCATTGCGGTCAATTTTAAAGAGGAAATAAACTTTCCATAGCAGTGTGGTTTCACACAGATCTTGCTGGACTACAATTCACAACCGTCTTATGTTATATAATAAAGGAATAAAGCATAAGGTAATCCAGCAACCACAGAGATGGAATCTCAAAGAAACAATGTACAATAGTGGCAAATATGGCATTTGCATGGCATACAATTACACACATTTTGATAAATTCGCCATTTATTTTACACAGCTTTTTACACATTTTTTTAATCTTATACAGCATAATAAATATGGCCCTTAATGTATTGCAGTCATTACTACAGCAGTAGAGTACTTTTAATAGTTCTGAACACCTAAACATCACCATGTCCATCTTTTAGAAGTTTGGTTTCAGCAGAATATTGACAAGCATACAGTATTCTCTCTCTTATAAGATAAAAAAAAATGATAGCCGTATCACTTGAGTAACAATAAAATAGGATAAAATAGGATTTAGGAGGGGGGCGAAGCCAGTGCTTGTGAGAGATGGTCACATGATCTGGAGCTCTGTGTGCCCATAGCCCACTGAACGCTCTAAGCACCTAATGCCATGGGGAAATTGCAAGGAATTGGACCCAATAAGGACAACAACAAAACCCCTAATCACTTGGGGCAACAGAAAGATATACCGGTTTGGTAAAAAAGCAAATTTCCCACAAGGCCCAAAGCAGGCGACGGGAGCAAGGCGGTGGAGTACAAAACACAGGAATCATCAGAGGGGGAAAGCGATGTGGACAGCACTCTAGACACACAGGCATACCACAGACGATTGCCCTCCAAGAAAGACAAAAAAGACATGCTACATTCGGTAATGGAGAAGATACGCAGTGACCTCCATGGCATCAGACAGGAAGTGGAGAGCATAGGAGCCAGAATAGACATGCTGGAGAGAAACCAGACAAAGATTGTGAGTAACCAAAAGCAACACACCAAATTACTTGACAAACAAGAAAGGGAAATTAAAGAACTACACAGACATGTAGAAGATTTACAAAATAGGAGTCCCAGGAACAATATTGGAGTTAGGGGGATCCCAGAGACGATTTCAAGAGATAATACCTACACTCCTCCAAATTTTTAATGGCATATTGGAAAGAGACCCCAACATCCAACTGACAGTTTGGTCCCAAAATGTCAATGGGCCCAATAATCACAAGAAAATAGCACAAATATTTAATAATTGTAACAGACAAGGAGCAAAAATTGTTTATTTACAGGAAACTCATATCAAAAGTGCTCATAAAGAGGTGATAAAAAGTAAATGGCACACACAGATTTTTCTTAGCACAAATTCAGAAAAGAAAGTACACAGGCACAGCAATCCTAATCCACGAGGATGTACCACTAACAGTAATAGACAAAAAACATGATTCAGAGGGGCACTAGGTCATAATTACGGCAAAACTATAAAATACATTGATGACACTATGCTCTACCTATATCCCGAACAAGGAACAAGTAAAATATATGAAAGAAGTTACGTCACACTTACAAGAATTCGCAGTAGGCATAACACTGATTGGCGGAGACCTCAACGTAGCTCTTAACCCTTTAATAGACTCTACAATTTGGATCCAGGAGGAAAGCCCAAGGACAATCTGGTAAAAATAGAAAAATACTTACAACATTTGCATTTACCCAAACTTCCAAAAACACAGTTAGAAAACAGTTAGAAAGACCTTTTACAAAAAAAAGAATTGAAGAAAGTAATCAAGGAGGCCCCTTCCAATAGAAGTCTGGGACCTGACTGATTTAGTATAGGGTTCTACAAAGAATATCAGCAAAAAATATATTATGAAAAATATATTATAAAACATTTTCAAAAACAAGCACAAGAGGAACAGATAACTGTACTGCGTAAACCGAATAAAGACCCTGCAGCATGTGGAAGCTATAGACCTATCTCATTAATCAACCTGGACCAAAAGATGTATGCAAAGATGTTGGCAAATAGAACATAGTCAATTATCCCTCCCTTAATCCCACAACAATTTTTGCAAAACGTAAATTCTCAATTTTCACAATTGCTGTGGACATCTAAAAAACCTAGAATAAAATTAACACAGCTAATGAAAACAAAACAAAAGGGAGGCCTTACCCTCCCCGAATCCAGAGATGTATTATATGTCGACTCACCTGCAGAGAGTGTAGACTTGGAAGCAAACAGGTATTTTCAAATTGTGGAAAGAAGTAGAACAATTTGAGACTAGAATTAACCTGAGGAACATTATAAATATCAATACTAACAAAATTCCCCAACAAATAAAAACACATCCCACGATAGGGGCTACATTGCGGGAAGGAACCAGGCACAAAAAAAGTTTAACATTGCCCCCTACCCTTCACCAGAACTGGAATTAGTAGGCAACCCAGACTTCCCTCCTAGCTGGGAAAGAGATCAACTGGATGGATGGGCAAGCACACAAGGAAGACCTACTACGTAAAAAAACTTCATCAAAAAGGGGAAGCTGATCCCATTTTCCAAAATCCAAAAAAGATGGGGTAACCGCCCAAAGAACTACTGGAATTACCGTATATACTCGAGTATAAGCCGAGTTTTTCAGCACTGAAAATGTGCTGAAAAAGTCTACCTCGGCTTATACTCGAGTCTCAGTACTTTTATCTCCCCTGCTGCTGCGTGCTCGTTCCCGTGACGTGCCCAGTATCAGACAAGCCACTGCCTACTCCAGCCTCTCCTTCTGGTGACGTCACGAGCACCATTATAGTGCGTCGGCTTCTGGGATCTCAGTTCGCTTAGGTGTTTCCGTCGTTGCTCAGCATGGTCACCGGAGGCAGGGGACTGGACCTGGTTCCCTCCTGTGGGTTTCCCTCACTGTGACGGAGGAAGCGATTACGGACGGGGCTGAGAGCGAGGAGCAACGAGAGGCAGCTGGTGTGTGTGTGACACCCTCCTCTTCCGGCAATGGACGTCGACCGGTTCCAGGAGGCTCTGAAAGGTCATTGTCCCGACAGTTTCATGGCTATTGGGGCGAATGTGACGCAAACTAGGCATCTAGTCTAGTGGGGCTGATTAGGGATCATGGGAGATGTAGTTCAGTGCAGGCTTAATTCCTTTCTATGCGCTGAGCACTGACACATGCGCAAATGTCACATAAGCAGCCTAATTCACCTGAAACAGCACCTTCTATACTCGCGCGTGTCAGTGCTCAGCGCATAGAAAAGAATGTTCGGCAAGGAGCAAATACACAGCCAGTCTCCCTTTATTTCCCGTGCCTGTCTGTGTGGGAGGCGGTGTTACAGAGGGAGAGGAATGTATGAAGAAACGTGCACTGGAGACCTGAAACTACAGAGGCTGCTTGCAGGGGGGGGAGCTTTTTTCAGAGCTTTCTTTCCACTTGCTTGTCTGGGAGGGGGGAGCTGCAGAAGGAGAGCAGCTTTTAGTAAAATGTAGCTGTGCCGGGAAAGGAAAATGTGACCCTGCAGGCAAAAGTGTAGTATAGGCTTATACTCGAGTCAATACAGGTTCCCAGTTTTCCTAGGTAAAATTAGGTACCTCGGCTTATACTCGGGTCAGCTTATACTCGAGTATATACGGTATACACAAGTAAACAACTATCTTAAAACAATAAGAACGGACAAACTGACAAGATCACTAACTGAATGGGAATTATTGCTACAACAACAGCAGATAAGCCACGTTATACAGAAATTTTACAAAAAAACTGATTGGGGAATCACAAAAAGAGGAAATAGGATATAAAAAATACTGGGAAAAGGAAACAAACATTGGATTCACGGACAAGACATGGGAAAATATAATGTATTCAGCACATAAAGGTTTAAGATCAACTAGAGTACAAGAAGCCAATGTAAACTCATTAGTAGATGGTATACAACACATGTAGCACTACATAGAATTTATAACAATGTGCCCAGAGTATGTTGGAGATGCAACAAGGGAGAAGGATTGTTTAGCCATATCTGGTACACATGTGAGAAACTCAAATGCTACTGGGAAAAAGTATTTAAAACAATAGAGAAACTAAGACCCAGGACATATAAAAACTGTATAGAAACAGTAATTTTACATAAACAGTAATAAAAGATAGACTGATTATCCATATATCACAAACAGCAAGAATGGCTATACCAAAAAGATGGAAGGATGAGGAACCTCCCAAAAAAATAGACTGGATTAGAAAATTAGAGGAGACAATGACAATGGAAGAACTGCTAGCAGTAAAGAAAGGTAACATGAAACAATTTGAAAAAATATGGAAGGAATGGCAAGATTTGCAAAACAAATAAAGCAGAAATATGTACAGACAGGCAGAAAACAAAAACATAGGATAAGCCAAGAGAGAGCATCTAGAATCTAGATAAAGAAAGGTTGCTAAAAGAGTTTCTATCTGCTTCCTACACTAACCATGCTACCCTATCCTCCCTTCTTATATAGTAACCTGAAAGGCTACCTAGAACTGGGAGAAGGCTACTAGATAGTCTTAGTAAGGAAGACAAGGTAAAAGATGAAGGAAGTGTTTATTTTAAATCATTACATACTGTATGCTAACTGTGTTACTTACCTTTGTTACATTGAAGTTCCCCCCTCCTTCTCTTCTGTATCCCTAAATAAAAGAAGAAAATAAAAAGACTTACAAAAAAAAAATAGGATTTAGAAGTATTTCTTGGGGTAACAAATCCCCTTCAAGATTGGGCTGCCAACAAAAAAATATCTGGGTTAGAGAATGTTTTCATACCTATAGAGTTTTTAAAAGTTTCAAAGGAGCCAAAATTTACTGGAAAAGGAGTGTGGAACCCTAAGTTAAGCAATACACCATAGTCGATGTTTAGCACTGTCTTAAAAAGTCAGCTAGTCCAAACTAGCTAGAAAGAGCAGATCTTTGCTCCAGCGCTGCATGTCACTGTGGGGTTAGCGGTCCCCAGATGAAGAGACCCAAGTAGTACTCCTTTTATTGGGTTAAATTACTTAAAAGAACCATTAGGATGGGGCTACATTTCCATCCCTGTTTTGTTGGATTAACTGATATCTGTTGTAGTGATAACATTTTTCACCAGGAATGGACAGAAATATGTTGCAGCAGAAAAATGTGCGAATAAAAGTACTGTACATTGACTTTCATTATATGAAAAAAAGCCAAAAACCCCCCCCCCACTGACTTCAATTATTTTGTGCTGAAAAAAGGTTGTAAAAAATGCCCATTGACTTGAATGCATTTTGCAAATTTTGCAAAATCCCTTATCTTTTGTCACATTGAAGCTATTGTTCTGCTACTAGTGCATTCTGCGCTAAGTGCAGTACCATCTTTACATTTCATTTGTTCTTTAATAAATATTGTCCATTTCATGAAGAACTGGTAAGCAGGATTTTTCCTAAAAGTATGCCATTGATAAATACAGTATGCTTAAAAATCCCATAGGAATGAATGGAAAGTGGCTGAATGTTCTGGGGTGAGCTTTAATGTGACATTTTGGTAAATTTGACCCCTAGAGTTCAGCTTAATAACTCTTTCCTCAACCAATCTAGTTGTATATATAGCTAATATAGCACCCTGAATTAAATAGTTTTTTCATACTTCTAATTGTTGAAACTTGTCAAAAAATGTACATAAATGTACATAAAAATGTTCACCTTACAACACTTCAGTTCGGTTGTTTTCAGAATATTTTGCATGAATCTCGACTATGATCCTTCTTGACCCCCTTGGCTAATACATACTGGACTTTATATCTGGGCTTCCTCCTTGGTCCAGGCTTCTCTGCTAATTGAGCCGTGAGCCCTGAAGCATGCTTTATCACCATCTTCAGTGATTTTTTGGCCCCCTTCCTGCCCGTAGACATCTATGGGCAGGAAGTTGTGGTTGCAGCATTTCAAGTAGCTGGCATACTACTTTTAGAACTGGGTAGCACATAATAAATGTACATAAAGCTTTGTAATCACTTTTCTCTGCTGTATTTTATATTTAAGCAGCATATCCAGCTGTGTTGTATGGTAAAGTTCATTATGCTCTTTTTTTTTTTTTTTTAAACAAGAAGGATATTTAAGAATCTTGAGAGATTATTCTTACAGTACTTTAGTGTACACAGCATAATTAATGAATAATTTCTGTCAGCATGCTATTAAAGCATATCATTTATTCACAAATGTTACACTGCACTCAGGAGTAGGAAAAAGATAAAAATAAAAATTAATAAATAATTACATAATATACTAGAAAGGTTGTCTACATTGTTTACACCATGTGTTAAGAACCTACAGTATGTCCCGGTCTATGGCTCCAATGAGAAGACATCTATGACTTTAATTGCATTATTATGTCAAAAGCATATTAGGAAACAAAATATGGCAAGGCAAGTAAAAACTGCTTCTCTGTCACACCCACTTCCAGTTTACATGACATTGACATAAAACGTATATTGTTTTGCTTGCTAGAACAGCTGGCACAGTAGTAAAGGACAGATTAAACAGACTGGAGGTTTCAAAGTCCTATAGCACGTAAAGTAAAGAAGGTGGAACTTATCAAAGTAATTACTTTCTAATTCTTCACTAAGATGTTTACTCACTGGTAACAGAAGTTAGACAGTATTTAATTTGGAACTGTATGTTTGCAATTAAAAAAATATTTCAATTGTTACATATTAATTGCAACTATTTCTAAACTGCAAATATAAAATCCCTAAATACTTGCATTTCTGTGTTTTTTTTTTTGTTTTGTACTTGAAAAATAATCTCAGACAAAGAAATTAGATCTTATAAAATGTCCCTTCTGCATAAAGGTGTTTGTTTAAATAAATAATTATACTTCATTGTTTGAGTTGGGATTAAATGAGCTCTAAGAATCACCTATTTCAGTATTTACATTTGAAACCTCAAGCATTCATCACCTGGCATATATTTACAACTCCACTGCCTGGACGCAAGTAATTTGATAATTTGAAAAGATAAAAGGAAAGGTCAAGATGGTTTTACATGCACATTTATTAGCTTCTGCAACTTTATCATCTAAAATGTGAATCCAGTTAAAGTAATTAAAGGATAAAGAATGAATAGTGTTAAGAAGTTTTGTATCAAAATGTAATATTTGTTTTACAAATTTATTTACTTTTCTAGCTAACACCAATTTGCACTGTTTGTTCTGAAACATCATAAACTGGCCACTTACAATGGCATCTTGGCCTATGTACAGGGCTAAAATTAATCCCAAGAAATATGGATCAGGCTTCCTGTAAAATCCCATCAGTGGAGGATTGCATAGGGCCATGGAATGGTCCCCAACCACCACTTCTTCTGGGTGGGCCATACATCTTAGGCATAGCTCTGTCAGTTCGACAAGCTCACCAAATTTACAGATCTTTCAGTGTATGGCTATAAATGTAATTATGTATATTTATATATATTTACATATATAATAATACTGTATAAAAGTTTATAAGTGTGACTGCATAAAACTGTGTGTGGCAGAAAAAAAACTGCAGCATGTTGCATACTGGGCGCTTTTAAAGAATTCATTGTGTTTAGTCCTGCACTCCCCTGTGGCTGAACATAAACTGAAAGCAGGGGAGCGCAGGGACAAGTGCTCCTGAGTAATAGCCCTTAGAGCTGCATTATTTATGGTCAGGTGATCTCTGAAGGAGCACAAAGACCACCACAAAAAGGTGCCTCACTGTAAAAGATTTAAAAGGACAATAGTTACTTAAATATATATTCCAGTTTAATAAAACTCTTCAATATGCCACTTCATATGACATAAATGTAAGTATTCATATTGAGGGTATAGTTTTCCTTTAAAAAGATACTGACATCAGAAAGTTACCTTTTTATATTGATCATAACATTGTCCTTGAATGCTATGAGGGGCTGCCATATTTGTGCAGCAGTAGTCCATTAGCATTAGATACTTTAACTGACAGTTTAAAAAAAGAGACAGACAGGTTGGCAAAACAGTCCTATCAATGAAAAACATTCAACATGACCTATAGGTAACTTTTAGGGGCAGATTTATCAAATGTTGAATTTAGAAGTTATGTGAATTTTTTTTAACTCTAATAAATTCAAATGTACTCACAGCTCAAATGGGAGGTTATGAAAAAACTTGAATGTCTAATATTCAATCAAATACGAATGACCCGGAAAATCAAATTTTTTTCTCCGAAAAAAAAACTTGAATGTCAGTAAGGCAATTAACATCTTCAAATGGTTCAATGGACCTCTGCCACTGACTTGTACATGAACTTGGCAGGTGGTGAATATTCAAATTATAACTGTTTCCAGGCTTGAGGTTTGATACATTTCATATATTATAATATTATTATTTCATAATAAATCTGCCCCTTAATGTAGATTAATATTTTGAAAAGAAAATGTTTTTTGTCAGTATCACTTTATACAAATAACTTGTATTAGAAATGTTTCATATAAGCTGGTAGCAGATGGCAGATTTCTTTGCTGAAACCATATAACACATATTTACAAGGCTGCATACTGTAAAAATGTGGCAATTTCTTTATTTGCAGATTCTTTAGGCAGATGAAATCTGTAAATATTCTGAATATAACAGAAATTACAAGGGAAACAAAGTTAAATTTTTTGCTGTGCTGCAGATTGTTCAGAGTATATTAAACAAACGGAAATGAGCTTTATTAGTGCAAGACTTTCTATGAATAACACTAGCAGCAGAAGTAGAAGTAGCTATAGTAATCAAATGTACTTTGTTTACCTATAATAATAAGCAGTAGGTCAATGATTTCTTTAGCTCAATCTTTTGAAAAATGTTTCACGTTCTCTTTCCAAATGTCTTGTTTACCCTGCCTTTACAATATTTTTCAAACTACCAGTGTAGGAGGGAAGCCACCAATATTATGCCAGATGGAATAAACTTAATAAATACTTACAGTGCACACATTTATATTTCTTAAAATATATACTCCCGTGTTCAATAAAAATACACTTTGTTTGCCCTGGAGCAGTAACCCATAACAACCAATAAGATGCATGCTTTTAAAGAGTTGACCAGTAAATGCTACCTGCTGCTAAGGGTTGCTGCTCCTGGGCAAACTTAATGTATTTTATTACATAACCTCCTAGTCTATTTCTAAGTAAGCTTACACTACAGTATATGAAGCACACAGTACATAGATATATGACACCATACAAAAGATAAGTAATGAGAATCACACATTTTATGACAAAATTTTAGTAGAATTTAAAGAACAAAAATGTGACCAGTAAGAAAACACTGTTAAA